>NC_070588.1:9975630-10350630 GCF_027409825.1 Scomber japonicus
AGCATCTGAAATAGTTCATTAGGAGAGTGAAATAGTGTCAAGCACACACACGTATACACACACTTACAATAATACATCCACATAGGCAACAATACACTGAGCCTGAAAAATGTGCCACAAAACATGTGGACACGGACACACACACACACACACACACACACACGGACAACACAGGAGTGTGCATGTAAACGACACCACAGCTGAGGTGAATTTGAACAGCAAAGTGTGTTCAAGGTCAGAGCTGTTTACCAGATGCAGTGTAAACACACAAAAAACAACACGGTTTGATAACGGCCAACCATCCCTGAACCAACACACACACACACACACACACACACACACACAAATACAGCAGCCATCAACTCAGTTCTAAACAAGCAGAGATATCATCCAAAAGCAAACATGCACAAATACACACATATTTTTAACAAACAGACACACACACACGCACGCACACACGCACGCACAAACACACTAATAATAACACAAGCACGTACACATAAACAGTCAGGTAAGCAAGTTCACTCTCTCACACACACACACACACACAGCGATATGAAGCACATAGCACTAAAATAACTCTTTATAACAGGCTGAACCCAGCAATAACAAACAAACAGCAGAACCTTGAGAAACATAAGAGGAAAAATGAAAAGCGTGGAGAGAGAGAGAGAAAGAGAGAGAGAGAGAGAGAGAGAGAGAGAGAGAGAGAGAGAGAGAGAGAGAGAGAGAGAGAGGGCAAGAGAGATATGATGAGAAAAGAAAGGAAAAATAGGGCCAAAATAGTCTCTAATTAAGGTTGTGGATGACAATATCTGTTTTGTTTATGTTTATTTTTAGTTTGTTTAATCTTGGAGACATAATTTATTTTTTCATCATTATTAAACTTATGTAGCATTTTACTGAACTTATTGCAAATGATGCCGCCCACCTTTGATGCTCCCTCATCGGCAAAAAATAAAACAGAAAAGCAAAATAAATCAGGGGCTGAACGGGGTCGGAATGAACCGGAATACTGTTCCACGAGGCAACATGAGAACTAAACAGTGTTGGAAATGGTTTTATTGAAGAGAAATGTCTGAGTTCCCAGTGTGTGTGTGTGTGTATGTGTGTGTGTTTTCAGTATAAATATGCATTAGAAATAAGTAATTAGTGGGGAGCAATTTCATAAAAACATGCAGGGTTCCCTTAACAAATTGTGGCCGTTTCTACCACTAACTCAAATGGAAAAAGAGCTGAAAGTAGAGGTAAAAAGCATTTGGG
The DNA here is from genome assembly GCF_027409825.1 of Scomber japonicus. Classification (NCBI taxonomy): domain Eukaryota; kingdom Metazoa; phylum Chordata; class Actinopteri; order Scombriformes; family Scombridae; genus Scomber; species Scomber japonicus. Next base: position 9,976,894 of record NC_070588.1, read on the forward strand.
AATAAATCTTTGTTAAGTGCAAACAGTCAAAATGATCTAATCAGCATTTGTATGTTTGGTTGGCTCAAAATAAATGCTTAAAAATGGTTCATTTAACTGTGAATTTGATTTTTTTCCCCCATAATAATGAAAATAATGTACAGTGTGGATTTATCACTGTTATATCTTGACCTTATAAAATATGAGAGGCTGTACTTTATACAATATTATTACTATAATAGTCAAAAATATTCACTGTGTTGGTTTGAACATATAATTTCCCGACAGTGCTGTTTTCTGAGTTAGCTCTTTAATCTAGGCTACAGTGTTTTGTTTTTTTTTTGTTTTTTTGAATAATAACTTTGTTTGATGGATATAAACATGGTTTCAGAACCTGATTAAATGTAAAAAGATATGCCAAACTTCTCAGTGCATCAGAGTTTATTCTTATCTTAACAAAAAGCTGACATGCAATACCTTTGTCTTATGAAATACAGTCTCAAATGAGCTAATTTAGATCTGCAAGCAAACATTAACTAAACATTAAACCTGATCATTTGCCCAGTGATTCTACACCAGCCCTTGATACTTAACATCCACTACTCAAATACACTTCAAGTGTGAAATTGTTTAAAAGGATTTTTGTGTAATTGCATGAACTGCCCACTCCTATGCCCTATACTCAAAATCAACAAAATTAAAAAATCCACTATAACAAATAAAATCAAAATGTAAATGCTAAATGTAAATGTCATGCTTTTTGGCTTGTTGACTACCGACTGAAAGAACTCCACTCACCATTAGATGCATAGAGTGAGTTGTTTACCATGGGATGAATTGGGCCGTTGGTGTGACTGACCAATCCTGTCAGGCCGTTCACTGGGCTCATCGGTCCAGGCAGGCTAGAGGAGCTGTCGAATGAGCGATTGGGTGACACCCCATGTTGGTCCTGCAAATGAAAAACACCTTTTAAAACACAATTCAGAGACAGACAGACCATCAGATCATGGACAGGTACACTTTTTAAAGGGTATATATCATAATTGTTGTGACTTCAAGTCATGTATATACTGTTATGATGCTGGATGTCTATGTTAAACATGGTTAAACTTCCAAAACATTATTGAATGTTTGTAAAAAATGCTCCATGAAAGTTAAAAAAAAAGGGCTTCAGCCTGCTCTTTTGAAAAGTTTACATTCCATCGCCATTTGCATTTTTCAGATTAAATTTTGTCTCAGACATGTAAAGATGTATTTGGGGCAGTTTTCAAAAGCTACCCAATCAGAACAGTAGGCTCAATAGAAGGATGAAGGATCTGTTTTAAAGAGACGGGGGAAAAAAGGTTGAACTGAGGATGTGAATAAAGAGCCAGTGTGAAATAAATGAGGAGTTACTTTTTTAACTATATATCATCATGATCAAGATGTTCTGGGAGAATAAGATAGAATACCCAGAACAAAAATATAGAGCTGAAAATCCTCTCCTTTGAGCAAACAAAAGGGTAATAGTATTCAGCACTAACTAAAATGATAAAATGAACTCTAAAAAAGCCCTGAAATAAATCCGAAAAACATAATAAAATAATAACTTATAAGGTTAAAACTGAAGCATTTTATACATATGTTTGGTGTGAGGACTGCATCTAAATGAAGTGATGACCAGAAGAGATACTTAGGGCTTCATGGTTGCATGTGTGTGTGTGTGTGTGTGGGGGGGGGGGGGGGGGGGGGGCTCCTAATCCTCAGGAGGGTCGGTCCTCTAACAATCAAACAAAGCAGGGATTTCAGTATTTCATGTGTGTCTTTTTATGTGTATTATTTCTTAAGGAATTTAATTTACATGTATTTGTCATTCATATGTGTAGGTAGAAAATATGCAAACTCAAACCCATCAACATGTGTGCATACAGCATGTATGCAAATTAGGCTGTGTGGTTTAGTGTATTTGTGTGTTTTTCTGTGTATCTGCCTCTCTGTTCTGCAAAAACGCTCCACTCAAAATAGCAAAAAACACATAACAATAGTGTCTGTTATAAATCTGCCTAGTCATCTTCCTCTTACATCCTCCCCTTCCCCTTCAAACACTGGCCCTTGCCCCTCTCACAGCATCTCCCCGAATCCCACCCAGGAAACACCACTCTTCACCGGGCTCTCCTCCCCTTCCTGGCTCCCTCCCAGCACACATCCCATTAGCTGGTGTCACAGTGTAATCAGTTTACTCTCTAAAAACAAATGGTTCTCCATCTGCAGACAGTAAAAAGTGGTTGTTGAGGTATAGAAATGTTGTTAAGTCAAACATTTCTGTTTTACAATAACCTGAATCTGTTTTACTTCTTTTGTGCTTGAACCCAAAAGCATAAACATGGACTGAGTTGCAAATTAGATTCAGTTTGACATCTCATATATCACATGCATTATATTTTTTCCTGTGTTGACAAACCAATACATTGTGGATTAAATAATAAATAATTATATGAACATAATAAAGGGGAACTAGCAAATGGCCCACAGTGTGATATAGAGTTATGAAGTGGAAGAGGCCTTTGTATTCCTGATTCAAAAATGTATCTAAACTATGTCCTCAATATTACTGAACATAGCAACTCAGGAGAGATCATGTAACGATCCTATAGGTTTATATTATGCTCTCAGCTCTCATAAGTCATTTGCACTTGAAAGCAGTTTGGGGTTCCTGACAAGTGTTGACATGCTAAATAAGGTAAGAAGTGGTTCCTCCATGAAAGGTTTCGATCGACTGCAAGAGTGCTTTTGGTAAAGGTTTAATATTTCAGGTGTATTAGTAAGAAAAGTTACTGGGTTCTACAATGTCCATATCCAGAAATCCTAACCCTATGATACTACAGAGCAGAATACTCCATCTAAGTTTCAGTTTAAGGTTTTGTTGTTATTTAAGGCAACAGCATCAGATTATTGCCATGGAGTTTGTATAGAGCCATTGTTATTTAGCATGATGATGCTTGAATAGTACCGAGTGAGAAGAACAGCTGGATAAACTGAGAGATTAGGGAGAGTTGGCTGGAGATGAATACAGTAAGAACTGAGTGAGAGAAAGAGTAAAAGGGCACAGACAAGGCAAAAAAAAAACATCAGACGGGATAAAAAATAGAACGGTCCACTTCTGTAATGTTAAAAGCATCAATACTGAAGCCTAAAAAGGCTTTTAAGGTATAGTCTCTTATCTATCTGCCTTTATCTTCCTGTCTTTGTATTCCTTCTTTTCCACTCTTAAGATGAAGAGGAAAACGTGGACGCAACTCTTTGATGTCGCTAACAGCTTCTACCATCAAGCTATTGACAGGGGGATGTCCAAAGCCCTGCGAGCCCAAGCACACAGCTGCATGTATGCATACACTCAGTTGCAAGTTAATTAGGGAAATAAACCTTACCTCTGAGCTGTAATAAAATAGTTATGGAAAGGTGCGTTTTTCATACACCTTTGTTGTCATTCTGGAGGCTATAGTATGCATTGCAGGTGTTTCTAGTGTTTTTAGACCTCATTTATATCAATGTGTCCTCTGTATGTTTTCTCTTTGCATTTGTCTATTTATTTGTCTGTGTGCTTGTTATTTGTGTGTGTAAGCATATCATGCAGGGTGTATATGTAGCTTTTTTTTTCTCTACCAGCAGGCCATGGCAGAAAGCCATTTACACTCGAGCCAACGACCAAGCTTTGTGTGTACGAGGGATTGTACAAACATTCTGCAGCGCCATGTAAAAGGCATCAGCTGAAAAGCAGCGGAGATGAAAAGCATCTTCTTTTTTTGACTCATAAAGAAAAGAGATACAGCTGAGTGAAGAGCGCACACAAAACAAGCGCACTGACACAAACACACAAAAAAAACTGAAGTGCAAATGCTCTTTTGCTGCCGCCGCCGGTAAGAGGAGAGAAGAGAGCGGGGAGACTAGTGTCAAGTATGTGAAGAATGGGTGGAAGGGCTAAAAAGTCAGCATGTGTAGAAAGAGGAAGAGTCAATAGACTGCAGGGGGAAAAAAAGAAGCTATAGTCACTGAGAGCCAGGAGACGGGATAGGAGATTAAAAGAGCATATATGTTTGTTTTCTTCTCATCAAGTGACAGAGGCATGTTCACGTTCTTATAGAGGGTGTCCCAATCCAGATTCTGGCTTTCTAATAATGAAAAAATTATTAAAAAATAATGAGAATATACTTTATTCAGAATGTGTTTCATACTTATTGATCTATTAAAATACACCTGCTCCTCATGTCCATTAGCAATAGGCTTTGTGTGCATACATTTACACACATTCAGACAAGGGAGAATGAATTATAGTGAATATGAAAACCTGAAATAGACATCCCTCCTCCAATAGTCCACAGATTTAGATACATGTTTGAGGACACTACAAATTGTGTCAGACATTGTTTTTCCCACATTAAAATATCAGCTGCCTTGTTAACAATTCTCCCCCACTGAATCCTGAATATATGGATATGCAGATATTGTTCTTTTTTAAAGTTATACTGTTGATTTCTCTCTTAGTGCATGTGCTGTGGAGGCTTTAATTTCCACATCACACTCATGTTAAGTTCTTTATTGGCCCTCAACTGGCTCCAATTGTAATTTCTGATGTGACAAATCATGCTCATATGTGCGCACCTTAACTTCAGATTTTCAGTGAATGTGAAAACAACCTTCTAGTGTCAAACATACATTATTCTGCACAGTGAAGCTCAAACATCCAGGTCAAGGGAAAAAAAAACAAGAAAAACACAATCTTGACCAAAGTAAACACAATGCTGAATGCTCATTTACTGGGAATTTGTGTCTTGGAAAACTATCTGCTGTTGAGAAAGTGTGCTCTTATCTTCCACCGAGCTTTGATTGTTGCCCTTTTTCACCTCAGACTCATGAAATGATGCTCCTAATGTGTTGGTTACTTTGTGTGTGTGTGTGTGTGTGTGTGTACCTTCAGAACCCTCAGGACAACAAGCTGGATTGTCCCTCTTACATTTCCCTCATGTGACATCGAGTGGCGCAGTGTCTCCATGGCCACATGGTTGGAACGTCCTAGCAGCGACTCTCCGTTAACTGCTACCAGCTGGTCATTGATACTCAGACGCCCATCCTATAACACACACACACACACACACACTTCATTAAAACATTTTGTGCACTCTATTGGATTTCAGACATATAGGAGTTTTCATAGGACCACACTCAAAAGTTAAGCAACCTTATTTGCATGTTTGAAGTTGTGTATGTGTCCTTAAATGATAACGTAATGTTGAATGTTGCTACAAGCGTCAAAATGCTCCATTCATTTTACCCTGTGGTGTGTTTTCTTTTAAAGGTGTAGTAAGCGATAATAATCCAATACATTTTTTGTCAAAATCACTGAATCTCTCCTCACTATCCGCTAGTTAGTGGAGACGGAGAGGTGACCAAGAAACATTCAGAGAGGACAAAGTTAGAAGAACATCTAATATAAAAGTAGGACTTTGACCAGACAAGGACTCGCGGACACATCGGTGTGGTTTTATAATGGGCGGCGGGACCGATGGAGACTCGGCAGAGGAGCAGAGAGTGAAGACGGGTGCTGATCTGCTGGACAGGTGAGTAACATCAGCGCTGCTTCACATAAACTGTAACGTTACATGCTGATATTCAGCTCACTGTCTAGTTAGTCAGGATGTTGTTGGTGTGATGTTAGCTGTAAAGTAGCAGAGTTGTTATTGCAGCTGTTTGACGCTCTGCATGTTAGCTTCGCAGCTAACGTTAGCAGCGTGCTAACGTAACCTACAACGTAGCTGCTGTGTAATTTTTCGCTGTGTATCTTGTGTTTGTTCACTGCTTTCAAAGTGTTTACAGTCATGAAGACATATAAACACAGGTTTGCTATCAGAATAATCTCACGTGAGTGTTAGCCAGGCTAGCCGCTAGCCACCTATACTAATACTAATAAATACTGCTATCAAACTAAAGCTAACTTACCGTCCCGCGCTTCAGACTCCACCATGTTGGTCAGCTTGCGCAGTGGTTTTACGTTCGTTACCATGGCAATGCACATGGGGGGTGGAGCCCCAGAAGGGGGGGGGGGTTGGTTTTCACTCAAATATCAACAACTTTTCTCCTGGTTTTCCCCCACATCGCTTACTATGTTCATGAAGGGGCTCATTATGGAGCAACTGATAGAGCTACTGTACACACACACACACACACTCTTGTAGCCTTCACTGCAAATCAGACATCATCAAGTCAGAGCACTTATGTCAAATGAAACCTACTTTTTCATTTATTTACATGGGATAAAGTAGTTATCTATTGACAGCTTTTAGAACTTTGCACTGTTTATCTGTGTATTTTTGCTTATTTGTGTAGAGTTCGTGAGAGTATTATATCACCTTGTATGCAGCACCTCCATGTATAATGGATTTGATGAAGATTCCCAGATCCTCTCCTGTTTCCCTGGACTTGTTTCCTTTGAGGCTGATGCCCAACCCCGCCGAGCCGGTGTCATTTAAGGGCACCTCAAACATGAGCTGCTCCTTCCCATTCTCCGAAATAAAGCCCGGCCCACGGGACACCTCGTCCTTCTAAGAATGCGAGTAATGGAGGCAGAAGAGGAGAGACGTTGAATGAAGAAGAGAGAGGAGTGGAAATAGGGTGCGGGTGAGGAAACAGAGGTCAGCTCATTGAGTTTGAATTGTCTTCAAAAGCTAAACTAAAAGCTTTTCCATTTGAGAGAAACCATCACATGGGGCTTTTCAGCTAAATTCTCTATGAGTGAAAAATTGTTGCCACAGTCTATTTTTGAAGAAAAGAAAAGAAAAGAAAGAATAGAAGGAAAAAGAAAAAAGCCATTTGGACTGTCTGCTTTCATATACCTGTCTTTCTTCATCTCTCAGCTAAGCAACATCAATAAAATGACCTGTGCATTTTCAAGAGGTAATTGGAGAATGTGTCGAACACAGAGCCAGAGAGAGAAAAATAGTAGGAGTGAAGTGAGTATAGAGAGGAAAGCATGTAAACCAGAAAAGAAACAAGACGCAACAAGAGACTGCTCAGACAGAAATGACTATCATAATCCAAGAATGATGGTGAAAAACACTATATTATCAACAAAGAGGTATGGCAGTGGCAACAGCATCTGAGAGACAGTTTACAGGAAAAACATTGGAAATAAAAGAAGCTAGTGGATCCCACCAGATAAAAGTGTGTTAGAAACTAGTGATTGCTCAGCGGGAGAGGTAACGTTGTTGGACTACATGGATTGTACTTTTTGAAATATAATGCAAGTAAACGTTCAAAAACACTTTTCCGTTCCCCTACACTGAACACCCTTAGATGAACTGTTATTTCTGAAAGCATCGTTTTTTAGAAAGAAGAAACTTTTCTGTAGATCAGAAAAGAAAAATAATTGATACGTTGTGAGCACACTGAAAGCATGAAAACCATAAAAGGAGCTTTGCAGGAGAAATTGTGTTATCTTATCTAATAAAAAACACCTGATGTAAACAGTGATGCATCATAGTTAAGAATTACAGACAGAAAGTAGACAATTAGTCACAAAGAAAACACTGTTCAGAGAGGATTTATGAACATTCAATACAAACTTATTAAGTCATATAAAGTCTGTGCATATCAAGCACACCGAGTTTCACGTAATAGACATTTTGGAAGTATTTGTTCACTTTTTAGAGTTACAGTTAGACCACTTTCATGTCTGTGTGCTAAATATGAAGCTAAAGCTGGCAGCCTAGCTTAGCATAAAGACTGGAAAGATGAGGTAAACACTTACACTGTAGCCTCACTCTGTCTAAAGGTAATAGAATCTACCTACCTGCTGCCCTAAAGCTTACTAATTAACATATTATATCTGGGTCGACTTTGCAGGTGCTGGTAAGCAGAATTTGTGAGCAGAATGAGGCTAGCTGTTTGCCCCTGCTTGCAGTATTTCTGCTCGGTCTAAGCTAACTCGCTGCTAAATATAGATATTCGAATGATATTGACCTTTTAGCTGCAAAGCAAGTGTATTTTCCAAAAAAATAACTATTCCTTTAAGGCTTTGTTAATGTATGGTGTGGTATGGGAGGTCCTAATTTTAAAAGGGATTCAAATACGCACAAGTGTCAAGTTATGAGGCAAATTTGTCTGATGTGACCTGAACATGACTGGGCTAGACTGGACATAAAGTCTCCAAAATAAACAAGTGATACTGGGAATCATATCTGAAGTCTTTCCACATTAAAGTTTTCAGATGGGGACAAAGGAAAGATCAAAGATGACGTATGTGTAGCATGTATGACAGGGTCTGTGGATGCGTCAGTTTAAATGGTTGCAACATGTCTATCTACATGTTTGTGTGCATTAGTGAGTGTGTGTGTGTGTGTGTTTGTATGTATTTATGTATGTGTGTATGTATGTATGTGTGTGTGTCAGAAATTAAAAAATGAGAAATCTAAAATATGAATGATCATATGTGCTCATGGTAGAAAATCTATGTCTGAAGGCCTGTCAAGCTTTACCCTACATTTCGATGTATACGTATGTACATGCATGACTTCAGTCATAGTCTGTATGGGCTATGCGTGTGTGTGCGTGTATGTATGTGTGTGTTTGCGTGGGTCAGCAGTGTCAGGTTTAGACAGTGTTTGTCTGTAGGGATTGTAGGTTTAACAACGTTAAGCCGACACAAAGTCCTCTACTCTGCAGAAAACTGTTTTCCCTGCTGCAAAACTCCCCCCATCAGACTGACTGTCCAGACACGATAGGAAGCCCCACGACCTTGGAAAGAACTTCAAAACACCCCGAAGAGAAATGTTAGCTACTTTCTGAGTATAATATGTTGAAAATGTATTAGACTATAATATTGTGTTTGAGCGTTCAATTCATCAACTTTTCAGTTGTTTCTTCCATCGCTTCATGATTATTCTATCTGATTTGAACTTTCTTGTCTTTGTTAATTTATGTTTTCTTTTTCTTGCACTCAACATGGGTCAGAACTAACGCCAGAATGAATTTAGAGCACAGGATGGATGTTTTCATACTGTAGTAAAGTTTATACCAGCAGTTCTCAGCTTGAGGGTCAGGACCACCCACGGGTCATGAGATGTTTGATAAAATCTGACAAAAATATGCAAATATATGTAAAGTTGTTTATCTGGGTGATGAATTCAATTTCCTCGTAAAACAATGAATAAGCAGAGCCTCCAGGCTTCCTCCAATAATTTGCCAGACAAACAACCACGAGGAAAGAAAAACAAAATCATCATTTGGTGTCAAAACTAACTCTTCTCTAGGTTTTTACATCCAAGTGCTTAGAGGAAGAACTAGCTTCCATTTTCGTGGCTGAACTCAGAAAAAAAAACAAAATTAAACAAGGCATCTCTTTATCATTAACTGAAATTGCTTTAAAACACACACACACACACACACTAAAGTGGACATGAGCAAAAACAAATTGTGAGCGCACACTACAATTTCATGGAACATTATTATTTCAGCCTCATTGCTATGATAGGTGGTGATATCTGTGTGTAATACTAAAATAATAAACAGTGGTGTGTGTCCACATGTGTGTATCTTTCCATTTACTGCTATAAAAAAAAAAAAAAGTTTATATATTTGCTTCATGAGCTCTATCAAATCCATCCGGTTATGGAAAAAGCTGTCTGCATAGATGAACCTCCTCATGCTGGTTGTTTAACATTTAAATGGGTTGCCACAATGATGGATCAACAGGAGGATGTGCTATTAACAGGACAGCTCAGTGCCTGTCAGTGTGTGTGTGTCTGTGTGTGAATGTGTGTTGTTTTATTAAACTCCACCATAGAAATGTGAGAGAAATATGGAGACACACTATGTTAAAATGTCCTTAAATCACCCCTAAAGGCCAAATGTACTGTGAGTCAGAGAAAGAAATATGGATAACAGAAAAAATGAGGGAGGAAATAAGAAGAATGATGATCATAATTGTATTTGTATAAGTAATATTAGTGGTGCACTTACTGCTGTAAACTGTTATTTATGTATTTGTGTGTGAGTGCACGTGTGTGGGGACACCTGCCTTCAGCAACATGTATTTTTATTGAGCGCCTTGAAGATGCCCCGCAACCAAGTCATGCTGAGCAAGTGTGTGTGCGTGTATGCCCATATGTGAGCGTGTGTGTGTGTGTGCAAAGTGCTGTCGAAATGACTGCCCAAGGATCCATTTTACAAGGCCAAACAACAGTCGCTGCTGTGTTTAAATGCGGCAGGAGGTGTGATAGCACACACACGCACAAACACACACACAAATGGCTGAGGTAAGTACTGCAGGGACAAAACCCAACATTATGGGCTCTGCTTTTGACTTATAAAAATAACTGTCCCATCACTGGCCCCTGTTGTTCAATCCCCCACACCCCCTTCCCCCACTATCCCCTAATGGTTAGTGTAAAGGCTTTAGCAGGAAAACCACAAACCACAATATTGGTGTGACTAAATTGCATTTACAACCCTACAGAAAATGAAAGAAAGAAACACGGACACACACATAGAGGGAAAGAAGGACAGAGGTGCAAACCACAGTGGTTTTTGAGGTTGACATAAATGTCTGTGGCCCAGCGCACTACGGTTGACCAGAGCTCGTATTTAGGGGATAGGAGATACATATATTTCCTATATAATGGATAAACAGTCTGTGAGGAAACTGGATGGACAAATACCATTAAGACATCTTACAGTGATTTGTATTATAACAAGTACAGCTCTAATACCATCAGGATCATTTCCCTTGGAGCTTCATATCAGAGGTCAACACATGCAGGGTGGGCCTGCAGGTCCTATGAAACCCACAGCAGATGATGGCAGCGCAGGGTTCGTTTTCCGAGGCTACGAGCGGTCATGGGAAGTCACGTTGTAATATGGGGTCATGGTGCAGGCTGGGCAACCTTCTGTTCAAGTGCTGAAGCTCACCACATGCACACAGAACTGCTTCTTGGCCAGTTTCTAAACCATATCTGTTGTCTTCTTCACACTGAAGGGAATATTTTACAAAAAAATATTTGTCATAATGTGATTGGAACTGGTGAGTACGTTTTTGATGTGGGAGCGGTTGAAGAAAAGTTTTCTGGGCAAATGGTTGCACTCAAAAAGGAGAAGAAGCAAGAAAGTACACTCTCAACAAAGACAGGCTTGTCTAGACTTTTACTGATCATAAAAAATGTATAGTTTCATATGTAATACCGGAAGAGGACGGACATTTGTACCGCTGTCTAACAAACCTTTTTTTTGTTTTCTAAGAACACCATCTTGCTATGACAGTGTCTTGGAATCACATCTGACATGGACGAGCGTGTGTGTGTGTGTGTGTGTGTGTGTGTGTGTGTGTGTGTGTGTGTGTGTGTGTGTGTGTGTGTGTGTGTGTGTGTGTGTAACTCATGTGCTGAGGGCTTTACAATGCAGCAGCGACTTTAGATGATAGGATGATGAAGGAGCTGATAAACCTTCAATAAACAGAAGAGAGACACAAGACACAAGATGAGATGGAGAGCCAGAGAGAGACGAAGAAGAGAGACATTAGACCCTTCTCAGCTCCTCTCCACTGGGATGATGGCAGCTCCTGCAGAGACACCAAGCTGCCAGGGAGTTTGTGTGTGCATGTGAGTATGGTGTGTGTGTGTGTGTGTGTGTGTGTGTGTGTGTGTGTGCATACACAGGTCTCTGAGGGTGTAACAGATGGGAGATCTACTGTAGTGATTGTGTGAGGTCACATTGGTGACGATATCAGTGAGATGTAACGCACACGCACACATAGCCACCCACTAGAAACAGACAATATACTGAAGCACTCACACACTGACACACTCCCCCTCTCTCTCTCTCTCTCTCTCTCTCTCTCACACACACACACACACACACCCACAGCGGCTGCAGCGGTGATGGATGAGGGATAATCAGAATGAAGAAACTGTTCAATAAAGTTGTTTTGTTTTAAATGTTCTCTGTCACCAGCTGCCAACTGTTTACTGATTTAATATGTCAGTGTGCGTGTGTGTGAGGAGCATCTGGCACTAAGAAGAATGCTTCCTGTTGTGGAAAAAAAAAGAAAGAAAGAAAACAGGAAAAGGACAGACAGAAGACTGACATTCAGCTTATCACATACTGGATGCCAAAAGCAGAGCAAAAATAGCCCAACAGTATCACACTTTAAAATTTCAAATCAATCTTTTTTCATTAATAGTCAAAAGTGTGTATGTGGATGGTTTCTATTCAAATCTTTATCTGTTGTCTTAGGCTGTGTCATATAATTGTTCATTTTTTGTGTTTTTGTAATTAAGGTGAGGTCTATGATGATGAATATAATGACAAAAATACCACTATGTTCTATATATTCCAGATTTTGCTAATCCATAAATCAGGTTTTCTTACTTAAATCAATTTACCTTGTTACTTCTCAAAAGTTATTCAAAAAAAAAAAGAGAGAAAAAAAAGTATCCAGATGATTTTTATAGTTTATATTACATAATCTTTATATGCTGGATTTATTTGACAGTGATGTTGTGATTTTTACCAGAATATGTTTTCAAGATTAAGCTAGGTTTCTTTTTTTGGGTCCTGGCAAAAAAAAAAAAAAAAAAAAAAAACTTTAAAGAGCTCCTTCTTCTCTTTGTGCTGAATCATATGACAGAGCGTATCTTTCTTATGTCTTAAAATAATTACAGGTGGTTAAAGGAAAATAAACAAGGGCACCCATCAGTGATATGCAAGAATAATTCAAATCCATAGAAGAACAAGCGAAAGGGAGGGAGAGGGAGAACGAGAGGTGTGAAAGGTCTGGAAGCAGAAAAGAGCATCATTGTTTCAAACATTAATTTCAAGGCACTAGCCAACTCAGCAGGCGTATGCTTGTTCTCGTGTGAAGAAAATTACTTTAAAAATACATTGTTTATGTTGTATGTATGAGTGACTACAGACAGCTAACACAGCAGGTAGATGTATATGTGTTATATTATGAATAGGACTGTATGTCAAAGAATAAGTGACTCGCTGTGTGTGTGCGTGTGCGTGTATAGAGGTGGTGTAATGTCTTTGTTCTACAGTGAGCACAGACATTAGCAGACAACACCAGATGGTGGGCTAAAATGAGACAACGGAAGAGGGGGAGGAGAAGAAAGACAAGATCCTTCCATCATTTCATCATCATCCTTCTTCTGTTTCCTCTCCGTAAACACAAACAGGCTGGCATAAACCTTCACTAACTATAAAAAACTAGAAATGGTATCAGTGTAATGGTTTAAAGTCTGCAAGAACATGATATGAAATACATGTTGGAGCCGTACGTCACTTTATTTTGAAAAAATGACAATGTTGTGTTGCAGGAAAATCATTTAAACATGCAATGGGATTGCCTTAAGGACATTGACAAGGCTTCCTAAACAATGGCAAGGCAAATGTCCTATTCTAGACACCTTACTGAGTATAAGTGGGGTTTGATTTAAAAGCAGGACTCTGTTTTTCAAAGTTCGGTTTAGTTTTTTTTTTTTTTTTTTAAATTATATTTTTTGGGGCTTTTTGCCTTTAATGTTCAGGTAAGTAGGAGAGACCGGAAACTGGAGGCAGTGAGGGGGGAATGACGCAAAGGATAGGACCGCTCGGTGCAGGAATCGAACCAGGGTCACCTGCAGTGACGACTATAGCCTCAACTCAACACATGGGGCAGGTGCATCACCAACTGAGCTATACACCACCACAGTTCGGTTTAGTTTTACACACATGAAAACATTCAGCAGATGATTTAAAACTGAAAAAAAAAAAAAATGATCAACTGTATTCGTCCACAGGCAGTTTGCAGCTGAATGTGAAGCAGTTGTGATGATGATCAATACATTCAAAACTGAAACTGTGGTACTCAGCTGGAAAATTGGGGGGATTGCCTCTTTCTGTCTTTCTGCTGAAAATGATTGAGAATTTTGGGATCCTGTTTAAAAGTGAGAATGAGAGTAACCTTGCTCTAAAATCTGAGACTGTCCAGTGAGACATTCACAGCGGAAATGGCTGAAACGTTGAGCGGAGGTTTGTGTGAATGCCGTTTCTGTGAAATAGACAATCTGGAGAACGTGCTAGCTAGTTAGGTGTGATCATACTACAGGGCGTATGTTTGATTTCGAGGTGTGAAAATACGAACATGGTGTGAAATTCTTTGCTTGTATGCGCTCAGTGTTTTGAACAGACTTTATTTGCACTGTAAACCAAAAAAAGGTGTGTAAAATTACTACAAGGCAATCCAGACTTGGCAATGTGGCTGCTTATGTGTTTTGTGAACCTCCACCACAATGACACACAGATAAGATACACTCAAATATTAGAGGTGAACGTTTATTGTGGATCAATATCTAAGGTTCTTGGCAGTATTGCCTTCCAGAATAACCCATCGTATAATGACTTTGTCCTTAACCAAGCGTAGATAATGGATTAATGGTACTCTCTCAGAACCTAGAAACTTGAGTGCGGGAGCCCCCCAGGGTTGTGTCAGTTCACCTGTCTTTTTCACCTCATATGCTAATGAGTGTAGAAGTTATAACCCATCACACTCTCAGATGAAACTGCCATTTTAGCTTTAATGAGAAAGGACAATGACCTATCTGACTGCTATTCACAGATACAAACGTTTGTGAAATGGTGTGAGGACAAGCTCCTTGTCCTGAATGTTAATAAGACAGAGGAGATGGTGTTGCAGGCAGTTTTAGAGAGCCTTATCAGACACGGCATCACAGCTTGATTTCTCTGTGCAGCTAAAGTCTGAACTAGTCCAACTGATGCAGACTGCATGGAGGATTATAGGGGTAAAACAGCATATGTCCCTACAGTCTACTTTTGAACAGACAACCTTAAGGCAATCCAGTGCTCTTCACACTGAGTAACAGCTACTGCCCTCTGCTCGGAGTCCAGTTGCACGCTTAATAGATTTCCAAAGCTTATTTATTCCAGTGTCAATAAATCTTATAAATAGAGGCAGGTAAGACCAGGATGGACACTTGATGATCTTGTATGCAAAGGGATTTCTTTTCTGTTCTCTATTGATGTGATCATTCTCTCTGCCAATGTGCTTTAAGGTTAAGGCTTTAACCTTGGTATGTTATTTATTAACACCTCTGTATGTCTTCTGTGTGTGAAATTAGGTCGTCTGAGGGACAATCAAGTTCATCATGAATTTTGATATTATGTTTTTTTGTTTGAGGAAGTGATACAGGTGGAGGGGAAATATCTGGAAGATACATTGCTGCTGTTAGGTCACTGCCAGATTTCTTGAAAACATGTATGCAGGTGGGTGTGTCTGTGAACCTCCCTTAAACTCTGTTACTCGCCCCACCCTGTTGTGTCCTCCTCAACACGTACAGTATTGTACACCTGTTTTGTTAATATTCTCCAATATTTTTTAATGTTAACTGTATTTAAGAATTGGGTTTACTAGATTATTTACTATGCTTCAAGAGTTGGAGAAAGACAACCAAAAAGGTAGAAGAGAATTCAGGAAAGGAGGGAAATTAGAAAAAAAAGGTTCATCAGGAGTTTCATTGTTCAATAAAAATGTTTTAAACGTACAAATATGAACTGCGCCAACACTAGTCACAGCACACCCTCAACAGCTGGTAAAGGATGACTACCACTGTCTTGAAATCCCCCCTCCCACACATACACACAAATACTTATTGCACTATACTACGACAAGTGTAAAACTTCAATTAAAAAGTGTTTTCACAGCTTCACTGTGCAGAGCTGCAATTGTTCTTGTTCTAGAAAGCTGTTGTGACTGCTGAACAACATCAGCTGCTAATTAGACAGAGGTGAGCTCTACTGGGGCCTACTGTTTGTCAGGAAGACAGGATGAGAGCAAGAGACACTCACTCAGAGATAGAAAGAGAGAGACTGACACAAAAAAAGACTGTTGATATAAATACTTTAAATAGAAAATGTGTGAAATGATTATCTCTTTCACTCACACGCCAAACTCACTCAAAAATTGTAACAGTGGTGTGAATGAGTTGGTAAAATAATTAATTTCATGTCTACTTCTCAAAACCACCAAAGGGTGAATTACTTGTCCTGCGTCCTGTTTGCAGGCCCACAACTACCACAGTCTTTACAGCAACATGCTCAAAATACACACACACACACACACACACACACACACAATCTACCTAGATTGATATATTCAAGCTGAGCTCAGCTCGCCTATGAGAAACTGCAGCTCACCCATGTAATTAATCAGTTTTCACACTAAACTGTAATGCAGAGTCAATCCATCAATTTTTCAAACTTGTTCTTTTATTCAGGGTCATGGGGCTGGAGCCTCATCAGTCTGCCTTTTTGTCCAATACATCTCATCATCACATCAGGTCCATTTCATCAAGATGAAATTTGCATTCTCATTAATTTATTTTCAGCATCAACCGCAGAAACTCTAACTCTCACATTAGAAGAGTGTGCTGATATATCTCCAACACCTCCTTGCAAGCACCATCAAATCAAATCAATTTCTCCTTTTGTTTTGTTTTTGTCAACGATGAAGAACGAACCTCGTGAAAAATTAAAGAACGGAGAAAAAGAGAAACGAGGACAATAAATGTCTGCATAAACTGCACTGATATAAACATCACCGTCCATCAAAATAAATCATTATTTTATATTTTATATAACAAAATGTGAGTACCAAGTCTTTGAATTGGCATAAGCATGCATACCTACACACACACACACACACACACACACACACACACACACATCCATATATATATATATATATAAACACCAGTAGTGTCCTTGAGCCATCCACTGGTTTGCATTGCCCCCACAGACA
The DNA here is from genome assembly GCF_027409825.1 of Scomber japonicus. NCBI lineage: Eukaryota > Metazoa > Chordata > Actinopteri > Scombriformes > Scombridae > Scomber > Scomber japonicus. The sequence goes on from NC_070588.1 coordinate 9,993,695, forward strand.
AAGACAATACTTATACCTCTGGGATATATTTTGCTGTGTTGTAGATTGTTTGCTGAAGGACAATATACTGGCATTTTATATTAATAATACTAGACCAATGGGAGATCCGTTTCCCCTTTCCTGACCCAGTGAGTGATATTTTTGTCCAGCTACCATGTGAATGCCCACTGCCCATCTCTATGGGACTAACCTTGTTAAATAAAGTCTAAATTTAAAAGAATTAAAAAATTAACTCCTCCAAGAAAATGGGCACCAACTGAGCTTTTGAGCATAATTTGCTGTGTCACAGTGAGGTGGTAGGGAAATATCAGTTGAACTTTTGAGTGGACACTTTTAACATGACGAAGAGTGGAGGTATTCAGCACCACTTACAACACTCACAAAAGGTATCCATGGTCATCACACAAAGAAAACTGCCATCAAGATCAGACATATGCGTGCAGGTAGAAAACTCTGAACTGGATATGACTCTCACAAATGATCTAAAATGTTAACACGTGTACACACTCCGACACATCGCTCCCTTTCCTGTCTGCAGAAACAGAATTTCCTACAGGGTCTCAAGGTCACCTGCACATGTGTGCGTGTGGAACTTCCTGGCAGCCGTTGAGGAAACATCAGTCGACAGGAGCGGAAAGACACAGAACGAAAGAAGAGATACACTAAAGGCAACATAAAAGGCGAATACAATATAGCGACAGATGGAAAAAATGAACCGAAGACAAAAAGTGATGGGTCGAGAGGAGACAAAAGCAAATTGACCTAAATAGAAATCAGTGGTCTTATAATATTCTGAGGAAGTACAGTGAGACTCCTCGTTATTCTTTTTTTTGTGTCAGCGTGGATGCATGTGTGAGGAAAAACAACTTGACACTTCAAAGTTGTGAGGGAAAAAAGTGAGAGTCATCATTACCAAAACAGCAACTATGATTGTGATGATAGTATGAAACAGACCATTATGTGATGGGACCTGAGTCAAATGGATGAGGGGAAAGAGGTACAGATTTATTGCTCAATGAAAGTGAAAGCAGATAAAAAAGAGAAATAGAGAAAATGTTATGATAAAGAAAACCAGTTATTGTGTTATTGAAGAAAAGAATAGCTGAGTTGAGATGAGAGATTGTTACCTACAGTTGGAAAAGAACTATCATTAACATCAGTACATGCACACTAGTTGATCATCCAGAGTCAGATTGAAGGAAAAAAAAAGCATGGAAAAATAGTAGGAGAATGAATTGAAGAGGTTTATTCATCAAAACAGTGTTGAAATTCAGCATGAAACAAAGTTGCAAGGAAAGACTGGCACAAAATATTACCAATATCAATAAAAAGCTTCACAATGGGCTCACACTATATTACATGATTACTTGGCAAGTTCAAAAGGAGAACATTATCATTATGAACAAGGAATTGTATCATATTTCAGATTCATTCAGAAAAGCCCTTATTGACATTGGGGTTAATGTTTATAAAAAAAAGAAGCTTTCCTATAGGCTTCTGAGCTGTGCATCATCCAGGCAAGCCTGTTGATTGGACCAAAGATTGCAAAGTTAGAGGTAGTTGAAGTATGAAAATAAAAAGTGATGATTTGCTGCCTGCCTTGTTAGATAATTAGTTAAGAAAACACAATCTTAATAACTGCAGCTTAACCAGACAATCTTGTTTAATTGGCTGAGGGTGTAGAATAAAGCATTGTGATTGGTTCTTACCATTTCTCTGGGCAGGAACATGTCTTCCTGCCGAAGGACCACAAGACACACACTCTCTCCCTGCCGCGTGCTTCGTAGCATACACACCAATTCCTCTTGGCCCACTCCTGTGATATCAACACCGTTCACCTGCGCACACACAAAGCCAAAAACACCACCATCGTCAGTATAACCATCTTCTTTCCTTGTCTTCTCCTCCTTATTCATAATGTTTCAAAGCCTCATGTCTTTAATATCCTAATAAAGAATCATGATATAGTAGATGTCCTTCGTTAAATGATGACACATGTCCTGTACCTCTAGTATGCGGTCTCCAGACTGCAGGCGTCCATCTTTAATAGCGGCTCCACGTGGCAGAATGTTTTTGACTAAAATAGGACCGGGGCCATGAACCGAAGAGTCTCTGGTTACCACAGTAAAACCGAGACCTTCCGAACCTGGACACAAATACATAGATGTGCAAATACAAGCAGAAAATGAGAACTGAGAGGTGAAGTACAGTCTGCAAGTGAAAGTATCACTACTAGGCCTACGTTAAGACACAAATATTCTGTATAGTTGTTTACTCCCTGCCTCTATATTTGTGTCACAGCTTAAAAGTCTCCCAGTCATCCTCCAACACATAAACACACACACACACACACACACACACACACACACACACACACACACACACACACCTTTAACTACTCTTGAGAACTTTAACACAGTGTAGTTGACTCAGCTCCCGACTACATACTGTATATGTGATCATTTAAAGCCTCAGGAGATTGTTTGTGTGTGTGTGTGTGTGTGTGTGTGTGTGTGTGTGTGTGTGTGTGTGTGTGTGTGTGTGTGTGTGTGTGTGTGTGTGTGTGTGTGTGTGTGTGTGTATGTCTGCATTGCTTTAAACCCTTTAGCTATAGCTGCTGCTACAGTATCTGCAGGTGTGAAGGTTTAAAAAATGGGTTCAGGTGTGGGGCAGAGAGGAGGGAAAAGGAATTGAAGAGGAAAGAGTAAACGAGGTATGAGTGTAACACAGCGGAAATGAGGGGTGAATGTTCTGGAAAGAGAAGTGAGGAAGATTAAAATACTAATCAGTGAAAAACATGTGCGCACACACACGTGTAAAAAAGCACTCATGAACATGAATGCATGCACACAAAGAGACCACACACAGACACAGGGACCAGTTGTGTGTTTTATAGACCTCATTTAGTCTGGTCTCTTTAGCAGCGCCAAGTCAGCAGTTTGGTCCAGTATGAATTCATATCAGCAGAAATGAACAGATCAATAAAAACTTAATAGACCTCGAAGAGAGGGAATCAGGAAAATGGAAAGAGGAAGGGTGAGAGAAAGGAGAGCCAGCCAGAGAATGGAGACATAGAGTGAAAAGCATGAGAAATAAAGTGAGTCAATGTCATACATCCAGAAAATGAGAACTAAAAAGGGTTAATAATGTGCATTTTAAAATTAAGAGAGCGAATGTGAAAGAAAGAAAAAAGAAAAGATTACATTTATGCACATACTCTCCACACACCACAACATTTATAAATATAAATATTATAGTTGGGAATTTGGTAATACTACATAAAATGTAGTATATTTATTTTAAATATAACCAAACTTTTTTAATATGTAAATGCTCTGTGACTGAGGCTCTGTTGTGTAAACCAAGTGTTCCTCACCTTTCTTTAGGTCAATCCTCAATCTCCGTCCTCCTCTCTTATTGGTCACCAGGCTAGAGAGGGCGGGACTTTTCTTAGAAAGAGGGCTCTCACTCCTCCCCTTGGGAGTCTAAATGGGAAATGAAGAGCATTTAAGTCATTTTTACAGCACTCCATTTGACTTTGTTACATTTTTCTTGCTAAATTTCTTGGACTTAAATTGCTTTGTGAACTTTTGAATTGAACTCTTATTTTATTCATAAGACATTTAAAACATTTTAGAGCTGGGTGAAATAACAGCCTATTACATACAAGTGAGTCATCATTGAGTCAACATACTGAAATGTGTTTACAGAATTGAAAATGTGGAGTATTTCCTGTTGTTACTTTAAAAACAAAGACCTGTCAAAAAGAACTATGAAATAACTTCCATTAGACTGCAAAGAGTCAACAGTGATGTTGGATTTTCCAAATGTATCAACAGTACTGACAAGTGTTTTGCTGCACATCGGCTTCCAACAACAGCAAACAAACAACTCTTTGGTTCTTTGAGCACCAAAAGAGCACCGATTAACTGACTAGATAAACAGATACTAAAGTAGCACTGGGATTTGTTTTGTTTTTTTTATCACTTCCAAGTCAAACACGTGAAGGAAATATGATTAAAAACAACACAACAAATGTAAAGACCTGATGAAAATATGATTTTTTTAATGTATATGCCCCAACACCTGCATCACAACATCTTTTTTTTGGTTAAGTGTGTTTTTTTGTTTTGTTTTTTTTTTCAGTTTGGTGCCCAGAAGAAATGAGTTTGATTATCAGCTGTTGCTAAGTAACTGTTGCCTCAATGCCAGCTGTTTTTTTCAGATGTCAGCCGTGTCACCATGGTTATGTTGACGACACAATTACATGTGTTTGAATAAGAAAGACTTGGCAAGAAAGAAATCTAATGAAAATATATAATAATAATAATGTGGGATTGATACAGAGGGCCAATATTGTGTGCCAAAACCCTAAAATCATGGATGTTAATACCTTCAAGCAATCATACATTTTAGTTCATGAACAAGTTGTCAATGTCTGGGGAAACATTTAGGTGTGTATGTTCTCCAAGAAAGTTCTCAAATTTGTGTAGATAGCTTTTGTTGATTTAACTTCTGGTCCAATGTATCTGCTATTTCTATATTTATTTAATAATGTTTAATCAAATTCATTCATTCAAAGAGTAAATAAAACATTTTTATCCATTGATTTGTATATTTGTCTACTTTTTTTGTGGAAATCAAATTTTAAATCACACTGGGCACCATTGTGATGTCTATATTAGGACTGAGACTAGTGATTAACTTTAACAGTTTGTAAATATCAACTTAAGGTTTTGGGTTGAGTTTTTTCTCAATGGGTCAGTGGCTGAGTTGTAATGATAACTGAGCAAAATCTATCGACTTAGGGAGGCTGCAGAATGTGGTCGTCAAGATGTCCGTTGATGTCAGGTTGAAGATAAAGCAGAACAACTTACACTGGCAGCAGCTTCCAGAGTGGCAGCGTCCTCTGCCAATCGCATGGCTGGATTCTCAGAGGGTTTAAACATGGGTTTGGCTTTGACAGGTGGAGGCGGTTCTTTGGTCTTGGTAACTCGGGGGCTGCTGTCAGGGCCGGCGCTGTTGTTAACCAGCTGCCCAATCAGACTCCTCTCATAGCGTTCTCTGTTGGAGGAGGGAATTACTTCCAAACGGACGACTGAGGAACGCATCGCCTGACGAAACACCTCCTGGGCTCTGAGAAGGTGAAGGAGAAGAAGAGAGAGAGCACGAGAGGAAAAGAGAGAGAGAGAGAGAGAGAGAGAGAGAAGTGGGTGATTGTCCAGAAATGTGAGGAGGAGAGGGAAAAAAAAAAAGTTTTGTTCAACAAGTGGTTAAAGTACGTGTGCTCTATGTAGGACACGTGTATCATTTATTACACTGATTATGCCATTAATCACAATTACATACAGTATGATGTTACCAATCTCTGTAACAAGCAATGTAATTATGGAAGCATGTATAACTCAATTAAGAGAAAAAAAGGATTTATTAGAAGATATATGATATAAATCAGATTATAAATGACAAATTAAAAGGGTTCCAATTAATCGCTAATTATCTAAATGGAGCCTTCGATTTTCAGAAAATTATAATACACAGGCTCATATGAGAGGCTGATAAAGATATGTTAACTTCTTACCAGCCATCCAATTTTTGTGCAAAAGCCTGAAAATATTGTACCCAAAATAAGAAGGTTACAGTTATTTAAAACCTTCTGTCAGTCATAACAGTCATAACCCTGGTCTCATTTTTAGGAAGTTAATATTTAAAAAGTCAGAATGAGTATGAGTGACCCTGAAAACAGGCTAAAGTGGGACAGTGTTGCTCAACAGGTTAACTAAATGGATTTCGAGTGACTGTCAACTCAATGACTGAGGAGTATCACTACTGTACAACTGACAAACTGACTTGAGTTGGGGGGGGGGGGGGGGGTTAAATAAGGGATCTTAAATAAACTGCTGACAACTGCTTATCAGAAGTTACTAGTACGCAATGTGAGATCTTAAATGTCTATACAAGAACAGAAACATAGAAAAGCAGAATATCGAGAACCTGGAGCCCAATTATTACTTCATGTAACCCAAGTGCACAGATTTATTAAGAGATTCCGCTCTCATGTAAGAAAGTAAAACTATTAGTCCTGTCTAATACTGGGATGCACACCATGATATGTCAACTGTATTTGAACACATATAAACTGTATATATCTATCTTTTCCCATGTGTCAATGGGTTCTTATGGTGGGTCACTGTGCCGGTTGCTTCTTTTAACCTCATTATGCTTCGAGATAAACTGAAGGAGACAGAACACAGAGACACAACACCTGTACACAAGACCATTATTATCACATGATGTATAAAAGAGACAATTTTGCTGAGAATTACTTTTTATCAGATTATGTTAAGTAAATTAGAGGGGCCATTGTGTCAGGAGCCATAGGTACGAATCATTACTCACCTCAGATAACCAACAGAGAAAATCTGGTTCATTTAAATTTTATTAGGTTAAACTCATATTGTTTTCCGCTTAGATTATTATTAGATGCTAAATTATCATAATATTTCCGTAGCTAGAGACTATGTTTAGAGAGTCATTGATAAAGGTAATATACCATTTAATACTTTAATAGATACACAATAATAATATGAATTTGACATTACGGGTGTAAATCTGGTGATACAATGGCGTTGTGGGGAAGTTTCCATCTCAATCAATCGATCAATCAATCAATCAACCAGTGGAACTCAACTTTACTTAAAGTATTTAAAGTACTGTTGTATATTTTATTTTTGGCATTAATAATACTGTGTCTTGGGTATTTAGTTCTTACTTTTTCTCAACACATTACACAAGTAATTAGATGGTGGAGGGTCAAAATTGAAAGTATAAAAATGATACCTTTGCTTGCTTCACACCACACTGAGGGTCACATTTAAATATTATTTTGCATATAAATCCAAGGCCAACTTCTGTGAATAATGTGCTATGTAAAAATGGTTTGAATGGGGTCTAAGTGTGTGTGTTTGGGGGGGGGGGGGGGGTCATTTCTTCTTACTCTTCTAAGACAGCATTTGCATATTAATACCATTAAATACTCTAGGCAGTCTGAGCAAATGCTTGTGTCACACCTAGCTGAATGACACTTGTATAGATTTGCATTGTATTAAAACCACAATGCAGTACAATGAAACAACATGTGAGAGCCGTGTGTGTGTTGATGTGCGTATAGGGACTATTGTGCACAGACGACATCATTATTCTGATTGGACAAGGTGTGGACTCACATTTGTGTAAGAGATATTCTAATCAAGCAGGCTGCCTAAATACAGCTGCCTTACTGGGACAAATGTGGTGTGTGTGTGTGTGTGTGTGTGTGTGTGTGTGTGTGTGTGTGTGTTTATGGTGCTCATAGGGATCAGTAGTCTTGTAAATGGCCTACTTACACATATTTCCCTGGACCAAGCTACCAAGCTACATACTGTATCTCAATTCACCTGCCATGACAGAACAATACTGGCAAGTGTGTGCGTGTGTGTGCGTGTGTGTGCGTATGTGGGCGTGTGTGGGTGTGTGTGTGCGCGCGTGTGTGCATGCATGCGCGTCACAGACCACTCTCAAACCTGTCACCATGTACAAATGGCCTTTCTACATATACAAGATTAAAGACCAGTTAGTTTAATTGATAATGAATTTGTCTGTTTACTCCGTTGTTTTGTCCGTTTACTCAAATATATAAGGATGTTTGTTTTAAGTTGAGTGTGTGTGGGAGAAAAACATGTCCGTGTGTGTGTGTGTGTGCGTATTGGTGTTGGTGAGAGAGTGCACACTGGACTATACACCTGTCTTTGAACAATAGGTGCCACCCCCTCCGGATATAATCCATTTACCTACAGTACAGCATAAAATACCTCACATATAATCTCATTACCACACTGAACACTGGACAAGGAGTATTGTGTAGACTGTATAGACATTGTAATGCGCTGTAATCATTAAAACATCCGCATCGCTCCTTGTAATCTGTGGCAATCGTTTTTTACAGGTGGGTCTTTTGTCATTTTAATGCTCTGTAATCACATTACATCCCCAAATACTATCATGTTAATGCACTTCTTTTCGGGGTGTTTCAATGACACAGTGAGCAAACTCTACGAGAAACATCTGGTCTCAAATGAATCTTGGACACATTTTTCCTGAGAGGAATGAACAGACACAAAGGCCAATTCTAACAGACACACACCCACACTGATAATTTGGGATGCACCGGTCTCCAAACATCTGCCGAGTGTCTTTTTGGTGTTCTCAGTGATGGCAGTACAACAGTGATATAAACCCTTCTGAATATGGAAAAGGACAAACAAGGTACACAGAAAGACAGCAGGGAAAACCAGAAGAAAAGAGAGGCCTGGTCTAGATTCAATATGTTTTATATGTTATATGCATCTACCCACATAAACACCTACTATAGAGCTTGTTTTTCCTTTCCTCTTATAATATACTGATAATGTTACATGTTCTTTAAATGTATATTTAAAGGGAGAAATTGAAAACCAAAAATTATAAAAAATATATTGTTGTTTTGTTAGTTTTGGCCATGTCTCAAGTGATTTACAGTAACATGTACATACACTGCCATCGTATTGGGAAATCCTACAGTAGAGCCAGACACATTAAATCAAGGGCAAATAAAACCAAATGTTACTGCTTAGGTGAACAGAGGTATTTAAGAACGTGATTGGTAATTTGGGTGAACCTGTCCTTTACATAATTAGGACCGGTTCTCTTCAAAACCCTAAAATCATAGAAAAAAACCTATAACACATATAATTAGATGTAATATAGAACTTCTTCACGATCTATAGATCAATACATTTTTTAAACTATGAGCTGGTGTAGAGACAGCTACATTTATTTAGTTCTCTATTATCCTCTTGACACACTATTTAATTCATCACAGAGGCACAAAACACACAAGTTGCGTTGCACTCACTGGCTGAACGTCTTGTCCATGAGGTCAGTGTTGTTGATCTTGACGATGCACTCGTCCTCCTGGAACAATCCCTCCTTCCTTGATCGACTCTCCTCCTCCACTCCACGGATGTACAGACCGAGAGGCCTGTCAGGAGAGTGAGCAAGGACAGAAAGAGAGGTTATACACTGAATAAATCATTGGGAATGTTTACATCATGTCTACAATGCACCTGTGTATGCATACACAACCACATTCTTGTGTCTGAGGGGGGATATAGTGCACTAAGACCTGGCTACAGTGTGTCAGAAACACACATATTTGAAACCCCATACTGTCTGTCGATTACCAATTGTGGATTTCTATAAGTGCTTATATGATCCACAATCAAGTGATAATAAGCAGTGTAGGAGCACAATGGCCACAAGTAGACTCTGGTACACTGGTAGGATAATCTGAAAGGTGGACAGCCAAGGAAGATGGAAGACTGGGTGGACAGGAAGAGCTAATCAAACAGAAAAATACACAGAAAGTCTTGCCAACTCAAAGCTTAACAAAGCAGAGATGACACGGACACACACACACATACACACACACAGACTTCAGCTGCCAAAAGAGCTGCTAAAACTAGGTTAAAAGGTGAAAAGGTGATGGTAAATGGTGGAAAAAGATGGAGGAGGTCTTCAGGAAAAACAGAGGAGGGGGCAGTGAAAGGAGAGACAGCACAAAAGAGAGAGAGAGAGGAATTTAATAAGGAGATTGGCAGGGTCAGGTGAGTCATGAGAACAGCCATAAAAACTCATCCTGCTTTCCTTTAGGAAATCCCCGTCCACTGTCTGACTGTCCCACACCCAAATAAAAGCCCTGCATAGCTGTGCAGTTTTTTTTTCATTTTCTTCTTTTTTTTTTCCATTGCGTGTGTATTTGTGTGTCTTGTTATTGCCAGGTTTGTGCAGTGCATTGCCCTTCCTTCAGGCCCTTCCTTACAAGTGCAGGAACAGGATTACCATAATATAACTCATCAGGTGTTTTTAAGGTTACAGGACAAATTTAAGAGCATTTCATCAAAGATATCTGAACACATGGAGGAAAAACAACTCACCGTCCACTGAGGGATGAGCTGTAGGGAACCACATGGATCCCCAAAGGACTGTCCTCTCCCAGGATCTCCACTGTTCTGGTCAGGCTGCGCACACACACACATGCACATAGTTAAACACAAATATACACACAACAGAAATCACACCAGTGGGACAAAAATAAAATATTTGCTGTTAGTATACTAAAATCCAACACACGTTCACAATCTGAAATAAAGGGCATCTTTGATTTAGCACAACTGCCAGCCAGTGTGTGTGTGTGTGTGTGTGTGTGTGTGTGTGTGTTCTGTGGTGTTAAGCAACAAACTGATACTGGTACAGCACATACAGTTCATCTATTTGAAAGCAAGTTCAAGTTAAAGTTCAATGTATTATTTGTCCCAAGATGGGCAATTTGTGCTGCAGCAAGCATGAAAACACACACAACACACAACACAACACACAAAACATATAACATCTGACATAAATACAGCACAGGATGCCTGTCTAAGCTACAATGGAGCAGCCCATAAGTAAGTGCCTCATGTAACCTCACAACATATAAAAAAAGCAAATGGACAATGGACACCTGTGACTAGGATTATACTGAACAATCACTGCATCAGTGGTTTGTGATATTTTGATTCTTTCTGTTGTTAAGCTTTGTGGAATTGCACCACATTAACTGTACACAATTCTTGATGGCAAGAACAAGCTGTGTGCCAACTATAAAGACATGGATGAATGAAACTGGAAACCTGCCAGCGTTGAACAAGAGGAGCGAATATAAACTAGGCTCATTCTGTTGTCATTATGCATAATGTTGATCCTAGGATGTAGACAAATCACAACAGACTACTGATGAATATTGTACAATATTTTACATTTAGGTACTAAGAAGATGAGTTATTGATTTTTTAACAAGACTAGAGGCACTTTCTCCTGGACCAAAGTCTTCCTTTTACTTCTGCTCCTGCTTATATTTATGCTGCCCTTTTTACAGGAGCTGTAAAAATGAAATTATACAGACTGACAGGTAACTCATTAGTTGGACAGTTTTGGTGACTGCCATCCTGCATCATCAGTGCAACACGCACCCATGTGGAAAGCCTAGTGACCGACAGTGAGTCATGCAACACTTTAATACTTGGTATATTTATGACAGACAGACAGACAGACAAAAACCTGAGAAAATAAAACGTGATTGTGAGGCAAGGCAAGGCCTCAGACAAAGAATGCATGGTTGCAAACAAATACAAACACACAGACAAAGCTGTTAAAGAAAACTTTTCAAAACTACTATTGACACATCACTTTCCATGTGATTCACTATGCTAAAAATACTTTTTTTTAATTTTGTTGTCAAGGACTTAATCCACGTCTGTGAACCCAGCCCTTAGAGAGAGGAATGCCGACTTTCTATTCAAAGTCAACAAAACTACAGAGTGCTCTGTGAGCGTGTGTACGTGTTTTGTCAGAACTTATTTTGTGCCATTCATCTCTATGGGCTTCTTCCTCTTTTTCAATCTCTCAATGTCTCTGTTTAGTTTGTATTATTCCAAGTGTGTGTCTGCTTTACATTCTGTCTGTGTTTTAATGTGTGCGCATGTTGAAGCCTTTGTTTGTTTGATTAGTTTATCTATCAGAGCACAGCCATTAATCCTCCCATGACCTTCTCTCTGCTCCCTGTGTGTGTGTGTGTGTGTGTGTGTGTGTGTGTGTGTGTGTGTGTGTCTGTGTGTGTGTTTTATCCAAGTGAGTTTGTCTGAACTTAGTTTTATGCTCTTTAGTTGCACCCTCTCCTCTCTCTGTGTCTCTAATGCCGTCTGCCCATTTTGTCTTCCTCTCTCCTTCTTCCTCTCTCTCTTTCTAGACCATCCATCCATCCCTAAACCACCGTGAACTGATAGCAGTACAGATGCTGATAAACTCCAGAGAGGGTGGTTGATGATGATGGGTGGCACAGGGGAAGAAGATGCCAAGTGCAAAAACAAGTTCTCTCTTCCTCTCTTTTGTCTGTCTCTCTCTCTCTCTCCCAAACACACTTACACACAAACAAAGCCGGTGCTGCCTCATCGCCACTCAGCAAATTTAAGTTAATCCAGACAATAAGAAACAAGGGACTTCACGAGAGGGGAAGCCAGAGGGAAGATGGAAGAGGGAGAATGAAAGTGTAAGAAGGCAAGGAATGGAGAAGAAAAAAAGGGAGGATAGAAAGGAAAGGAGACAGAGAAAATAATGGCGGCAGTGGGGAGGACTGAGAAATATATCAATATTATATGGACATCATGATATGAGACTAGATATCTTATTGTGGATACCACAATATCGTGATTTGGCGTAAGTGCTGTCTTTTCCTGGTTTTAAAAGCTGCATTAAAGTGATGTAATTTTCTGAACTTACCAGGCTATGCTAGCTGTTCTATCCCTAACCCTAACCCTACAATATCATCACAATATTGATATTGAGGTATTGCTATAGGCATCAAAAAACTGTGCCCATATCACCTTGCCCTAGTTAAGGGAAAATGAAGGCTAAAATGTCTCCTGATATCATACCAGATACACACATTCCAAGCTGGTTTTGTATATATGTTAACAACTGGAAAAATGTGTGTCCTTTAAACAGTCAGCGAGATATCACGTTCATGAGAATGAGACAGACATGACATCACAATGATCTTGACCTTTGACCTTTTACCAGTACAATCTTATCATCCATGAGTCCAAGTGGATGTTTGTGCCAGATTTTAAGACATTCTTTAAAGGCGTTGCTGAAATATCATGTCCAGGAAAATGGAAAGGATGTATGGATGGACGGATGTATGAGGACCCGCCAACGTAATGCCTCAGGCCAAAGCTGTCGCTGGCACGGAGGCATAAAAATCTGTCAATAGGATTAATCTTCTGGAAACCCTGAATATTTTTACCACATTTCATATCAATTCTTCCAGTAATTGTTGAGATATTTCAATTCTCAAAAACAGTAGTGGGCCAACCATTTATAGATCCACAGTTGTGGCTAAAAATCACACGGGGTACATAAGAAGAAAAAAAGAGGATAAAAAGAAGAAAAAGGATAGAGGGAAAAAATAAGAAGAAAAGAAAAAAAAGGAGGGAGGGGAAAAAACGGTAGGAAGCAAGTGAGGTCTGGAAGCAAGATATAGTGAAATGAAAGGAGGAGGAGGCACTGAATTAATTAGACAAGGCTAATGAATAGCATTAATATGAGAGGAAAAATAACATCCACCCCTCCCTCTATCCCTTCCTGCTGCTCTGCCTCTGATCTCTAACACTCCCACTAGAACACATACACACGCAAGCACTTGAGATCCATTTACATTTCCTTTTTTTTTATTTTTTGTGAGATGTTTGACAGGCTGCATCAATGCAAAAAAAAAAAAAAAAATTAAGTGGTGGTGGGGGGTGCACAGACAAAATGGGTAAGACTTGAGAAAAAGAGAGAGGGAGCACAATGAGAGCGAACAAGAGACAGTGGTAAAAAGAGCCAAACGTATCGAGAGGGAGAGGGAGAAAAGAGAGAGTAGCGGAGAGAGAGAGAGATGAAGAGAGCAGGTGTTCTCTTTATCCACCTGCCACTTCACTGATCCTCACTATGAAAGACAGAAACACAGAGGAGACCTAACAAAAAACAAAAAGGAGGATGTGCATTACCAAAACCACTCTTCTTCTCACTGCATTCCACCCTCTCATCCATTTTCTTATTCTCCTCTCTTTCTCTTTCTTTCTTTTTTAGTCCTATGCTCTCTCTCATTCTTTTCAAGCTGGTCTTCAAAGTGCAGAGCGCCAAAGACGTAGGGAGCAAAGGGAATGCAAAACAGTAAAAATGTACAATTCTCCTAAATGTTAATGTATGCAAATACACAAACATATTAAAAAACGGTAGCTATTTGATGAATGAACGAGTACACCGTTTATTAGCATCGACAATAACCATCTGTAGATATATATTACATTAACAGGCCTATCCAATTAGCACTGGCACTGTGGTGAATGGATGGCTTGAGTGTTCTTTATGGGATTAACAGTAACGATAAGCAGATGACTGTTTGTGTGTTCATGGTTTGTTGTAGTGGGTTTGATGCACCGAACACATGATGAAGGTTGACTTGTATTGGAGGTGTGTTGATATATTATCTATAGCTTCCAGTCCTGTTCACGTTTGAAGAACTATTGTGCCAAAGTGATGTTGTTACTCCCTACTGGCCTAGAGTTCAAAAGCCCAAGTAGCTTCCAAAGTTGCAGTAAAACACTAATTTTGGCCCCAACAAATACATTATTGGAAGTATTAATTGTGTGGGAGGTAATGATGTGAAAAGGGAAAAAGTAATTGCGACACATCAAAGAGTTAGAATTAATATTGTGTACATGCTGTTATAGAATCACATCCAACACTTTTTTTTTTACCTAAATGTTGATTAAATATGCAGCCTGCTAAATTTGGCAAACTTTTCTAAGAGCCTCTTGATCCAAATATGGAAGGTCCTGGTTCTAATTTATCAAGTTCATCCTGTGAGCTAGGAGTTTGTGATACAATAATATATTAATTGTTGTTTTAACAAGCTGAAGTTATTGACTATGTCCCTCACCAAATCTACAAGCCATCAATACAACTTTGATGGCCAACTATTTATTCATTGTATTAAGATGTGCTTTATCAGGATAGGTATGATTATCGCCCAGCCAGCTCAAATTGTTGATATGATATGAAAGATTAAATCAATCCTAACACTGAGCGACATAATCAGAAGACTTCTAACTCTGCTGGAATTGTGGAAACTAAAAAAACACTCAGTCTACAAGTGATGGTACAGCAGTTTTACAAAGTGGTGGATCTTTCCTTATTTCTTACCTTACAGTGCAAGATCAGCTTGCACACAAACACCAGTCTGCTGAGAACAGACAGGTTTAGGTTTGGTCTACAGTTACTCACAGAATTAACGTTACTAATTAATACTGTGTCAGCTGACCTGCTACAGTACCTGAATGTTTTGTGCGCTGCTCTTTGCTAATAAGAAAGATATTTTAGCAAATCCAATCTGTCAGAACTCAAAATCAAATCAAGAGTAGCAAACCAGAGAAAGCATCAACTAAAAGGAAGAAACAAAGGAATGAGGGGAGGGAGCAAAGGAAAGATGGATGAATACAGAGCAAGTATTTCAAAACTATGAGAACAGGAATCCTCACCGATGATTTATAGAGATGTTAGATCTGAAAATAAGACATATATATAACAACTGTTTATCCTAAAACTCCATTCAAACTCAGTTTGCCTTGTGCATGCAATGAAACCTATTTACCTTTTCACCTCCTGGTTTCTAAAACCCCTCCAAAAACACAGCCTTATTTCACAAAGAAATATAATGTGCCAGCAATGCTATTTCAATAAAGCAACATTCATATAAACACTCATATAAAGCCACACACACACACATTCATTTAACCTATGCTTTACTGTTCTAATATTTATAGCTGCGTTCCTTTAGTCATTTTGGACTTTTTTGCAATTTCAAGGATCGTTTCCCCGGCGACCACAAAAACCATTACATCACTTTTACATTACTCACAGCTGAGATGTTTTTTGTGTGTGTGTGTATGTGTGCGTGTGTGTGTGTACACATGAGGAGATATATTTGCACTAAACAAAAACTGAGAGAATGAAATTAATGAGAATGGGTGTTGTCTTAAGTTATTATATTTACATTCACTGCACAGCACTGAACTGTACAATAACACAAGTGTGTTAAAACTCACATTTTCCAACACCTCTAATTCACTTCCATTTAGATGGGTACTTTAATCAGAATTTACTTCCCATCATTAATTCAGGTGACAGGATTGTGTATCCCAGTAACTCAATGTCACACTTTGAATGTGATACAGCTCAACAGATACAAGAGAAAGAAACAAGTCTCTTCAGTCAATGCCCTAACCTTGCACAGCAAGTGCCTTTATGCAGTCTGCAATGAATATGAGTGAATATGAGTATGCATGTGTGTGCATGTGTGTGTGATCTAATCTCTGTGCTCTGTGGTTGCAGCTGGTTGCTATGGAGAGAGTCTAAAACAGCTGCTGAGGTCAGGCATTATTCTCTCCACAAAGCTCTAATTCTCTCTCCCTGTATGCACTCTTTAGAGATTAACGACATATTATTTTGTTTGACTATTTATGAATTAACTGTGCCCATAGTGACCTGTTGATTTCTAAAACACAGAATGATACAAATCCATTAACAGAAGTCAGTGTTGTCATACACACTGCTTTACAACTGACCCATTCACTGCCTAGGTTTGGTCACATTCAGGCCAACATTAGCCAACATTAGCCCATATTTTCGAGTTATAAATTTGTGGCATCTAATAGACCTTTAGAATTCACATATCTGTTACTAAAATTGGGCTTCCTGGGTGATATTTCATGCCTCACTGGTATACCTGAAGCAATACTTGCCCACTAACACAGCCCAGGGCTGTTTACAGTCTGAATGCCTTCTTAGTCATATTATTGACGTATCTGGCTTAGGTTTAGCTGTTCGGGCACTTTGGTTTTGTAAGTATCCTGGATAATTTAATTTGTGCCGATGCCCAGTAGTCTCTAGTATTGTGATTTTTTTATTTATTCTGTGACATTGTTAGACATCACACAACAGTGTCCATCAAGCGAAGCAACACAACTGCTCACACAAATGGAAACATTAGAAGTATAAAGACAAGTAGGGCTGCAAATAACTATTATCAATTAATCTGTAAAATTGTTGCAGCTCTACAGACAAGTGTAAGTGTCCACAGCCATGTGAGCAGCTCTGTCGGGCTGTACTTTGGCAGAGCGGTGTCAGACGAGCCACAGAAAACCAGTGAAGAAGAAATGGCACTCTACTGTATTTCCATTTCTGCTGTGACTTCCTGAAATGTATTTATTGCATGTAGATTACAACAATTCAGCAAGAGAAAGGTGGCAGATAACTACTGCATGTTTAACTCAATAGATAATAAAGTAGACATTAAAGATAACAATACTTGCATGAAGTGGTTCGTCACTGTTGTTACTGTCATTGCTTTTCGTCTTTCAATGAAAAGCAGGGCCACTGCCACCATCTACTTAATCACCAAAGCTCAATTTACGCCGCAAACACTACACTGCTAAGAATATATATATATATATATTTTGAAAGGTGTTATGCAACATGAGAGATAGACTTGATGCTAAATACTGAAGGGAAACTGTCAGTCAGCAGTAATGTAGAGATGGGCGTTTTAATCTAAGCTAGGACTACGCTGGTTTATGCAGAAAAAACAGGAATATTCTGGTAAATTGAACGGTCCAAGTGGTAACACAAGCAAACATCTTAACATGAGCAATGCCTTTTACTGATTATTCATAAACAGATTCATAGGTGCCTAGCGAGTGCTTTGATCTCTATTGGTCTACATTTATGTTAACTGCCTGTCCTTTCTCTTGGTTAAAAGGAATCAGCCTGGCATCATATTGTCTTGCCCCTCACACTGCAAAAATAAGCTCATATACACACAAACACACACACACACACACACACACACACACACACACACACACACACACACACACACACACACACACACACACAAAGATTGAAATGGCCCACGGGAGACATAGGGTATTCTGCACCCCCAACACTTAATTATGTAGCACTCATTAGTGTTTGTATGTGTGCTATGTGTTCAGTTGTGTCTGCCTGTAAAAAAAAAAGTGTTTGTAGCTATTTATTTATGTGCTTGTGTGTGGATGCCAGTTTACGCTGGTCTGTTGGTGCATGTGTGAGTGCGTGCGTGTATGTGCATGTGTGTGTATGTGTGTATGTGTGTGACCCTGACCCTGTTTTGGCAGTCTTTTGTAGTGGGCTAATGATGGAGAGTTTCTACACTAACTGTATCTGTTAAGGCCTTGATCTAGATTAAAATACAGCTTTAATGAAGAGAAAGTAGGACAGAAACACACACACACAAACATCAATAAACATGTACGGAGACAAACACACACATAAAAAAAACAACTACCCTCTCAACTACATAATATACAGACAGAGAGATAGAGTTACTTATTGAGGAAATGTAATCAAACACAACATGGTAGTTTATTAACATAAACAATCAGCACAAATAATTAAAAATAATCCACATGGACAAAAGTTAACTCTCCCACAAACACAAAAACACACTGACCTGCCATTGAAGGTATGTTTGCCTTGGGCTTTTTCCACCCCTGCTGGCCTCTCTGCAGCAGGACTGGCCGCCTGCAGAGAACACACACAGAATAGATTTCCTGTAAGTCAGTAAACGGCATTTGGAGAGGAGACAATAAAAAGAACACATCCCATCTGTCAGAAAGTGGAGTAGTCCATGGATGAAAGAGAAAGAGAAAAAAAAAAGTTGAGAGATAACATTCATGTGGATGGATGAACTAATAAACAGCATAAATCAACAAAAAAGCTGTAGATGAGTGAGTAAGAGGAGCAATAAAGGAGCTCCCTCTGTTTTGATTTTGGGCTTTTAATATGCTACACCTAAAATGAAATCCTGAGCTTAACAACTATGTCTTTGCTAATTTGAAAGATGGGGGAGTACATAAAGGGAATGAATGAATAGATGAGTGAGGGAGCTGCTAAATTGATGGATGGGTGATGGAAAAATATCAATTAATATTTGAAGGAAAGAAGACAGTGTTGTCAAGCAGTAATAAATAACAGTCAATGAGCATGATAATTCAGAGAGAGAGAGAGAAGGTGTGAAAAGAAAGAAAGAGTGTAAATGTGAGCCAAGGGAGCTCTAATTATTACTTTATAAAATGACACAGGGCTGGCATGACGTGTGTGTGATTGCTGTGTTAGCAATACAGGGAGGTGAGCTACGCAAGGACTAGATTTCATACTCCATGTAAAAAGAGTGATGAATGATCTAATACTCAACCTGAGACAGTATGCACGTATGAATGCAGGTGCTTTTTCCGCATCTCATCACTCCTTCATTTGTTAGTCCGATGGGTTGACACCACACACATAAAATATCTGTTCAATTTAACACAATCAGAAGAACCCTGCAACAAACCCCACCTTTGTGAAGTTAATCATATTTTAAGGCATTTTGTAGCTTTTAAACACTATGAAGGAGAAGTATTGATTTAATTGATCTATAGAGACAAAAGGGCCTGATGTCGCCTCTGCACCAGCTGCTTGTCTACTAGCTTCTGAATCTCATTGCAAACTCTTATTGAGGGGTATTTGTATCTGTTCTTGTGGTTAATTATCCAATTTCTAAGATAAATGAGTGCCTTCAACAGTACTTATTATAATTAATAAAGCCTTCAGTGTGAAACAATAATTTCCCTATTTGCATATAAAAACAGCTCCAATCTAATTTTACATATACATAAAAACATCATAATAAAGTGAATAGTGAATGGACTGCATTAATATAGCACCTTTATAGTCTTATGACCACTCATACACTGATGGCAGAGGCTGCTCAGCAAGACCTGATCTAATCTAATGCACAGTCACACACACTCACACACCGCTGGCACAACCATCGGGAGCAATGTGGGGTTCAGTATCTTGCCCAAGGACACTTCGACATGCCGACTGGAGGAGCCAGGGATCAAACCGCCGATCTTCCAATTAGTGGACGACCCGCTCTACCTCCTGAGCCACTACTGCCGGAGGTCATCATAAATGTTGGTTTTCTCATGAATTCACGATATCCTTTGACACTCCTCTAATTTAATCTTTCAAATATTTTAGCTGTAATTCTGTTGTCTTAAAAATGTCATTTTTAATACCACGGTAAGGTTACAGCCACGTATGGATAAGCTGCAGTGACTCAACTCACCCCTTCTGTTAAGCTGATGACATAAGCTCTTGGGCCTGTGGAAAATGGTTTTCACAGAAGGCAGCTTAAGAATAAACATTAGATAAAAAACAATATTATGTCTTTTTTTTTAATTGAACAGGGTTATTTAGACATATGGAGAAAACTGCACAAACATATTTAGTAAGGTTATTTTCCATGGATGGCTTTTAGGGTTATCTCTATTATCTTAAATGTCAATTAGATTTAGAATGAGATTTTCCAATTTCTATAACAGACCCATCTATAGTCATTTATGTGGCCGTTACGGGGCTTGGCTAGTGTGTCACAGTAGATTGCATTATGTACTAAGGTTTCCTCCAATTGCTTACAATGTAATGTACTGAAACACATCACAAACTACTGCCAGAAGAACTTAATCGCCACTTTCATCACAAATCTGAGCATTAGGGGTTAGTTCAGATGTCATGACATCATATTTACATAGAACATACATTAATTTAGCTCCCACAATAAGTAAAGTATACAAATTGATAGATTGGTATTCATTAGTCAGAATATAGAAGATTTAAATGTTGGCAGAGTTATATGGGGTATATCTAAAGACGGTTAGTATGAGATGAAATGTGCACAAATAGTAGAATACCCTTTTTCCTAAAATTGGGCATTGTAATGAACTGATTTGTAATTATTCAAACAAGCTTTACAAGCTGGCTTAAAAGCCTTTTATTATTTACTGTCTATTAATGTTGTCTTCATCATTTATATTGTGTGTTCATGTCTTTATTTTCATGTCATAATTGCCTCAGAATTTCTATTGTATATACAGTCTTTTCAGTCCTTTAAAGTTGATTTGATTACTTTTTTTTTTTAAATGCTTTCATTGTAAACCTCTAAAAATGCCTCAAACATGAATTACATTGTATAAATAAATTGCCTTGCCTTGATCATTGTACTATTTGGGCGTGCAGGTGGTCGAGTGGTTAAGAGCCATATACGCAGACGACCCCGGTTCAAATCCCGATCGGAGGTCCTTTGCTCCATGTCACCCCCCCCCCTCTCCTATGTTTCCTGTCAGTCTACTGCTAAATAAAGGCATCTATGCCAACAAAATCTTTAAAAAAATAAATAAAAAAATAAATTGCCTTGCCTTGATCATTGTAGCAGAACGTCTGGCAGAATAATCAGATCTGCCATTCAATCCTAATCTGCATGTGTCTTCATGTTAACATGTGCTGGTGGATATCTGAGCTTAGGCATGTACCTCTGTGTATATCGAATAGTCTCTGAGCGCACATGTTTGTGAGCATATGCACACAAACACACACAGTTCAATAAGGCTCGATGTTAGTCGTACGCACTAATGGACTCCTAACATGACCTCTCACCTCTGACCTATCACCCTATTGCCATATGACCTACACCACCTGTCAGACAAAGAGTAGAGGAAAGGAAAGAAACTGAGGCAAAGACAGATGAGTAATGAAGAGAGAAAATGTGAGAAAGATGTCAAAGAGCAGGAGAGATTTAGGCAACAGCTGAAGACGTGCAAAACTTTAGGAGCACGAAATCAGAGACAACGGCTGACTCGAGGAGATGGTAGAAGGTGAGACTCGATGGTAAATATAGTGGTGAATGACAGACGGCAGATACTTCAAACATATGTTTGGGGTTTGGTGGCTTCGAAATAAATTAGTCTGGCCTAGCTGCATATGCTGTCATGTGAGCTTAATTAATAACGGGGTGACAGGTAACATTAATTATCCTAACCCCTTTGTCATAAAAACAGCCACTGATACATTAATTGGAAAGTCTTTTGGTGCTTAATTGTATGTCTCATTTAATACCTGCATGTAGAACCAGTCTCTGTCTCGCTTCCTTTGAAGAGCAAGATATTAATTACGAAGGCCAGCAACATATGTTCCTTACCAATAGGTAATTCATAACAAGTAAATTAATTGGAATGAATTAAAGTGTCATATTATTTTCTTAAGGAGATAAAGGACTGGCTGAGCATGAATTTCCTTCAGTTAAACAGCAGCAAAAATGAAGCTCTCGTTGTTGGCACTAACACACCAAATTCAGTCATCCCCCATACCTTATCTCATTTTGGCAACCAGGATATCCTCCGTTCCACTAATCTGGCTGTTAGTTTTCACCCTCAGATGTCTTTATCTTCTCAAGACTAGACTACTACAATACACTCATCACATGGATCTCTGTCAGGAGCATCAAGAAGCTCTGGTACATTAAGTTGGTACATCAACACTGGAAGGATCCTGATTCAAAGACATGAGCATACAACACATATCCTGATTTCACTGCACTGGCTCCTTATCTCCTTCAGGATTGACTATAAACTCCTGCTACTTACATAAAACTCAATCAACGGGCATGCATCTCACTACCTACAAGAACTGATCATATCACAAACCTCCACCTGAACTCTCTGTTCTGCCAGCAGCATGCTCCTCGAGGCCCCCCTGCACCATGGGGGATCGAGCCCCCTGCTCTGCTGCACCACGCTTGTCTTCCTAACCATCTGAGGGCTATAAGCATTGGAAAATTACATATAACTGAACACTTTTAACACTTATTATTATATGTGTATTATATGTTATTTTAACTAAATAACTTGATTATATATTAACATGTTCAACATTAGCAAATGCCCCAGTGTTTTAGAAATTCAAAGCTTCAAATGTCATATTCCAACATCCATAAACCTTTTATTGCGTTTCATTTATTTAAGAGGAAATCAAAAATATACTTATTAGATGACACATATTTAAAATAAACATATTAAGGACAACTCAAGAGAAAAATAATACTTTAGTCTGCTAACTTTGGACAGCTCGGTCGATACTTGTGTGCATTAGTGGCCCTCTAAAAAAAGTGGAGAATAGGAAAGCAGATTTTCCATTTTAACTCAATGATGGATAATCCTACCTTGACTAACTATGCTTATAATAAATGGGCTGTAAGCAGTTGGTCTTCTCAGTCCAATCTAATAATTGCTAAAAGCAGCAAAAAAAGAGTGAACTATTAGTGATATTACTAATTACTGAATAACCAATCAAGCTAAGTGTTCCCTGAAATCGCTCCCAGAGTATGATAAATTAATAGGAATGCATGCTGAAAAGTTTGTGTGTATGCGTATGGTGTGTGTGTAGCTATGTGTGTGTATGTGTGTGTGTGTGTGTGTGTGTGTGTGTGTATGTGTGTCCATCTGTATGAAAATGATAAACCTAAGGTAATCTATCTTAAAATATCTCTTTGCATATGTGGGTGATGAATTGAAATGAACATGCGTTTTGATAAATACCGTATCAAAGGGACCGAAGGCTGAACAGTGAAGTTAATAAAGATATATTCCAAACATAAAACACTGTCTATTAATAATAACAATGAATAAAACTTTTCTTATATTGTATAATTCTTCAAGCATCACTAGCAGGGCCTGGAGACTTCCTGCTATATTGCTACATTGGTACATGTCAGATTTATTTGGCATACTTGACGATGAGTTTAGTTCGCTAAATGCACACATAGGCTTTAGGGGGAAGGCACAGGAAAGGCTCACATACGAATAAGTTAATTCACACAAACCTCTGCATATACAAACACCTACTGGCACACTAAATTGCTTCACTGATAAACATGCATACAGACTGACAGCAGAGAACCCATGGCACACACACACACACACACACACACACACACACACACACACACATCATAAATAAGTGCTGTATAGCCTTATTAGCCCCAGTAGTATTCCAGGCAAGAGCAAATAGTCCCAGCCTGATTATCACACTGTAACTAACCTGGAACTGTGTGTGTGTGTGTGTGTGTGTGTGTGTGTGTGTGTGTGTGTGTGTGTGTGTGTGTGTGTGTGTGTGTGTGTGTGTGTGTGTGTGTGTATGTCTGTCATAGGTTTAGGTTTAGGTTAGCAGTGGTGATAGTTAAAGTTAGGGTAAGTCGTTGAGGAAATAAATATAAGTCGATGTAATGTCCCCAAAAGTGACCATGAAGTGATATGTGTCTGTGTGTGCGTGATCTGTTATAGGCTACTTTTTGGGACAAATTTCAGACTTAAGACCAGTTACCTGGGGAAGGCTTGTGCAATTGTGCACAAATCCATGCACCCAGGTGGTGTAAAGCTGATTTTTGGGCCAGTGGTTATGTTAAGGGTAAAGGTTAGGCAAATATGGTTAAACTGAGGCTGTATATAAGTCTATGTAATATGCCCAAAAGTGACCATGATCTGAAGTATGTGTGTGAGTGTGTGAGTGTGTGCCTGTGTGTGCGCATTTGTGCGTGCGTGTGTGTGTGTGTTGCAGAGCGTGACAGAAAGTGAGACAGGGAAAGAGAGAGTGATTTTGTGGCTCACTGTACTCATTTGTGCCTGGCATTTAGAACGGAAGAGCTGCACCAGTAAATCTTTCTGGATTGAAATTAAATAAAGAGAGGGGACAGATAGTGGGAGAAAAGACAGAGAGAGAGAGAAGGAAGACAGAGAATTACTGCAAGAGGAGTACTTTTTACCCCTCATCGCTCTCACCAAAGGCCAAGTGACAATTTGAACAATTACCCGGAGCCATTACCTCTGTCTGAACCTGGCTGGTTGAGAAGAGAAGGACCTATGAGCGAGTGACAGAGTGGGGGGGGGGGGGGGTGTGTGAGAGAGAGACCGAGAGAGAGAGTGTTTGTGAGGGTGAAAGAGAGAAAGAAACAGGGAAAGATAGTGACATACACAAAAAAGGCATAGTGGCAGAATATTCTGCATGAGGAGAAGATAGAAACACAGAAAGAGATATACCTTTATTGACAGTAATCAGAGTCATTCACCGCTCCAACACTCAAGTGGTAGTTAGTGCAGTACAGCAGGTGTGAGACGGAGGCAAATTCAGAGGAAAACATTTGGAACTGAAGTCCATCAAGTAAGGAAAATAGTTTTGAGAGATTTTTTAACATGATTGTTATCATGGATTGACTAAAACATTTAATTTTGCTTCTCCACTGTAAAACTCCCTTCTCTCTCCCAAACAACACATATCTTTTAATCACCTGGTGTCTTAATGTAATCACTTAAAGGGAAAGTTTGGTATTTTTCAACCTGGACGTCTACTAAAAGTGCTTTTTTTGCCACTGACAGACTCAAATTATTATTATACATGCCTGTTAACATTATGTAAAAGATCATACAGAGAAATAATGTGTTTGTTGTTGTGTCTAACATTATTTATTACATATATTGTTGTTTTATTAGTGCATTTTTTGGATATTTTAGTAATTATTTTATTAATTTTCCCCTGTGAATAGATACAGACATGTTTTACGTTATGTGTAGCTGCCGTAACTACAGTAAATGTATCTATCTATCTATCTATCTATCTATCTATCTATCTATCTACCCAAGTCTCTCTCTATAATCTTGCAAGAGCTAAATATTCAGCAACGACTTTAATCATCTTTAAGATAACCCTAAGTTGTACTTTCTGTACACCAATACTACAAACCTTTCCAGGCACTCCTCTCTCCAACTCTGTCATATCCACTCTGAATATTTAGCCAATTTCAAAACTGACAATAACTCTCACAAGATTTCAGAACAAGACTTCTTGTGCGAGACTCAGTTGGACATATACAGCATTTGTTGTTAAGCTTTACAGTACAAATATCTGCTGAATAGTCACAAACGTATTAGGTCACCCTCAGCAACGTTAAGCAGGGAGACTGTCCACCTCTGAGATCCAATCACTTTCCCCAAAAGATCTGAACCTTGGTAACAGGTTGTTCTGCAGGGAAATTGAGTGTGGGTAAAAGAAAATATGTTTGTCCAGTGTGAGACCTCAAGGGAAGAAGACTCTCCACTCAGGAGCCCAATCAGGCATGGAGTTCCTTTAACCAGCCAACTTGAGGGATTTGCTGTGTCCAACTGTGCACAGGGAATATAAAACCACCACAACAAGTAACTAGCACTCTGAATTATGATCTTATTTATGATTATATTATTGTAACAAACATGCATGTCTAAAGTCACAGTTAAATGAAAGAGGAGGTGATTTGTTTTAATAATGAAGCTGATGTTAATGACCATCAGTAAGCATTCATTTTCAGTTTGAAGATTTCATAAAATCAGGCTGAAGCAGTGGATTCAAGTGTGGGTATAATTAAAGAGTTAAAGGTATAATTACCGGGATAAAGGAATGGGATTAAAGTATAAATGTTAACACAATTTAAACCAAGACATACAAAATGTGAAGACAGAGAGAGATTGGCAGTGGTAAGGAAACACTTAAAGAAGCATGTGGTAACCCTTTGACCTTTAAAAGAAAGAGAGCCATCTATCTTTGTTAGTGGAGTTTGATGTGACAAAGCATGTCTGGATTAGCAGGAACATGAAGACACCAAAAGCATCTGTCACCCCCGACCCTTAAACACCTATAGCCATCAAACACACACGAACACACACACTCACACACCCACGGACACACAAACACACTGCTGGCCTACGGTATGTCAATATTGCACTTGTGGAAAAATGTTACTCTTTACCAGTTTTATTAAAACTGATGTTTGATTCAATTTTGCTGCTGGTTGGCTGAGGTGAGTTTTTTATATTTTTCAGGTATGACATGTACGTAATAAAAGAGAACAGTACATTAAACCATATTCATGTGTGTATATGCAGTATTTGTGTGTGAGAGGTGTTCCTACATACAAGATTTTTTCTGTTATGGCATATATTTCTAAGGTTGCAAACACCTCTATTTATACCTCCAACTTGACAAAAAATTAAACTGGTTATTCCAGCAGCATATAGCAAATACATTTGTAGGGGGAATACCAGTAGTGATGCAATAAATAGAAAGTTTATCCTAGGAATCCTGCTAAAGCAAAGGTCTCAGGGTCACTAAAATCGAAGTGTTTATACCCTGGGGGGTATTAATGTAGTTAGCATATTTAATGGAAACCTGTCTATTAGATTACAGCAGGACTAGAGGAAAGTTGATGAGTCATCATAGTAAATCAATGTCTTACAAAAGCTATAACCTATGCAAAGAATAATCTATACAAAGAAAAAAGCTTAAGGTGATAAAAGGAAATTTCATGACAACATAGCTGATTATGTTATTGCTATATATTTTAGTACTAACATGAACCTATCAAATAAATGTAGAATTCTCCTTTTAGCATTGCTAAGCTATTAAAATCAGTAGACAGTGCTGTGTCTGCTATCAATTACTAAAACATTTGCTTCCCAACTTTGGAGACATTCCCTCTTTACTCTGGAGGAAAGTTAATGAGGTGTCCAATAAAAGGTTTCATCCACTGCGGAGCATGAATGCACTTGATACATTTTTATTCCAATAAGCCAATTAGATTTTCTGCTATTTCTTCTGTTGCAGTGGAAAATTTGACCCAAACGTACTCAACAAAAGCTTAGCAGATCATTAAAAACATTAAAAAATCGTCCACTGAAAGGCATTAGAGAGAACTTTACAAGAGACGGGTTTACCAAGCAAAGAGAGAACACAAAATACATTTATGACATGATGAAAAACCTGTCTACAAGTACTGAATGGCCATGACAGTTGGGATGGCAGTAAGTAAAACAGAATACCATGAAATTTGATGCATGACACGGCTTCTCAGGAAATAACAGATCTCTATGGAAGTTGATGACCTTTCATCCAGGTCATTTCTCAGTATGTTGTCAATTCCATCAAACAGTCATTAATTTACACTGATGTCAGTACTGATTATTATATACAGACGGGTGACAAATTAAAGGACTGGTACAGGCCTGAATGCTTTACCCTACAGTGGGAGGATCTGGAGACTTTGGTGCAATGCTGTCGGGGGCATTTTGCTGGGATGATTCAGGTCTGCTTGTCCCATTAGAGGACAAAACTCACTGCAAATCTGTACAAAGTTGCTCTCAGTGATCACCTTTATCCTATGATGAAACATTTCTTTCCTGATGGGAGAGGTGTTTTTGAGGATGACAATGACCCCATCCATAGGTCACGAGGGGTCAGTGAAAGGTTTGATAAGTATGAAAATGATGTGAATCATATGCTATGGCCGTCACAGTCGCCAGATCTCTAACGAATTGAACACCTATGGGAGATTTTGGACCTCGCTCTCTACCACCACCGTAAAAACACTAAATGAGGGAATATCTTTTGGACAAATGGTGTTCATCCCTCCAGTAGAGTTCAGAGACTGTAGAATCAATGTCAAGGAGCACTGAAGCTGTTCTGGCAGCACGTGGTGGGCCGACACATTATTAAGACACTTTATAAAGGTTTTTCATTCAATTTGTCGACCGTCCATAAGTTGGATATCACATTCATTATACATCTCTCTATGTGTGTTTCCATTAGGCTCTAAAAGCATGTGTCCTCAGTGAACTGAGGTCGACTGGAACTCTGTCATGTGTCAAACGGGGAGCTTATACCTATGTGTGGGATTTTTTGTGTGTATGTTTGAAGTGTGTAGAGTGTGAATATGGTGTGTGCATTTCAAACTTTTTATCAAATTGCGTCAGTGTCTTACCATCATAGCGGTGTCCTCATTGAGGGAGGGTTCAGTCTCTGACGGCTGGGGCCCAAGGGCTGAATCACTGCTGCTTCTCACCATCAGGGGGGTGTCTATAAAAATACCAGGACACACACAAACACAAACACACACACACCTGTTATGTGGAGGTAGCTTCAAGCAAGGATATGGGTAGACACCTACAGATAAATTAAGAAATAACAGGTCTTCTCACAACACTAAAAAAACATCCACAACATCTGCACATATGCAAAGTGAAAATCTGTCACCATTCTGTCTGCCCCTTGAAAAATGTGTGTGTGTTTATGTCCGGATACAGCACATTAACGACTTAAAGTGTTAAAAGGTATACATTTAACAGTCTGTAAATAAACCCTATTTTCTCATTTCCTGTAAAGCTTTGTTTATATGGGGTATTTGCAGGGAGGAATCTGATGACATACTACCAGACATCAACTAAACAGCAGCTTGATCTAAAGAAAAAATAGGATTGAGTGACATAAAACACCTACTGTATGCAAAATATGGAATCTGAAAGGTTTATTCTGACAGTTAATAATGTATATGTGGCAATCCCAACTCTACTGGGATTGCTACATATACACTAACTCTGGCTTTTTTTCCCCCCAACATTAAATCTGCTGTATTTTTTTCAAGCTGAGCTCATTTCCCTTCCAGTGTCTGCTTTTTACCAAAGGAACCTGCATCAGTCCCATATGATACACTGTGACTACCTCCCATCAGACTGTTAATGGAACAAGATATTTGACAGACCAAGGCAGACTAATGGAAAAAAAAATAAAATGGTAGGAACAGAGAAAGCCTGCATTTGCACTGTTCCAGAGCCACAATATGCGTGCAGACACACACAGACACACCAATTTGATGTACACGCTGTCTAATGCTATAATACTATTTTGATAGAGTCAGAGTTCAGCGAATTTCATGTCTAATAATAATCTTTTAGATGACAAGATACAGACTTCGCCAGTCATGCCACACTACAGAAAGGAGTTTGTGTCTGTTTCTCTGCAAGTGTCAAAGTGTGACGAGGGAGAAAGAGAGAAAGAGGGAAAGAGAGGAGATGAACATTTTTATGTTGAAATTAATTTCCATGCTGTCATTACAACATCGTGTCTGTGAAAACCAACCAAAACACCACGATGTTCAACATAATAAAATATTGTCCTGATTATGTGAGAACATAATGCTTCATAAAAAGATAACATTAGTTAAAGACTGAGTAGGAATTATACAGTGAATGAGAGCATGGGTGTGCACAAATGTATTAATAAAAGTTCATGATAATGATAATAATAATAATAATAATAATATGACAAAAGACAAAGACAAATACAATATTTAAAATGTTTTACAGCTACCTATAAATAGAAGAATTAAAGATAAATAACACATTTTAACATAATTTCAACAATCAACAATAAAATATGTTTTATGCACTGCTATTTTGCGAATATTTGGAATTAATTCATCAAGATGGTAGCACTATTTTTTGAGTCAGGGTGACTAAACTATTACAGAAGAAGTGGCCTTTTTTGAGTGCCACTCGAAGCTCAAATGTAGAAATTTGACATTTCTGTTTTTTCATGTATTCATTTAAGGAGCATTACAATGTCCTCATCACTTCACAGTGATCTGATGTTTTTTCCATCTGTGGCTATTTAATGTTCTTTTTCTTCTGTTCAGTAGAGCGCAAACATAAGTGGGTGTTTAAGTTACATGCTACATGTACATCGCAATTTATCCGATAAATCTGTTTCCGTTGACGTATTTTGCTTTTATAAAAAAGTTTTTTTTCAAACTTCCAACATTTCCACTGAAGTTTCTTTAATGCACAAATTGAAAAAGCGAATAAAAACGGGTGGATGGAAATGCAGATATTGATGACTTTTTCTTCTTCTTTTTTTTAGATCTTTTGAAGGACAGGTCCATTACAAAGATGAGAGGGTGGGTACAATAGTACTCTGTAAACATGGATACACATGTTTTTTTTTTTCCACAGAATGATTCAAACTTTCACAAGGTTGTATCTAATGGTTGATGAAGACGTACATTTACAAGGCTGAGTGTGCTTTCTGGAACAGATACAGAAAGTGATACAGCGTAAACTCCACCGAAACTTAGTATATTATTTCAGTTTGTGATACAGTGTTAAGACTGGTGGTTGCTGGATGTGAAAATATAGGGTAAAAGTCATATAAAGAAAGACATAAAGTTAGTTGAATTAAATGTTTAGGTTTCATAACTACTTCTTTTAATCATCTGAACTCACCAGCCAACACATCTCGACACATTTATGTGTGTATGTAAATATCTGTTAATTACATACTATAGCAGAGCCATCGGTTTATGATACAGTGTTATGACTGGCGGTGGGTGGACATGTGAAAATATATGGTAAATACAAAAGAAAGAAAGAAAGAAAGAAAGAAAGAAAGAGAGGGAGAAAGCACTTTGTATTCAATTGAGTCACATCTATAGGTTTCATAACTGCTTCTTTTAATCATCTGAACTCAGCAGCCAGCACATCCTGACACATTTATGTGTGAGTGTAAATATCTGTTCATTAAATACTATAGCAGGGTCATCAGAAAGCTCATTCCAGCGTGTTATTTTAGAAGATGTGACTGTGCACCGCCCTCTGTGTTCATTAGGTCTGTAAGGAGCAGATGTGAAAGCCCGGGTACACACCAAGTTAATGTATGATCCCTTCCCTTCACATCTCTTCAGTGAACACACTGATGTTCATGCGTCCAAATGGCCAATAAGTGGCTGATTTTCAGATCTGAGTGTGCATGTAGGTAACATATGATAGTGTCTCCCTCTTCACATCTCATCAGCCCACTGCATAAAATCATCATTAAACAGAAGCTGATGGATGAAGCACACCGCACTATTGCCTTGTGCTGCTGCTGCTGCTGCTGCTGCTGTGGGAGCTTTGGGAGAAAGAGTGAAAGTGAGAGAAAAGTCAACACTGCAGAAAGCTACGCAAATAAATCACATCTATAACAGGAAGTACTATTATGATCTGTGTCTCCCGATCTGAACATTTTAAGATTCAATTCATATGGACCCATCAATCCATATATGCAGTACATTAAGAACAGTGTCATGTTAGCGTCTATAGTGCCATTGGGAAAAGCTTGAGAAAGGTGGTGGTGAGGGCATAGGGAACCTTATATTGAGTGAACTACTCAGAACAAATGCTAAATGATATTTGTAGGGTCATATATTGATTGTCACAAAATGGACCCTTGGTGCTCTTAAGACTGGCCAGGGGTATGGATTACATCAACCACTGATCAATTCATCTCTTCAAAGAATGGCAATGAAAGAAGGATAAAGGAGGAGAGGAACAAAAGAGATTTTTTTTTAAACAGGAGATAAAGGAAGAGAATGGATGAAGAAATAAAGGGTCTAATAAGGGAAATATTTTTAGTGAGATAAAAAGAAAATTTTACAAATAGAGGAAGAGGAAATGAAAGGCAGGACTGTGAAACCAGCAACCATTTCATCCCCAAAGTTTAGTAACAAAAAGAGAGATTTTGGCACTAACTGGACGGTAACATTAAATGATATCTACTTGATTTAACGGCTAAAGTTTCGTATTAGTCTCAGATGAACATTTAAATACATTTTCACAGAAGGAGGGCTATGCTATTACATTTTAATTCAATGCAACACATCTTAATGTTTATAAAGTGAAACTAGCCAGTCAAGACATGAAACCAGGGATAATCTAGAAATAGAAAATATAATGATTCATTTTATGAAGATACATGCTGTCCATGACAAGTCATAAATTAAGACAGATACCTACAGCAGACTGCTAACAATGCTACCATGCTATATGTATGCCTATATGCGTTTCAGTCTTTTTTAGACTAGTCTTCAAAATGAAAAAAATATTTTAGATCATCTTATTAAAAAAAGAGGGACCTTGGCGCTAAATAGTCTGTAACATTAAAAGATATCTACTTGATTTTTTTTTTTTTTTCACAGGAGGAATCCTGTGGATTTTGTTCTCCATGACATACATTGCAAGTGAATTAGGAAGGGATCTTCTAATGGTCAGTATTTAAACAGGAGGAACCATAATGGCAAGAAAAAAACTGTTTCAATGTTAATTTGGACACCTGACTGCTGTTACTTAAAAATTGTGAACCAGCCCTTTAAGTCTGCATCGCATCTTAACAGTTATAAAGCGAAGCTAGCCAGTCAAGACATGAAACCAAGGATAGAAATAGAAATAGAAAAATGACAATCTGTTTTATGAAGATGCATGCTGCCCATGTAAAGTATTACATTAAGACAGATACCTGCAGCAGACAGAGCTACTATTCTATATTTATGCCTTCTTTTTTTTTTTTAGACTAGTCTTCAAAATTAAAAAAAATATATTTTAGTTCACCAATTATCCCTACTACCCTCTTTTTCACTGCAGTAATGTTCCTATATAAAGCTACACTATATGTCAATACACTTATAGCATATAAAACTGTATACTGTGTTGGATTTTTGTTACTGGAATACATATCAGCAAAGTAGTTTAATTAGGTAAATGGTTCAGCGATGCATATTGCTGAGCTTGTCTGATTGCCAAATGAATAATAAATGCTTCAAGCGGTGTAGTTATTACATCGACATTACTGAGCATGTTCTCAGAAATGTATTGAAGGTACACATCTCATGAAAGCACCAGTTGTCTTCATTTAATTATCATATGATATGTATATAAGAGTCCTGGGTCGCAAACAGTCAATTTTAAATTTGTCAAAGTCACACAGCCCTACTAATGTACAATACATACATATTTGACATTTAACATTTTTAAAGGATCACTCATTCCTGACTCTAAACTATCCATACTAATGTTAATATTGTATCAGCATTTCCCATTAATTATACAGAGTGTAGCAGGCCACCATAGTCCAATTTGTGCTGCTAATTCGTAGAAAACGTAGAAAAAGATATTTACTGAAACAGTATTTTATGTGTTCCACAGTAAAATACTACTTGAACTCGGAAATGAATTTCTGCCTTCTTTGATTCAGAGCTGAAATATGGGCATTAGTTTACTTTGTTGATGATTTGCTTGGATCATTTATGAACTGGTGAAATTTTATTTCACATGCTTTTTGGGTGTGACCTTTTTCCTGAGTTATCACCATTCATACCTATACAACCAGTAGTTCAATAACTAAAGCTAAAGTGTTAAGAGCACTTCAACAAAAAAAATAGATATGACCTCTTATTGTTGCTCTCAGATTGCACCAGAATGATGCCTTTTGACTTAAAAATGTACAATTTTTTTTTTCCAAAGGAGCCTAGACTGAGTTTCTTTCATAGGAATGGAAGTGTTACACATCATATAACTATGTATCTTACTAGCTAACAAAAAAGAGCTTGGCAGTAGAGAGACAGAGGACACAAAAAGGACAGAGATGGCTAAATAAAAAAAAGGCTATAAAAAGAAAACACTTAACAAAACAAATGGAAGTGACTAACATGCAGGAAAGTGGTCAAGGTTAAAAAACATGGGAAGAGACAAAAAAAGAAGGTTTGGAGGGACAGAAAAAGACCAAGGGAGGCAGAAAAAAATGGAGAAAAAAAGAGAGACTTGTAGAGACAGTGAGTGAAAGAAGTGGTTAAAGTGAGAGGCAAAACATTAGACAGTGATAGAGGCCTAACTCTGACCTTCTCACACAGACAGTGATAGTCTCCAGAGCTCCGTTACCTCTAATCTCCCACGACAGTCACACATTACTACTAATCTCTGCTGACAGGCGACCATACTGAAACAGACTAAACTTCCTGTCTTAGCAGTGTCTGGATGATACAGCGAAGGCCCCTTCATGACTTAGGAAGGTTAAACAAGCTGAAATGTCAATTATATTATTACTTTTAGAGGTAGAACTATTAGAATAGATGCAGATCTAAGTAATCTCATTTTACTGCAATAATCTACTGTAAAAAAACATTCATATTTGATTCAGCTTGGAGTCCATGAGCTCAATAAACTGCTTTACAGTTTCTAAGCTAACTGAGACTTTGAAACAAAAACAGGAATAGCAAGTAATGAAAGTTGCTAATAAAATGCAGCTTACAGTAGATGTACAGTATTAGCATTATCACATTTCCTTTTCTTCAATGACATATTAATGACATTTAGAAAACAACCTCGACAGATTATGTTTTAAATGTCAAGCGTTCATCTTGATGGATTGCGTGGACTGTGCAAGAAAGCAGATATAGAAATCTTACAATTCATAACTACGGGAACCAGAACCTGTGATTAGATGACAGCAAGAGGCAATTTAAAGTAATGTTTAACCTTTAGCTAGCTATAGGTGCACCCAACTCATCATCTGTATGGTTTGTTAAGACAAAATAAGGTTTGTACAAAGTGTTGTGACAACTTTAAAACCCTCTCGTGCTCTCACATCTACAGTGTGTTACCTCAACCGAACAGGCGCTTGACTTGAAATAAGACAGAAAGACATGAAGGAATGGGAGGAGGGAAAGAACGAGAAGTTAAAAAAGAAAACGGGGTTGAAACAGAGAGAAAAAGGTCACGCAGATATTGTAAAGTCTTGTCCAGGTAACAGAAACCAGACACGGACATCAGTTTTTTGCTCTGCCGTCGTCTCAGAGTACACATACACTTCCTGTCCTCTCTTTCTCCTGTTTCTCCTCATCTCATCTCATCTGAGACGAAGCAATGCCAGCATCCCAGCTGTCCTCGCCTTGTTTTCATCACTGTCCAAAAGAAAAAACTGCCTATCAAGCCCTGACCTTTATCTGTACTGTAATTCAGAGTTAACATCATTCCCATTGTGCACAAAACATTAATGGCTCTGAAACTATTGGACCCAATAAACCATTACGAAATATCAAACACTTCTTTCAATGTACAAATGTTTAGTTTCACCATCAAATTCATCCCTTCAAAATGGTGTTTTGGGACATCAAATTTCCTCCACACTCAATCTATTTCTTGTCTGACTTGACATGTGACATTCATCTGTCCATGTAGAGATCTACAGGTTACAGCTAAAAGGTAGAATCAGATGTTCCCCAAGGGTAAGGTTCAAAAACAGTACTATGAAATCATTTTTAGACCCTGTCTCAGTCAACCTTGACATTACAGAGTCCCAGCCAAGTGTATACGGTCCCTCGGAGGCAGCAGTGTCAGACACAGAGTCGTTATAGTTGCCAGAGTTAACCTGGACTGGCCTCTCTTTAGGAGGACAATAGCCCTCATCTAATTTGAACAAACTTTAGTAATACTATGACGAATGCCAGACTCTGCTACGTTAAAGTCATTTCTCTTTCTCTGGTCTGGGGAAACTATCTCATCATCAGTTTGATGTCTGTGCCATAGACAGGATGAACACAGTTTACATAACACTTAAGATAAAGCAAACATCTTCTTGCCTCCATCATTTGTAAAACACTTCAAATAACTGTCAAAGATATAAACAATGTATGGGAATTGTGTGTAATGTTTTTAAGTAAATAATATGTAACGCAACTTGTCTTCATTGAATTATATGAATTTTAAAATGCAGCACTGAATTTTCAAACTTTACTTGAACTTAAAGCTGTAAACATTTAAAAAGAAATCATTTGAATTGACTTTTCAGGGCTGTGCTCATCTCCACACAGGGGGAATCTCCAAAAGTCATGGTTGAAGCAGGCCACCACCAACATAGAAAAAAAAATGACTCACTGGACTTGAGGGCAGAGGAAGTGACTTCAATCTCTCCTCCTGTGATTGGCTGGAAGACAGAGAGCTCAGATTGGTAGAGGTCAGGGCTGGGGGCGTGGCTTGTATTAGCCGCACCCCTCTGCTGGGCTTCCTGTTCCTCATACACCGCCATCAGCTAAAAGAGAAAAAAACACACACACAAAACATAGCCAGTTATTTTTTCAATTTCTTCAATTTTTTCATGCATCATGAATACAAAATTTGATCAGAGTGGAGCAGTGTGAATTCATATATATATATATATATATAACTCCTCTTGTACTCGCTGGAGGTTTTCGATTTGCTACTCCCTTTTTTTTCGCTCTCCGCTCACACTGAGAGAAAAGCAGCTTCAGTTTGCTTCACTGACAGTGTGGTAATTGCTGCAACTCACTTGATACACATAACACACGAAGCTAAATTTAGACGTAGAGCAGATGCAAATCAAATCCAGAGAAAATAAATGACTAACAGAAGCCACCAAATTCAGATTCAAACTTAACCAAGACTTAAACTCAACCAAGTATTCAGATATCGACAGGTGTACGAGTTAAGCTGATGAACGTATATCAGGAGCTAAAAGGACAATAAAGGGAGAAACACTTCCCAGAGAAAGATTGTTTTTTTTTTTTTAACCGTAATAAAACATATATATGAAGAAAAATAAGAAAACCTGTTTATGCACATGATCCGTGTGTTACCTTGTGGATGAGGACGCTATAGAGGACGTCCAAGGAGCCCAGCATTCCTGCGACAGAGTGTGTGTGTCTACTGTTTAACGACTGCCTCCATTCGTATCTCCCCCTTTTGCGTGTGTGCGACACCCTGCTAGCTCTAACTGTGTTATATAGTGGAATCCCTATCTATTGAGTATTGCACTGAGTCTGCGTTTAGCTTAACATAGCACAGAGCTTGTCAACACAGTGTTCTAGGGGCCTCCACGCAAAAGCTGAATAGACCTGTGTGTGTGTGGGTGTGTGGGTGTGGGTGTGTGTGTGTGCCATGTCTATAGTGGTCAAGAGTAAAGAAAGGGGACTTTGCCAGTAAAGCCAGAGGCTTCCCGCTACACTAAAATATGAAAGTGTGCATACAAGTTTGCACCCCGACCGACGTGAGTCACTGTACTGTGATTTGTTGGCCGTCTCTTCTGCACATGAAAGCAAAAAAAAAGAAAAAAAATTAAGCTGACATTTTAAAATGCAATTCTAAAACTCAAAGTGATGCCAACATTTCAGACTAAAAGCCTGTGCAGGTGCTAGTACAGACAAGTCCAGCAATTACTCCTTTTTGCCAAGGCTAACCAGATTAATTAGGCAGTTTTAACTGGAAGTTCTGCATTGGGTTTTTAAATGAATGAGGAACAGAAAAGGCAAAAGAAAGGCTACGTAGCGATTTAAGCGACCTCAGATACCAACGCGTTTAGTTTAACACAACAATTTTTTAGAATATTAGAAAGACACACAAACTAATACTCCTGATATAACTAGCTAAATGCTTATACATGACTGATATTACAATATCAATATAACTTTTTATGACCCTGCAGAAGTTAAACTGTCCTCTATACTTCTATACAACTTTTTAAGTGTGTATATCTGTGTGTGTATGTACTGTATACGTGCACTTTCTTCTTACAACCTCGTTCAGGCAGAGATCAGAATAGTATCGATTTATACAATATTGCACCTTTTCTTGCCATCTATATCTCACCAACTCTTCAGCCCGACCGATGTCTCTCAGTCTCACACGTTCATATTCTCTCACACTTCCCTCCGCCATCTGTCTAACACACATCTGTCTTTTTTGTCTTGCTCCATCTTTCTTCTTGTTCCTCTGGTAACAAACCTAATCTGACTTTTTTTTCTTTCATTCTTCCCCTTTAACTTTGCTTGTTGTTTACAGTCTTTACTTCTTGTGTCATCCTTTCCTCTGTCTCGACCCTTTTCTCATCACCTAGCCCCCCCCCCCCCCCCCCCCCCTCCACCTCCTCCCCCTTGCTTGTATGATTATTTCTGTCATGTTCATGCTTGAGGTGTAAAGCCTCAGTTTAGTTGTATAACAACCCCGTTTTCATCAGATGATGAAGATCATTCATCATTTTTCTCTCAAAATGCTTCAGTGTAAGTTTTAAAAACTACTGTCCAGCAGCTACAGTACCTGCACACATGCTTATAAAGCAAACAGGAAAGAGTGAAGACAGGAGGGTAAAATACATATGGTAAGGTATTAAAACCTACATATGTTTAGTAAAAAAATCCATCCATTATCCATTTCAGTAAACCTGTCTGTTATAGAGTTAGAATAAGACTAATAGCTGCCAGATGTGCAACACACACACACACATACACACACACACACACAGAGAGAGAAGGGTGGCAGATTCTAAAATAAGAACATCTGAAAGATTGACAGGAAGAAAAATGGGTAGACAAATTCAACATAAGTCTTGCAGAGTCTCTTAAAAAGCAGAGGTGGAAAGAAATAAAAGACAGTAAGATGAGAGCGAGGAAGATTTTGCCTATGTTCTCTTCGACAGGAAACTCAAAAGACCTGCCAAACAAAATGACACTGCAGCCTGAGCATGAGAGGGAGAGAGAGGCGAGAGAGACAAAAGGTGAGACGACTGCACAGAGAGCGGGAGCACGGAGAACGAGAGAGAAATGGCCGTGAAGAGTGCGGGAGACAGAATCTAAGAGAGAGTTATTATAATAATAATGAGGGGGACTGACAGATGTAGTGTACCGTAAAAATCCTATGAGCAAAAAAAAAAGAAAAGGCAAACCTGAAACTTGAGATTGTCTGAGTGTCACCATGTCAAGTGCTAGAGCAATGATGTGTCCATTTTCAGCTAAATGAAAAGGTACATGCTGCCAACTCTGTCTCTCTTCCTCTTATAACTGTCAATATCTACCTAAGCATCAGGACTTTTTTTTTCACTGTTTTTTTCCCATATGCATTCAATCATAGAAGTTTGTAGCCAGATGTGCATTTTATATGTTTGTACAGAAAAAGGCATAAAGTATTAGCCACTAAACACTAGTTGAGGGTGCAGTGTCTTGCTCAAGGGCACATAAACAGTAAGGAAGACTAGTCCAGAGGATCAGGGACTGTTTCCCTGACCTTCAGTAGATGTTTCTTTTGTTTGTTTTTTATAGACTAAGTTGTTACTTGTCATGAGCACTGCTGCCAGTGTGCGTCACTGCCACACTATTATATGTAACATTTAACCCTCTCTCCAGAAAACTGTCATCGTCCTCGAAAAACTCAAAGGATGCCAGTAAACTCTCTTTTTTTAAAACTTCTTTTTCAGTTTCAGCCCACTGTCAAAACACACATTTTTACTTTGATCGTGTTCCTGACAATCTCCTAAAAAGGCCTTCATCTATCTGTGAGCTTCAATACTTGTGCTTAAAAAAATGCTTCTGAGCGAGTAAAGAGGCTTCATTTTGTCTTAAGAAAATGTACCAAAAAAAGAATGACTAATGACTAATCACAACAACTTTCAAATTCCAAATTAGGACAATGATAATCAATGATAAACTACTCATTTACAAACACTGGTCACTGCTGGTGAATAACAATATCTCATAATAAAAATGAGGAGGAAAAAAATGACAGCTGAGGGATTAAGCATGAGTAATTTGTGCACTATTCAATACTTTAATCTGGAGTACACAATTTCCCGTACCTCAGAATGAATTACAATCCAAAATACCTGTTTTGTTTGAGAGACATCCAGTTTTCTCATATATTTTTGTTTCATTTGTTGTGATGATTTATTCAAGTAAAACGTTTCTTTCTCCTGCTCTCAAAGATATCAGAGGTCAAGTTAAACCACAAAATGGTACAGTACTGCTGCAGCCAGTACAGAGATTCAGTGTCTTCATTAAAAGGGGAGGTTGACAATTTTTCAAGTATGTCTTAAAAACAACAGTTAAGTGCCCAAACTAACAGTGAAAGAGGTTTTCATTCCTATTATCACTCGTATTCTTCATTATAGTTATTAAAAGATTGGCCCTTCCCATGTGTTTTCACAGTGAAACACACAGTCATTTTGCGCTAGAGTGCATTTAAAAGGTTATCTGAAACGTATATGAGGCTTTGGCAGTCTGAGTTGGTCATATCAAGTGGATATCTGTCACATTTACAGTGCCGTTAACATAAAATTCCCTCTGTGTGTTTCCCTGCTGAGCTGCAGTTGAAGTATAGTAACAGAAGGAGGGATGGCTGAAGCTTCACATTAACTTCTGATAAACTTTTAAATACATTTATTTGCACAGAAGGAGGCTTGTTGATTTTGGCCCAAATCACTTATAATTAGTGTATTAGGAAGGGATTTTCTAATGCTCAGTATGAACAGAAGGAATGATAATGGCACAGAAAACTATTGTTTTAAGACAGACTGTAAGCCCATCTTTTAAGGGATACCTTAACAGCCCAATTTGGGACCAAACTCAGCACGTTTGTGATTCACACAACAATAATAATGATTTGTTGGTCATGTACCTCCATGACCAATTGTGTCTCTCAACTATGTAATTATTTA
The DNA here is from genome assembly GCF_027409825.1 of Scomber japonicus. Taxonomy (NCBI): domain Eukaryota; kingdom Metazoa; phylum Chordata; class Actinopteri; order Scombriformes; family Scombridae; genus Scomber; species Scomber japonicus. The sequence goes on from NC_070588.1 coordinate 10,034,432, forward strand.
GTTCAGCTTTAATTAAAAACACAATGAGAAACCCAGAGGTTAAACACCAGCTGGTTTAATCATGCTCTCTCTCTCTAACCCTTCTCCGTTCCTTCTCCTCTGCCAATATTTATTAATACCCTGTGGTCACTACATGATTTAGCAGATTACGTGGGACACGTGAAGGCTTGTGGGAAGTGTACAGTACATACATGTGTTTGTATTTGTGTGAGCTTTCGACTACCTGACCTGAGAGCTTAGATCAATCAAAGGCCTGACCTAACAATCTGTCACATCGGTCCAGTTTGGGAGTTCAAGGTCTCAACTTCTTCTTTTTAGACACATTATTAATGTTGCCAGCACCACCTTTGAGCTGATTGTGTGTCTCAGAGAGAGACAAATGCACCACTTCCTACTTTTTTTAGGGGGTCACTGCTCTAATCAAAGTGAAACATACAGGATACTGATACTGTGATGATACTGTGAAAACATATAAGATAATTGACATGTTAATTAAGTATTTTAAGGCATCCATTGCATGCTTAGAAACATCATACTGTATATTACGAAAAAAGATTTAAATATTACTCTGGGTTTGAGAGTGTACTTCCTGTCAAAATACTTGCAATTTGTGATGAGAAAAATGAAAGGTTGTCAAGTCAAATCTAAACAAGAGAAGCCTGATTCTTGATTTTTTTGGGGGCAAGGAGGTCATTAAGACTATAAAAAATGCTTCAAATATGTTTTTTTGGCTCACTTACCAGTAAACAGTGATATTTCAGTGAAATGCAAATGATATACAACACAAAAGCAGTGTGCACCGCTCAGCATCTTCGAAAGTGGGTGTGTGTGTGTGTATGAGAGGTTGCGTGTGTGTGTGGGAGTGAGGAAGAAAAAAGTGTGGAGCTGGTTCCTATCCTTTTATTAAAATTAAAAGAGCGCATGAAATTGTGATAGGTAGATTAATCGTGGTTCAAGATTTAAGTGCATCAATGCTTACACACACACACACCTACAGACTATCTTTCTATACATCATACCCTTTTTAATCGGGTCGATTAAGGCCAGATTGATTAATTTGGAGTGGATCAATAAAATTCTACAATAAGCCAAATGCATGAGCACACACATAGACAGCAGTGAAAGAACACACTCTCTCACACTGAGACACACTCAACATAATCTTTAAACATGCTTCAGCTATTTGTATACCACTGAGCTTTGAATTCCACTTGAAACCACTTACCATAAAAAAATCTATCACATTCACTTGTGTCCGTGTCTATGTATGTATATATGTATACGTACTTTGCCATCTTATGTAGTCAGCAATATCCTTATCAATGATCACTATAGCCTCAACAACACATTGGGGGTTGGGGTGACCACTCACAATGGCACCTGTACACACATTTCGAGTGTGTGTGTGTGTGTGTGTGTATGTGCGCGCATAGTCAGGATATATTATGATAATCTGTATAACAGTTTACAACTGGCTAAAAGGTTTTGGACATGATACAGTACATTAGAAGATTGAGGGAATATAATGTGGTACTAAAATGCAAATTTTACATTTTTCTCCCTGAAAATTGCAAATTTGCTAATTCACTGCCATCTTTGCTATCTCAGCTGTATTGGTGTGTGTTTTTTTAATTTATTAAAATGACTGTTAACATCTGAATATGACAAGAAACTGAAGATAATAAAAGTGTCTTCCAGAGATGAATTCACAAAGCTCTCACTCTGACACAACTGTTCCTCATAAGGAGGGAGACCAGGTTTGATCACTCAGTGGCATGCATGCACACACACCCACACACACACACACATACACACACACACACACACACACACACACACACACACTGACAGTGACTAGACTTACAGCACCACCTAGCTCCACACAACAGACACTGCATCTGTAGAGCAACCTGAATCTACTGGCCCACCCACCCCACACCCCTTCACCTCAGTGCCTTACAGTCTGTTACAGTGCCACCCATTTGTTTTCTATCTAAACAAAATAACTGTCATTCAGAAAAGAGGGAGACAAAGTGCTGCATGCATACCTGTGTGTCTCTCTAAGCTCAGAAGAAGAAAGGCTGTATTGAAAAGCTGTTATGTTTTATGTTGTACAGTATTTAAACTCTACTCTTTGTAAATTAATTGTGTTTTTGAATGATGGCATTACACTTTACAGTTCCAGTGAGCCACAGTCTATCGAGCATGTCGTCATTCCCCTCTCTCTGCCCTTTTGATGTCACACCAGGGTGGAAAAACTGGAATTTTTATGTCTCGCCATGACATAATTTTGATGCAGCTCTATGTGGTGCCATCATAAGGGAAAGTCAGTGCGGGGGTGCTAATGTTGGCAAGATAAGGTCATTTGAGTAGGCATACAGGCACTTTGTACAGCTAGCATAAGAAATAATTTTTAAACAGCCTCGCACGACTCTGTGTGACGCCCATAAAAAAATAATTGTGCAGATCACAAAGAGAATTTGAATGAACCCTGAGGCGGGTCAGCTTTTCTGTGTGAGGCTATGTACAAGTTGGCCTTTTCGTCTTTCATCAGCACATATTCCTGCTTAGCCTTGTTTTCCCCTCTGGCTTCACTTTACCTCCTCTCCTTTGCTTCCTCTCACTTCCCCTCCTATCTCTTAGCTTTTCCAGTTGCCTCCGTTCATCATCACTTTTACTCTACCCCGTCTAACTTTTTGCTTCTTTTTCTCTCCTGCTCTTCCTTCTGCCTCCGCTCTCCCTTCATTTTCACCTCCTGTAACTCCTCCACAGCTTCTCTCCTCAGTTGTGACACTCTCCTCTGAGTTGTAGTGTCTCCTTGCAAATCAGCTGAGGTAAATCATCATGTTCCAGCACCTGGGTCTACTGGATCTATTGGATACACCCATAAAGCGACAAAGAGCTTATCGATTAAAACGTGAATCTGATACACTTGTGCCCACTCTCTCATTCTCGCTACTCTTAATCTCTCGGTGCTGCTTTTCTCACCCGCCTTTCACTCCCCTTTCTCTTTTTTTATACTCTTGTAATCTGTAAAATCCTTATGAGTTGAAAGGATGACAGAGAGAGAGAGTCAGATCATCAATAGATTTATATACAGATTGTAAAACACACTTAACACAAAAGGATATACATATACTGTAAAAGCACTCTCATATACACTGCACAAAAAGGACAGGGACAAAAAGATTCACACAAACACACACACACACACACACACACACACACACACACACACACACACACACACACAACACACACACACACACGTACTTGTGACTGTGACCTCTCTGCTGCAATCGATCCATCACTGCGGTAATCGATAATCGGGATAGTGTTGTCTCCGTATGGAGAATATGGATGAATGAAATTCACCTGCTCAGCAGTTTGAAGTTTGTGTGTGTGTGTGTGTTTGTGAAGGTTTGTGTGGGTGTGTGCGCTGAACCTCTATTGATCCCCAGTCACCTTACCTCTCAGCAGAGCAAGACAAATCCAGACAAGACAGACAGGAGGGAAAAAGATGAATGAGGGCAAAAATACTGTGAAGTATGAGAAATTCAGACATAAAGACACAGAGAGAAGTAAAGAGAAGGTCACAGATATGAAGGTGGGCGAGGAAAATATGATTCAAATAACAATCACGATTCTTATTTTCCACGATTCTGAATCAAGTCACAAGTGCCAAAAATGTTGTTAATAATGTTGACAGAATGAAAAAGCTGGATCTTAAGAGTTATCTTGTAGTTCAAGAGTCTGCTTGCACGTTTTCCTTTGTTGATAACTATTCATTGAATTATTAATTTACTGATATTCAGAATCATGAAACCAACAATCGAAAATTTTGATTCCCACCCCTAACTGACAGCTACACACATACAATAGATATGAAGATAAAAAAATACACGCAGTAGGATGTTACATACACACACTATTCAGAGGTCGAGAAAGCAGAAATGATCTCAGCTGTCAAAAGTAGAGCAGCCTCCATCAGGACCAGCAGTAGCTACAACTGTTCAGTGACTTTGTGAACGTCAGACACACACACAGAGCTTCAGTGTCTGTCACACAGCCAAAGTATAATGACAACTTCTGTTTCCTCTTTCATGCAGATGGTGTGTGTGGTTGCCTACATCGTTATTTGTATGCGTGAATGTTTGTGCCCTTGTATTCATATATATATATATTTAAATATATATTCATGCTGCATGTGTGTGTGTGTGCGTGTGTGCGTGTATGCACGTGTGCGTGTGTGTGCGTGTGTGTGTGTGTGTGTGTGTGTGTGTGTGCACGCATGTTAACCATCTCCCTGAGGCTGTGTGTAGACCACACATGGCCATATGGAACAGCATTATGGAGACACACAGTGGCACAGATGGACACATTTGGTGCAGGCCATATTCTCAATGATCCACCAGTAGTGGTCTAAACGACGGCACTCGTAAGCCAGAGGAGCCCTTTGACAAGAGGAGACTGTATGAGCTTCACCCACTGAGAACAGGGGAGAGAAAACTTGTAATTGTGTGATAATTGTGGAAGTATTATTGACGAAATAAGAAAGGAATGAGAAATGGAGATGAGATTATTTTTTTTCCTTTTTAAGGAAATTCCTTAATTCCAAAAAAATCCAAAAGTACTTAAATATACTAACCAATACAATTCTACGTGCTGTCATGATATGGACTCATCATATGACTCTTGGCATTAAAAGTTCAAAAATGTATATTGGCAAATATATGTCAATCAAATCAGCATCTGCCTCATATGGTAACTACACACTTAGCTCAACACATGTAAAAGAAATGCAACAAAGGAGTGGAGGGCAACACATGTAGGAGGCGTGGTGAACTTATGACTGCGTAGTGTGTGATGTGGAGGATCAGGGACACCCGACTGACCACTGCTCAGTGTAGCATGAACAGAGATGTAGAGCTGGTAGACGGCCAGCTAATCAACTGTGAGCATTTGAAAGGCCGCTGAAGCTCTGACAGTCTCTAGATGTACATTCATGGCCCTTTGTGAAACTTTTTGTGTGGTACCTGTGTTGTGGCTCGACTCCAAGAGGCTCTTCAGTGTGTGTGTGTGTGTGTGTGTGTTTGTGTGTGTGTGCGTCATGGTTAGTGTTACCGTCATCCGCCCTGAATATCTTGTTAAGCTCTGAATATAGCACAGTTATCAGCTGGCCCATGTGTCGTGTTTACTGCCACAGAGGAGGAATGAATCTCTCGTTCATGTACAATGGCTACTCTCCGCTGCCTCTTATCAGACTCGCTAACACTACCACCAGCTCGGAGTCTGAGTGAAAGGCACTAAACTGAAGCTGCGGTTAGCCAGTGTACTGCTTCTGCTGCAGCTGTTATGAGAAATAGACCTCAGAGTCTCGCCCATTACGTCACTAATAGGGTTTTGCAGAGAATGAATGGACTGAATTTTTAAATCCACAAACATAAAAAAGCTAAAAACACAGACCTATATGATCATGTGTATGGTGTTAAAAAATGAATTAGTGTGTAGTTACTAGGGCTGGGCGATTATGGCAGAAATCAAAATTACGATTAATGAACGATTATCTCCACCCTTGATGAACAATTATGTATTTTCACAGTTTCATTCGTTTTGTATTTTACACTCTTTAGGGAGGGAAAATAAAGATGTTTTAAGGTGTGATACTGTGGTTATTGTCCAGTTTACTTGATTAAAACTACAAAAAGATCATGGTTTGGGTTAAAATGATCACTGGAGACAAGTTTTCAAATTCCTTAAAGATAAGCAACCTTTACTGTCATGGCAACAGTGTGTCGAGTAAGTCGATTAGAGTTTCTAAATGTCGGTTTTGATTATTTTTCGATTAATTGCCCAGACCTAGTAGTTACCCTTTAAGAATCTAGTAGAAGTAAAGAAGAAAAAAAAGTTGGTCTCCATCCATCCATCCATCTATCCATCCTCTGTCCGGTCAAACAATATGATCTGTTGTTAAAAATATAGCATTCAATTTCGCATAAATCTATCATTTCCTGTTAGTCACAGTTTTGCCATATGTCCTCACTCACCCTTACTTGCTTTAAGGCCGACCACACCAAGAATGATAACTATAACAATAAATATACAGTTTTAAAAAATGTTCAAGCCCAAATGGATGGCAATGAACGATATAATTGGATTCACTTTCAGAGCGATTTGATGAATGATAGAAACAACACCATACAGCACAACGCAATCTGCATCCAGCCTGATATATACAGTAAAACTTCAAAACCTTGACAGTATCATTTTAACTTTGGAAACTGACTGATGATTTTATTTATTTATTTTAATGTGTCTTCGCTCCTTTCTCACCACAGACTGACACAGTGTAAATAGGAGCAGAATGATGCATAAGTGTGGATGCTTAGATAGTTAATGTTATAGTTATATTAGTGTGGACGGCCCTTTACTCTCAAGGCATTACCACTACTTGTTGTTTATGGTTTTATTTATTTTTTGTCTGATGTCTCAAAACTGAAATAATGTTCTGAGGTTCAACAGCCCCACACAGACGCTTTCAAGCTTTTCAATGTTCAAAACACAGTCAAGGTTAAAGCTCTCACATCCCCCAATAGCTCATTTTCCAGCCATCCTTTCCTTCATCCTCTCCTTTTCTTCTTCGACCATCTTATCTCATTCAATTGGCTCTCCACACAACAATGGATGTCAAGAGTGGCTTTTTGAAGTGGGATTTGCTGTCTGTCAGATGTGACTGATTAGGGCTACACACACACTTAAACACATCATGTTATCACGCATACATGCAAACACCGATTCAGACGCACATACACACACACACACACACACACACACACACACACACACACACACACACACACACACACACACACACACACACAGTGTTTTGATGGTCGTTATCTGAGGATTAACATGTCAAAATGCTAAGCAGTAATAACTGTCAGCTGACAGTCTTAAAACCTGGCTCAAAGCAGTACACACATACATACACACAAAAACACACACATATTAGGATAATATATTGTGTCACACCTAATACTAGAAGAGATATTGCTATCCTTCTGACTGATCAAATGAGTGGAAAACATATCAAATTGTTCTTTAAGGATCAATGATTTATTTTAACATGCTAGGTGGAGGATCGCTGCTCTGTTCTCTACAAAGAAGGATTGCAGCTTTAGCCGTTCACATGTCTCTAATCTGTGACCACTTTTTGGGGATTATGAGGTTAATTATTGAAAGGTTGTCTCCTGACCTGACCAGCAGCTTATCTGCTTCAGAGCTGGAGGAGAACAATCAATCTCAGCATGTCACTTCAAGTCATGCATGGGAAAAAAAACACTTTTTAGCACACAGGAAGGAATCACTTTCAGCATCTATACCAAAAACTTCTGTCGATTGAAGAATGACTCCATCCATCGGTCTAAAAACACCTTGAAATTAATTTAATTCCTCAAAGCTTACATGGTTAAGGCAATGTTGAAACAGGCTCTTGCAAAGCTAAACTGAACATTAAATTCTTCACAAGTGCAGTGTTTATCATAAGGGATCGTTGGAAATCCATTATAATCAATTCCATTATATTCCTAATATCATTGGGAGTCAATTATAATTAATGGTTAATTAATATAGTTTCATGTTGTGCTTGGTGTAGGGTTGTCACAACAAGCCAACCACAGTGGATGGCGAGCAACCATGAAAACTGCACGATATTCATATTTTTCTTCTTGTTTTCATGAGTATAAACCTTTCTTGTTGTACACTTTAGTGCATGAGTATTTAATGTTCTGCAGCTCCCCCAGTCCAGTCCTGCAGCTCTGGAGGCACTCACCGCACACAACAGGCTGATCTCAGTAGGTTTCCACCAATCATATAATCTAACATCTTAGCACTGTTACAACAGTATTGCTTTTCTGCACAATTGCTGGCTTTTTGGTTGACTCACAGTTTATCTTTGATTTCCTAAAAGTGAAGTGATAGACAGTGCTGGACAGATGGATAGGCAGAAGGACAGATGGATGGACAGCCAGTCAGTCAGTCAGTCAGTCAGTTAGTCAGTCATTCAGTCAGAGAGAGAGATGGCATTTGGTTCTTGTAAACAGTTGGGGGTTTCCCTTGGACTATACAATAGAGAGCAACCACAATTTGAACCAAATTATCTTCCTGATTAGACTGTTTCTATCTCCTCTTATGTGGAGGTGTGTAAATTCATTCAGTTTATTCATTAGTGTCCGTAGACAGGAAACTATGTGCATGGGTGTGGACAAGTCTCTGAGTCAATGTGAGATAGAGCGATAGATAGAGAGAATAAATATTTGGGTGTTTCCACTACTACTATAAGAACTTTACCAGGGGACCAAGAAGCATTTGAGGAACTGAGGATCTAAACCAGCATTTTAACTGGAGTAACCAGGAACTAAATGTAATTCCTCTATAGTCCCTAAATAGTTCCATGTGGTAAAAAAAACAAAAAAGTCCTTCCTCCAGGAGTAGTAATTTCCAATAGCTCAGCAACTTTACGAGCAGGGGTTTGCAGTAGGGCTGGAGGTTAAAAAGATCATATGATAAAATCTTCCATGATAATGATGATTAATTTCTGAGATTCATTTTTGATGCAGTTATTTTGAGCTTGTTTTCTTCTACCAGCAAAGAGAATGAAACATCTGTTTATAGCTCCCCCTTTCCACTCACAACAACTCAGAATGACCACATTTGTAGAGTAGCCTACTCAGAAGAAAATGAGTGACTGCATGAGTGAAACCGAGTGCAGGAAAACTGTTGCCAAAGACAAAGAAAATGTTATAATAAGGGACCTGTACAACCTTGGCTTAAAACAGGCTTTGCACTACCCAACCTGACTGCTCATTGTGACCAAAGACAGTGGTAGGAGGTGGCTATCATCTGTTTGGGAGGCTGGTGAGTTCCTGACCTATGCAAAATGTACCTTTTTCAATCTTTTCTGAGAGTATTTCATGCAAGAAAGTTGTGGTAAAGACAGATGGCCGCCCACTTAGAGGTTGCCTGAGGTTTCTTTCACTGTCGCCAAGTGCTTGCTTATGTGGGAATGTTGGGTCTCTTTAAATTTAATTTTTGATTTGACACTATATAAATACAGATAGATTGATAGATTGATAGATTGATTGAAGTTACCAAGACTGTGCATATTTCACTTTCTGGTTTCTTGGAGTTTGGTCCAAGGGAGATTACCAAACAGTACATTTAGCATAATAATTATTATTATTATTATTGAATATATACAGTATCGTGATAATTATTGACGTTGACAAATATAAAAAAACATATCATATAACATTTTTTGCCAATATTGTCCATATCTGCCCATGCAGGCTCTAGTTTTCAAAGCTGGCCATCACTATGTGATCAAACACAGTCACAGCGGCTGCTTAAACTTGTGTCCTGCTTTATTCATAAAACAAAAACGTTCTTCAATATCAATTTTAGGCTGAGGGGTGGACATTTTTCTCAATGTTTGTTAACAACCAAAACAAATGAAACGTGCTGTCTGTTTCCCGACTAGTTTTTTTTTTTTTTTAAAGAAAGACTGAGAAGGACTGCCAGAGAGAGAAGCAGTGGCCATAGAAAAAACAGTAAGTAAAGTAAGGAAGCTTAATTATGGTAAAGTAAGGCTGCATTAGAAAGCATCAACAGAGTCCCTGTCCGCAGTCTTTATGGGTGTAATTTGCATAAATCTACACAGTTCCTAAGATGCTGTGGAAATGCAAACAGGAAAGAACAACAGTGACTTTTAGTTCCTGTAGTTCAGTTCCTGAGATTAGTTCCTCTCGTTCCTGGAACTGGGTTGGTTGAAAAAAGAGTCTATGAGGATGTTTATTTAGCATTACAAGAGTGGATATATGTATTAACAGACTAACAAAAAGAAATACAGATAACACAAACACATAAGAACATTCCTCAATACTTATAATGGTGTGTAATACTTGGTTATGGCTCCTAAAAATACAACACTAACAGGCCAAATTAGTTTATTATATTAGTTTGCTATTTTTTCTCATATATTCAGTGGGAAGGTATTCATTCAGTCAGACAGTGTCAGACAGTATGTTAACAGCAAATGCCAGGAAGTATAAATATGATGTTTTTTAATCATGTGCTTTTGAGACAGTTTTCGATTGTCTCACAGCAACAGTGAGCAGGTTCTCTCTAAGCATCTGCTGAGTGTTATCAGCCCAAAATAAATATGTTCCCCGTTTGATGTCTTCATATTTCGGTTTAAAAATATGCAACCTTATCTTACAGTGTACTGGGTAGCATGGCTAAGCTTCACTGCGAGGCCAAACTGACTGTGGCAGATTTAGGGACAAAATGAGTCTAAATGGGGAAAAAATAAGGTGTTTTTGAAACTGAAATGAACCCAAACTGCATGACAAGTGAAAAACAGTTGAGTTATTGTATTGCAAACACATGGAGAACACTGTCAAGATACCAGCTGACGAATGTTGGGCTACCTTTAGGTTTGTGTTTACAACTGTTTACCAAAAGTGCAAGCTCAGAAAATTAATGAAAACACCTCTAACCCCTTATTAGCTTTGGCTCCATTTCTCTCTCTTGCTCGCTGATTCTCTCTCTGGCTTTTTTCTCTCCCCTCCCTTCATCATTCTGTCTTACTGCCACCTCCTCAAGGTGAATTACAGAAATTATGTGACACCTACACACAATGATCTGTGCACGTGTGTGTGTGTGTGTATGTGTGTGTGTATAAGGGTTAGGCAATTAAATGAGCCTGTTATCATCACTCACACATTCAGGGACAGGTTCACCCTTTATAAAGCTCTCACCGCCCAGCACATTACTCTGTCAATGTATGTAAATCTTTCTACTAACTGCTGGTAGCTAGTGTGTGTGTGTGTGTATATGTGTGTGTGTGTGTGTGTGTGTGTATGTATGTGTGTGTGTGTGTGTGTGTGTGTGTGTGTGTGCATATGTGTGACAAAAACTGACACACACACACAAACACACACACACACACACACACACACACACACACACACACACACACACACACACACACACACAGTACCTACAAAGAGCACAAACGCATCACAGACTACTTCTTTCCTTAAAAGGTTGACACGAGAGGTGGTCCTTCTAACATCTCTGTGATTGAGGTGAAGAGTAAAGCTTGTGGCCAACACCAAGTGATTACATTAGTCTTCCTAACTGATCGTATCATCTATTCACAAGACCATGAATCAACACCATCTTGATACCAAACGATGTGTGCTTAAAATGTCCAATCCACCTATAATAATACAGAATACAGAATATATACACTGCACAAAACACAGCTGCTGAAGTCTGGAAATAAAAGGGCCGGGAGACTAGAGATTAGCCTGCTCTCTTAGGTACATTTCAACACATTTCCTTAAAACAGCCCGAGGCTAGCTGCAGCAAAATGCATAATACCTTCAAAGAGATAGATGAGTATGACTTGAGGCTTTTAAGTCATTAGATCAAGCAGCAATTTGTGCTGTGTCTATGTAAGCATAATGAACTAGAGAATGACACTGGCAGGTCTTCAGAGGTTCCATGTACGGATTTCCACACTGACTGACTTTTTTTTTTTACCCAAAATATCAGAGTACTACACACTCTGTACATGTTTATAATCTAAGCTGATCTGACAGTTCTCATACACCTAAAAAAAGTCATTTAAAGGGGACACATATGGGTCAATGATGTTATGTTACCCAGTGTCAATTGGTGTAACCAGTATTTTTTCATAAAAATCTGATTAAATACAGGAAAATGTGGAATAAATATAATCACACATTTTACATAATTCGTCAAAACTTATTTAGAAAAAAAGGGTGTTTTTAGGATATGTCCTGTTTAATATTGACATTGAAACACACTGATGTTTTAAAATGAAGTAATTATTTTTATTACACTTAAATACATTGTAAGTGGATGAAATATTTAATATTCATCATTTTTTTCATTCAACCACTTTTGTGTTTACACCATTTGACATTTTCAGGCGCATTCAGTCTTACTTGGTAAGAAATGGTACAAATGTCATTTCAAATGACATAAAACCAACAAAAACACAAAATGTACATTTTAACAAACCTGATGGCTACTTGCCAATCTTGCCAATCCTTATTTATCACTGACCCATATGCACATTCACAGCTCTGATCAGGGACTCTACTGGGATATGTTTGCATGATTTACAGTTCAGTTTTTCTTTTGACCCTTTATAAAGACCCTCAGTTCAGCCTCTGTCTAAAACAAACCATTATAGCTTGTGTCTGATTGAGGAGCCCATTCTTTTCTGATTGGTCAGCTCTTAGAAACAGCCACAGCAGACTTCTACCAGCTCTGGAGGCAACATTGAGGTAGTGGTAGGATTTCACCACTTTTTCTTGTTCTTTACTCAAAATGACAACCTTTCAAATTTAATCTGAAATATGAGAGTGGATAATGCAATGCAAACAACAGACAGAAAAACCTTAGCAACAACCCTAGCAACCAAGGGTTAGGAAGGGATACACATTTATCAGCATAATGCAAGAGTAGAAAAGTCACAAATGAAGCGTTCAAAGCTCAGAGAGTTCAGGTACAAGTCAAAGGGCCAGGCAACTTGCAGGGAATATTTCTAAATACTCACATTTTATAACTTTGACCATGTTGAGTATAAATACCCAAATCACAGCAGTATATAAACAAAACAAAATAAAAATTGAAAAAAAATAAAAATATATTTTTAAATAAATTATTTCTTATAATTTCAGGTTACAATAGTGATTTCTGGTGGGGATCAAGGTTCAAGGTTCAAGATTTATTTGACATTCAGACAATACATCAGAGATGCCCTGCAGGACAAAATTACATTGCATAAAAAAAGACCACAATAAAATCAATTGGTTTGTGGAATGCTGCTCGGAAGCCATCAGTTTCAAATCTAGGCAGCGCCATCTTGAAAATTTCAGGTGCATACCGGGAAAAAAAGAACACGGATTCTACTGTATGAGGCGGGGCCATGGGCAGAAGTATGGGTGGAGCCAACGGCGGAGCGGGGAGGTTGCGATTGGTTGCGAGGGCTGGATCTCGAGGACATTGGTCAATCAACCTGTCAATAACGACGTAGCCACGCCCTAATGCATACCCTGCTTTATCGTCAAATATAAAATCAGGGAGGCCAAAATTTTGTTTTGAAAACATTTACTGAGGTCTATAAAGACGGAAATCCTTTTGAACACAAAACGGTCGCCCCCTGGTGGTCTTTTGATAGAATGCAGCTCTAAGTTACTTCTGCATTGGCCTCATTTCTGAGGACCGGAACTCCCCGCCTGCTGAACAGGTAATAAATCATTTGTCTAGGTGATATGTGCAAGATGTGATTTAGATAAGTGAAAATAAATAATAAATAACAGTATGAGAATCCTTGGTGACTTTTATTGATTCAGGGTGAAGAGAGGTTAATCTTTACATGATATTCAGTATTATTTCAATTACTGTAACAATATGTAAAAGTGGCAACAAAACATGTGTAATTGTTGTTTCACATTTCCATCCAGTTATAGATGTACTATCAACTCTACATACATCAGTTTAAACACATTTTGATTGATGTGCTGCTTTAACATCATTATCTAAAGCCCACACAATGTTTTCAAAAAAAATCCCCCATCTAGTATCAGAAATGCCACATGATCTGAACACAAAGCTTCTTTTCTTAATCCTTGAAAATGTGATTAAGAGAGAGGAGAGAGAGAGAGAGAGAGAGAGAGAGAGAGAGAGAGAGAGAGAGAGAGAGAGAGACAGAGAGACAGAGAGAGAGAGAGAGAGAGAGAGAGAGAGAGAGAGAGAGAGAGCACATGAATGGTCAAAATGTGAGATAGTACTCTAAAATCAGATCCTTTTCTTTTCCCTTTTGTGTGTCCTCCCATGATGCCTGATTTTTTTTCTATGTGTGTCCTCCCACATCATCAGACAAGCCTACGATGGACCAGTTCTTAGTTATCTGGTTATCTGGTATCATTTAGTTACTCTGTCCCCAGCAAACCACACATTCAAGCATTTCATAAAGATAATTAATCAGCACAATAATTCCATGAGGAGGTGGACTTCATAACAATAACAATTAGTTACACACACACACGCACACACAATCTTATGCAGTGGCGTGTATCCATCTATTCTAGGTGGGCCCCAGGTGCAGCTGTGCTTCCTTAATTAAGGTCCATGAACACTACAGACTTCTACGTTTATTATACCCATAATTAACCCTTTCACTTTCACCCTATGTGTCTCTCCCTCTCTCTCTCTGTTTCATTTCAATCATTCTGTTAACCCTCTCTCTATCGCTTAAGATAAATCTTCCATATCCTGCTGGTTGACTGCTTCATGCTGTCACCTCGTGCCCAACTCACACACTGTCACCATTAACCCCACATTTGTCTTTATTTCACCATCTCTTCCACAATGCTTTAATTACCAGCCTTTCATTTTATCCACTCTAACAATTAACCCCTTTCTCTCCAGCACCCCTGCTGCTTCGCCTCATATGCTCTAACAAATTGCACCAGATCTGTCTCATCTTCACTCTCCTAATGTTATCATTCTCTCTCTCTCTCTCTCTCTCTCTCTCTCTCTCTCTCTCTCTCTCTCTCTCTCTCTCTCTCTCTCTCTCTCTCTCTCTCTCTCATCTCTCTCTCTCTCTCTCTCTCTCTCTCTCTCTCTCTCTCTCTCTCTCTCTCTCTCTCTCTCTCTCTCTCTCTCTCTCTCTCTCTCTCTCTCTCTCTACTCTTACTCTCGGTTTTTCATAGTATCCTCACTCTCTCAGAAATGCCATTAATCAATTAACCCCCCTGATTCCTAGATAAAGGTCAAAATGTATCAGGTCTGGATCACATGCAGGCACAGTGAGGTGTGACTCAAAAATGATTGTATTCATTAGAGGAGAGGGTGAAAGAAAGAGGTGCATGGGGAAGGGGAAGGGGAAAGCATCACTAAATATGGAGAGACGACAGAGAAAGTGTGTGTGTGATGTTAGAAAGTAAATACGGCAGTAATGGAGTATAGGGAGCCAAAGTCAAACCTGAACTTCTGGATTTCACTCCAGAAGAAGGAAACCCTCATTTAAAATCACATTAACATTTGCATCTATGAAAATAACTAAAAATCCAGCCTTGAAAAACATATGTTCAGATGGGAGTTTTCTGAAAAAAAAGGATTTAATATCACTGTTTATTCAATATTTATGCTTTAAGCGACAAAAACTGCAGTAGATGCTGAGCTGTCAAGTATGGTAAATAAACACACTTCATTGTTTCTAAAAGGCTGACGAATAAATGTTATATGAGAGATTGCATTGAGTTAAAACAACAAGTTTTAGAGGACGATTGATGTTAGAAAGAAAATAAGGTGAGGAATGGAGTATTCTGAATTTCACTTATGGAGTATGTGAAATTCATTAGGAGTATGAAAACTTCATTAAAGACCCAATTAACATTTGCAACTATGCAAAGAACTAAAAGACCAACCTAATGTATGAACACAACCCCTTTCACAACTATATATTCCGTGTGGCTTGCTTACAAAATAATCCAATATTATTGTTTATTCAATATTTATGCTTTTAACAAGCTTTAATTTTGTTAAAATAACTAATACCAAAAAGTGGATTCGATACTGAGCGGTCTAGTATGGAAATTAATCACACTTCATTGTCTTCTAAAAGGCTGACAAAAGAAATGCTACATGGAGAGATTGCATTGACTTTAAGAAGCTGGTGGAACAGAGGCTAACTGCACGTGACGTCATGACTTCGGCTATCTATACAGTACATCAGTACGTATTCAGCAGATTGACAGATAGTGCTAATTAGTGTAAAGGGAGAAAGAGTAAGAACAAATGGTGGACAGATTTAAAGGCAGAACAAAGAGCTACCGAGTATGAAGAGAGTACAGAGGGAAATGAGTGTGGAGAGGATAACTACTGTGAAAAAAGGGAGAGAAGAAGAGAGGGACGAGGTGAAGGTGAGAGGGAACATTTAGGTTCATTATGGTGAGATCTCACTGTTGTCTCCTCTTTATCCTGTCATAATGAGCCACCTCTCTAAGTAACACAGAGATAATGATACATGCACAGAGCTTGAGTGACCTTTAGGTAAAAAAATTCCATTAATTGGAAACTCTTGAGGCAGAGCCCAATTTCAATTTATCTTAAACATTGGTTAATTTTAATGTAAAGGCTGGCCAAGCAGACACTGCAGGTTTCAGGGTTTGTTTTTTTTTACTCTTTGACACATGAGTATATTTATCTATTTACTACATAGGAAAAAAGACACATTTCTATGCTGAATCTGTATCATTTTCATCCTTTTCAGAACAGTTTTCTTTTGCAATTCTAACTGATCTCACTTTTTTTTTTTTTTTAAAGTATCAATAATCATGGCAAAACATGGCATTGATTGAAACTAGTTCATTCTGGTTTCATGTTCTTAGAAACTTTCCTACATCAGACACACTGTTCAGGTATGCACCATCCATTTTTAGTGTTTTCTCTGATCTATTAATTAAGAAAGATACATAACTATGTTTGAAACTGAATGTGCTGATAAATTAACTGTGTCAGTTTAACGTGATCAGTGTTCATCCAAGCTTTGACAGACTTCAACTTATTCATTCATATGCACACATGCAGTGCACACCGGCAACACATATACACACAAAAACCACCAGACACAAAGACAAGAATGTGTGCATTTAGCAGATGGCTGGTGGTTAAGAGAGTGTGAATGATAAAATCTGCCCACTATTCTGTCACCTTGTCCATTATTCCACTCCACTGATTTTGAAGAGTGTGAGAGGGTGTGTGTGTTTAAGTGTGTGTGTGTGTGTGTATGTTTGTGTGTGGATGTGTCAGTGTGCATTGTCATCTCCATGCATCTGCGTCTCAGTGAAATGATCTACTCACATCAAGTGTGTTGTAAATGAACAGTATTAAAATTAAACCATTAAAAGGAGCATAAAAAATGCAATTTAATTCAGTTTTGCTCTAATCTGATTTTATTGTCTCTAGCCACTATGTGTAACGGGTTGTAAGCAATCAAACTAATGGAACATTACAGGCCTATTCAAAATGTGACACACCAGTAATATTGTATTACCCATCTGTGTGTGTGTGAAGTGAAACATGACATGTCTGTATCATACAAAGGCTATGAGGCACTAAAGGTTATGTTTGAAGTTATTGTGTTTTTTATTATTCATATAGCATGTTTGTGTATGGAAAGTGGCAACAGCATTTTCTCAAATTATTCACTGAAATCATACACACAAAGAGCTCAATGCACACACCAATAAATGTGCTTCAAATACACACACACACACACACACACACACACACACACACACACACACACACACACACACACACACACACACACAGTAAAGTGTCCATTACTGTTTACTCTGCCTCAGTCTCCACTTTAAGTGACCCTGGTCAGGTTAGGCTAACCCTTGTCGCTACCTTCTGAGCTAAAGTGCCTCTCTTTAATCCATGTGGCAATAGGGCTAGGCAATAAATTTATATTATATCCATATTGTGATATTTAATAGATATCATCAAAGATTTTGAATATTGTAATATTGTGATATGGAATAAGTGTTGTCTTTTCCTGCTTTTAAAAGCTGCATTACAGTACAAATTTTTGAGCTTAACAGACTGTTCTATTATCTGCCTTCATCCACTTAAGTCATTATATATCCACATTACTGATGATCATTTATTAAAAAAGGCATAAATATTTTGTGAAAGCACTGATGTCATCCCTATAATATTCAATATCGAGGTATTTGGTAAAAAATATTGAGATACTATGCACTGCTATGTTCACAGTCATACTGCTAACTTCATACACTCTGCCCCGGTCGCCACTCTTACTGTCACACACAATCTCTCTGTCCCCTCTCTCTCTCTCTTTCTCTCTCAATCACACACTCGCTATATTTAGAGCTATCCTTTCAAAGCTACTACATGTGTAACACAATTGTAAATTATCTAAAATCACGCCAAAAAGTCCTCCATAAGAATCAATTGGTGATGGACTCAGCCAATAGCCAATATAATCGTCCCCGAAGCCTGACACATAATTTTAGGCTTGAGTGACATAAAAGCATAAAATAATTTTACCTTCAACACCCAATCAGAAAGCCATATCCTTTAACCATATCAGAAACAGAAAGGAGGATATTTATTATATAGATTGACACTGCAAAGACCAAGTAAGTCATACGTCACTAAAAGTTGATAATCCAGCTACACACATGCACACACACTAAATGGAGCTCTGTTAATATATGTTGACTGCCAGTGTAGACTGATTTATGTTTCAGTGTATCCGCAATTTACCAATGAGGTCATAGCCCTATCAAATATAACTCACAATTTGGCTAATAGCTGTTATCTTGCCTTCTGAAGAAAGAGAAGGTTTATGGCCCCTCTACCCTTCTCAAGGACTACCAGATACACCTGCTCACACTCACACACACACACACACACACACACACACACAAGACAACCTACCTATGAAAACTAACACACACAGAGGGGTATGAGAGCCGGCCTGGCCCCACGACGGCATCAGAATCATCCTCTTTCTCCCCCAGCCTGATAAAACCACAGCACGTCTAGCTGTCTGTGTACAAAATACAGCAAGCTCTAACTGATATCTACTGGGTCCAGGCTGCAAGGCTGACGGCACTCATGACTCTTCCCAGGACAAGCCGAGGCCCGGTGTGCCGATAGCTTGCTCAATTCCTGTCTTGATAGGTAAGAGAAATGGAAAGGTGAATCTGCAAAGAAATAGGAAGCACTCAACCGGTTCTGCAAATGTATCCTCCAAAAAAATTGGGCAGATAATGCTTTTAACACTGTACATTTCTGCCATTGCACCCACTATGGTGAAGGTTTTCTCTGGTAAAAAAAACTGAGAAATGCAAGGCGGTACTTTTTCTCTGACATCATGGCCAATAATAATGCACTTGCCTTGTCTGCTACTGTCGACAGGCTAATAAAAAAAAACCTCCTGTGTTAGTCGCCCCTGAACTTCTATCCATCAGCAATGAATTTGCCTCCTTCTTCAGACATCCAGGTAAAGGATATATGTTGTCCCTGTGTCTGCTTAAAATCAGTTCAAGTACTATGACACACTTTTATCCGATCAACCACAAAAACCCAAAGGATATTATACAACATCTGAAATCCTTCTCCTGCTGCCTTGATATTCTGCCTAAAGGCATTTTCAAAAATTGTTTCAAATTACATGGCCTCAGATCTTCTACAGATTGTAAACACATCTCTTCTCTCAGGTGTCTTCCCCACAGGCCCTGAAAACTGCAGTCATAAAGTCACTCCTATAAAAGAAAAACTAGACAATTCACTGATGAACAATTAAAGGCCCATATCAAACCACCCATTTTAAGTAAAATCACTGAAAAAGCTGTATTTCAACAGCTAAACATCCAGTTAAACACAGACAGTGGCAGCGATTCAGTCTAAGTATTTGACACATATAACTAGACAGACTAGAAAACTGAGTGGCACTTTCTGGCTTAGTACTGAACTGGTATTGCTTAAAAGATAGGGACTACTTTGCGTCTATAGGTAATTACACATCTGAGTAGACATGCGGTGTTCCCCCAGGGCTCCATTTTGGGGCCTCTTATGTTCAACATTTACGTGCTTCCACTGGCCCAGATTATGGAAAACAACAAGATATTTTCCCATAATTATGCAGATGGCACACAAATGTACATAACCATATCACCAGGGGACTATGATCCTATAAAAGTACTGAGTGCACTGAACAAATCAACGATTGGATGTACCAGAATTTTCTTCAATTAAAAAAAGATAAAACTGAGGTTATTGTTTTTGGAGCCAATGGCGACCGATTCAAAGTTGGCGCTCATCTCAGACCTGAAGCTCAACTGTCACATTAAGACAATTACAAAGTCAGCCTACTATCACCTTGAGAATACATCAAGAATAAAAATGATTTATGACTCAGCAATATTTGAAAAACCTTATATGCACTTATCAGTGACTTTACAGGTCTCTCTCTAACTCTAAGACTAAGAAAGTGGATCATATCACTCCAGTTCTCAGATCTTTATGCTGACTTCCTGTCTGTCAAATAACAGATTTTTAAAACACTGCTTTTGGTTTATAAAGCGCTGAATGGTTTTGGAAGAAAATACATGATACTGATCTGCTGCAAAGTTATGAACAAACCAGACGTCTCAAATCATCTGGGACAGGTCTGCTTTCTATCCTCAGAATCAAAACGAAACATATCCAGAACACACTCCCAGAAAACAGCACGTCTGTTGCAACTCTCAGTTCTTTTAAATCAAGAATGAAGACATTTCTGTTTGCTGCTGCTTTTTATTAGATCAAGTTTGAGGTCTTTGATTTATATCTTACACTGCACTGTAACTTTTATCCTCCCATTTTATCTGTCTTATTCTATTTTAGGTTACTTTTATTTTCGATTTAACATTTAACGCTTTTTAAATTGTATTTAAATGTATTTTTTATTGCATTGTGTTACTTTAACATTCTGTCTCGATGCCTTTTATGTTTTATGTAAAGCACTTTGAATAGCCTAGTTGTTGCCCTGCCTTGCCTTGTCCTTATAATGAAAAATGTCAACCTAGATGAAAAAAATGACAAAAACGATATCTGAGTCACATCAGTCACTTCTGAGGCATATACTGGCAGAATACTTTATGGGTCTTGTACCCTTTTTGAAGGACTAGGTAGAGCAGGGGCACCCATTCATACATGATAGTATATGGTTCAGTGCCAAAGATGACAACAATACACACAGAGACAAACACACACAGGCTGACATTAACATTTATTCAATAGTTTCATGGGGCATAAGTACGTTGGATTTAGAGCTAAAACTGTGTAACAAACTGCTTATGGTGCTGGCTGGGTTAGATATAATTAAAATATTCATATGATGCTATAATATCAAACTGTATGCTATTTTTATGACTATATATGTCTATAATTCTCAAATCAAAAAACGAGACCAAGAGAGAAAACCTCAACTGCACTTGCTATAAATTCTAAATTTGAAATACTTAGTGTTAAAGTTATTGGACCACACTGTGTCCATATTGGCACTCTCAGAGTATTTCACAATAGTTTTATTGTAATTCAGAGTATTAATAAAAAAGCTAAATCTATTTTTCATTCTTTGTCAGCTGGCACATAAAAAGAGTGGGAGAGACACAAAACAGATATTCCACTTAATCTCAGCCGGTTGAACTTTTGCTCTGTCGCATCCCACTCCCCATCATCACTGATAATGTTATTTAATTACGGTTAATGAAATCATTTAGCTGCTCTCAATGACTTACACTGTGAAATGAAACAGACTACATAGGCTAACCACAGAATTCACACTATTATCCATTTATTCTACCGCCCTCAAATCCACACCCCAAAGGACAACATACGCCACCACGTCATGTACATGCATGTTCGCATACATCCACGCACACACCTACACACACACACCTACACACACACAGGATACTCAGTAAATGAAACCAGTACAACGAGTGAAAGCAATAAGCAGCACTGCTTTCTTTAGTGGAAGGTCAATATTATTCTCACCAGTTGGCCACTTCATATGGGGAGCTGAGGGGGCAAAGGTGGCAAGAAAACTGCTAGTATGACTTGACCACACTGTATGTATGTGAGTGAGTGATTTAGTTTAGTTTTTTTTTTTTTTTGGAGGGGGGTAGACGGTCATATGTGAGAAACATATGAGAGTGTATGTTTGTCCTTTCTGTTCATTCACTTAACCTTTGAAAGCTGACATCACACTATAAAAAGAAAATATGTCTGAGCCCAGTTGCCATGAAAGATCTTTTGATAAACAGCCTAAGATTAGGACAAGCTGGAAAAACAGAAGACAGGGTGAAGAGAAATAGGTCCGATTCAATTCCACGTACTTCAAAAGTTCATAAAAACTCTGTAAACTAAATGCAGGACCAGAGAAACTTTGAGACAAACAGGCCCACACATAACATGGGAGTATTCTTTTCTTTCCCTTGAGCAGATTTTGACATTTTATTCAGTTTCAGGCTAGTGGTCAGATGCAACATATCCAATACAAACACTCATGCTATTACCACATATACAGAGACCTGCAAGTGATTGACATGTTTTTTCATTGGTTAAAACAATCTAACCTATAATCTGTAATCATAGCAAAGTAAATGTGTGGGCCAAGTACAATATCAACAGAAAATACACTTCCGTATAGAAAAGCCTCATTAGATTGACCGAGTCTGGGGTCAAGCCCAGTCAACCCTGGGAGCTAGTGATAACAGAGCTGCCACTCAGAGACAAAATCAAGTGAGGGGTAAACTCTTCGTGGTATATGAAGACATGCATAAAGATGTGTGTGCAAAGAAAACACTTAAGATAGTTTAATTCATCTATTTAATTTATTAATTAAAGCAAAAGGTTCCACATGAATTAAGAATTAACCCTTACATAGAGTACTGTTCAGGGTCAAATGTGCCCCCTTTTTTACATTTGAGACCTATAAAAACACCCTATACACATTTATTTTAGCTGGACTTTTCCTATGGTGAATATACTAAAATGTAAATAAAATGCAAAATGTTTTAATCTTTGTGCAGCCAAAGCTAATTTGTATATATGCAACTGTATAAATTAAACCTATGTTCATTCAAAAAAATATATAAATGAAAAATTCAGTGATGTGAATTGGTGTGAAGACTAATTATGAATGAGAATATGAACAGTATGTAAGGGTTTCCGGTGCTAGTGCCTTTAAGTGTTTATCTAAACAACAAGTCGTCATAAACATGTCTGTTATTATTACCAACTAAATAAAAATGACAATAAAACATGTACTACTACTAAAAGTTGCACAAAAAAGCCAATAAGAGTTACAGATACTGGGGGAATCTACAAAAACAAACACTTAAACACAACGTTAATATGATTATGAAGTTAAGCTAAACCCGTGGGTGCAAGGTGATCAACGAGACTTCTTGGATGCCTGCCTGCATTGTTTATGTATCAGGTTTATGTTAAGTTGTCTATAGGATTAAAATGTCGTGATTAAATGTGGTCTGTGTCAGAGGCCACCCACACAAATATCAGCTTCTCAATGTCTCTGATGTCTCCATGTTTTTCTAATCCTTTTCGAGTCTCATTGTTTT
This sequence comes from Scomber japonicus, assembly GCF_027409825.1. NCBI lineage: Eukaryota > Metazoa > Chordata > Actinopteri > Scombriformes > Scombridae > Scomber > Scomber japonicus. The sequence continues at coordinate 10,057,702 of NC_070588.1, forward strand.
CATCTGGGTCATGGTTCAATTAGTTTCGAGGTGTTGTAAGCATCTTATGAACTATCTCAGCGGACAAATATGTAACATGTAAACTTACAGCACATGCTACATAAGAACCCAATCCAATACAGGCCTGTCTGTCTGTTGCCTATTGTCTTCATTATCTTGTCCCAGCAGAATAAGCTGCTGTGAATAATCACATTGAAACTGCATCATCCTTACTAATCAATGCTTTAAACACTGCTTTGTGTTATGCTAATATTTTCATGTCAGTGTATGTATGTCATTTTTAAAGTACAGGCTGAAGCTGTCACTATTCACGCAATGTTAAGAAGTTTCATTTCATTTGTGACGTCTGTGCAGTTTATACGCCGCACACACGTCATGTACGTATCATTCATTATGAAAACTGTAGAGGAGGATTATGGGGCATTATACATAATAACCCTTCCAACAGGGTCATAATTGCTTCATTCTGACAGGCTTGTGTTTTGCTCCTCAAAATGACAGAGCCTAAGCTGCTGAGAGGGGGAAGGAAAAAAAATGACAGAAATGGAAAGGGGACAAGGAAAAGATTGAAGATGTGTAGAGGAAAGGAAAGAGAGGAAGATGTCATAATGCATGGCTCTGCATTAGGGCCTGTTTAGGTAATTTAAGGGGGAAGAAGTGGGGGAAAGAGTGGCAGTTGGGATGTTGATCTTTCAAAGGCTTTCTCTTCACAGGTTTCCTACAGATCACGTCAGATCTCAGTGACAGCACCAAATGGAGGTAAATCATTTCTTCGATTGCTATATCTGCCAAGCTTTTCTTATGATATTCTGACAGAATCCAAAGAAAATTTCCACCTTACATCACTCAACACAAGTTAGATCACTGGAGTGTTTGTGTTCATTCGCCTCAAACAGTCAAAACGCCAACAGCAGGTTGGCTGTTAACTAGCTAGCAACAGAAGCACCGACTGTGTCTTTGTGTTGGTGTTAAATTGAAACTGAACTAACCAGAAACTGCATTTCTTTCTGTTATTTTCTTCTAGTGTCTCTCCCTTTCTGTTCTTGCCTGTGTACATTTATGGAGCAGATTTACAAAACATGCAAAATTTTTACTTGAACTCGCACGGACATGTCTTGGTGTCAATTGAGCTTCCCCAGGCGTGTCTAATCATGTCTTTCCATTGACTTTGCCTGAACACGCCATTAAAAAAAGGTGGGAAAAGGTTTCCTTTACCTGCCCAGGGACTACAGATGGAAATTTGCGGGTGGCTACATCTGGTACAAAGCATATTTTCTCTTTTTTGAGATGAATGTATCTTGTACATTGTCAAAAGTAGAAGGGGAACTTCTAGGGAAATTCACCATGCCTTCCAAGCAACATCCCTAATATAAACCCTTACACTTCTCCTTTACTCCTTTCTTTCATTAAGCTCTCAGGTTCTTGTAATTTCCAATATCATGTTCTCTTCCACTCTCCCCCTCTTTTATTCCCAACACTCCACACCTGATGTAGGTTACTTAGGACTGATTAGGCACAGACAATTGATCAACATGTAAATCACGTATCTCAGAATGTTTCATTCAACATTTTTCCATATACAGCTGACATTGGAACTACTTTCTCCCATTCCCATGAAGGATCAGTCCAAAACAGTCCAACCCTACAGGCTACAGGCAACAATACATACACAGAAGACAACAGCATATGAAACATAAAATGAATCGTCTATTGTGCTTTCCAAATGAAACTGAAGAACTGCATTTGAACATTATTTTCCTTATAAAAAAGTTAAACTAAAATGATATGTAATGACTAATGTCTAAACTATATCCCAGCTCCATTGTAAATGCCATTATGAGTTCATGCAATCAGTGATGACAGCAGTCAATCTTTACATACATTCAATCAGCCACATTATTTTTGTATGTGCGGTTATGCGTCTGTGTATGTACACGTCCAAATAAATTATGCAGCAGTGCAACATTATCACTTCTCACTCACACTTGCTAAACGAACATTTTTGTGAGGCCTTAATATATTTATTTGTATTGAGAACTATCACATCTTGCAAATATAGTATTAAAGTGCGTGCATGCTATAAGTTACAAAAGCAGTGCTTAGACAGAGAGAAATAAATTAGCAAGTTTTACAAATCTGCATCTGTTAGCAGCAGCAGCTTGTGTTATTTACCACAAATCAGCAGAGTTTTCATGTTCATAGCTGTGGAAAAGTGTAGAATTACAGAGCACAGACGGGAGGGACGGGCCTGAGAGCGGGGGAACCTGCTCTGAATAATCTCCTCATTAACAGAGATTTGGCTACTTTGTTAATGATTCTGGTATTGTTGTGACCTTTAATTATTTTAATGATTATGGTTTAACTAGCAGACAAATCATTTCAAAGTTGCTAAGAGTTGTTAGAAGAGGAAAAGAGATTATTTTTATGAAATAAAAAAGGATATAGACAGAGAGACATGGAATTTGATTTTGAGGGGTGAGTGTTTCGATCAAGTTTTGATTTAAAATCTAGCCTAGAAACTCAAATGAGGGAGAACCAGCAAAATAAAAATGACAATCAAAATGAAATACACTATATTAAGAGGCAAAAACTGCCTTAACAAAAGTAATATTCCATTTCCTCAGACTCATGCTTTCTCAGCGTGTGCTGATTTAGTCCATTTGACAGTCTGCTGCAAATGTCTCACAGTGGGAGTTTGACCATGGCCTGATACATGTTCAGTTTCTTAATGGGATCTTATTTTTTTTTAAATATAAGGTTGAGCTTCTTGTTTTGTTGAAAATTGAAGTCCATGTTCTTTGCACATGTTAAAGGCAGCTTATAGTTTTAGTCACTCTGCCAAGACTCCAAACTCTATATGAATGCCAGTCTGTCTGTTCATCTGTCCCCACCCTAATCTCCTCATGTGATGTCAATATGATCCAGAACAACACAAAGGAAACCTGACAGTTATTGCAAGAGTCAAAATGACTACATTATTGTATGTATATATTACTGAAAGAAAAATGAAAAATTAGCTGTTTGTCTATTCTTAAAGGTAGTTTAACACAGTCACATGTGGGTGAAAATACAGTCAAACACACACACACACACACACACACACAATGTACTCCCCACTGAGTTGGCTTGAATCCACCAACTGTCCCACTTTACCGTCTCCAAGTCACACTGTTAAAGGTTGTTTCATCTTACCAGCCAGACAGACAGTATAATCGCCAGACGTGCTTCAAGTTTGATCAATTCAAAGTGTATTGTAACAGGATTTACAAGGCAATTTACAAACCGTTTTCCAGAAAATGACACTCTGGTGGCATTGTAGGTCTACGCTGAACTCCATTTCTTTGAGGAAGTGTCCGCTGGATAACCCCAGGAACACAGGAGATCTTACAAACCCTTCTTTCTTCTGATACCCATGCTAAGTTTCTGTGCTAACATAATAAACTAATCCGTGAAAAGGTTATTCAAGTGCAGGCACTGCACAGCAGAGCAAATCATCACAATGCCTGACAAAGGGACACCCAGGCAGCATACAACTGCTGCTTGGGTGTTTTGTTGCAACTTTATGTCGATAAAATTGACATGACATCTGGACTAATGTTTGTTAGAGGGCTAGCGGGATGCTCTAAAAGGAAGGAAGAGGCTTTATGAGACCAAAACTTTGCTTTTTGGACATAATAACACTGTATAAGCAGAAACACACCATAGATATGCACAGATCCATTTTCTCTTCTCCTAATACAGATGCCTCAGCCCAGGCTAATCTGCTAATACAGAGTTATGATCCAATACCATTGCAGTGTTTTCCCCATATTTAATATGCATTGTATTGCACTGTATTATTCACTGCACGCAACTCATTTGGATCACTTTTATTTAAAAGGAAATTGAGGACAGGGATTGCTGTGGCACGAAAAATGAAGTCAGTGGCCTGACGTGACTGAATGAACGTAACTGATAGTGGAAATAGTGGATTTCTATAATAACAGTGAAAAATAAACTGTATTTAATGAGAATCAGTCAAGCCACTGCTGATAGAAATATTGCAGTGTCCAGATTTGCAAAGTCGATAAACACCTAGACTGCACATAGACTTGAGACATTCATTTTTAAAAGAGCATCTACTAAATACAGACTAGTTGACATAGTTTAATACTTAAACATATTTTAACATTTTGTTTAATATTTATAAACTATTTTGGCCAGATAGTAGTTAATAAGTGAAAAGGTGTTGACATCAGATACTTAAACACTTAAAATACTAATATCACTTGAAATAAAGCATTTTAATTGCCTCAAATACCACAGCATCCACACTGACCTTAAAAATTGAATTTAGATTTTTCTATTAATGTTTCAATAAAAACTGAACATGAAGGTTAACTCAGGGCTGCTGTATTAAACTGCATGACTTTTAACCACATGTACCCAATAAACTGACCACTGCAAGTTTATTTTGGAGATGTGTCATAAACCACACTAAAATGTGTATCATCTGTTATGAATAATGCTACTATATTTACTACATAAAAATACCTTAAAAGGAAGTTACCTAAATTCACTCATCAAAGATATAAAAGGCTAATTTTGTTACAAGTGGAACCTCCTAACCCTGGACGTCTCCCTCTGGAGGTATTCTGGGCACGTCCAACTGGTCAGAGACCCTGGGGCAGACCCAGAACACCCTGGAGAGACTACATATCTCGCCTTGGCTGGCAACACCTTTGGATCCCCCAGGAGGATCTGGAGGGCATTGGCGGGGAGAAGGATGTCTAAGTTTCTTTACTCAGTCTAATGCCACCACGACCTGGTCTCAGATAAGCAGCAGAAAATGAATGAATCTCTTGGAGGCTAATAGTATCTACTGTACAGCTGAATAAAGATGAAGTACACAGTATATAACCTTGGCCATCTGTGCATGTGTGTGTCCAGATGACAAGAAGCTAAATAATGACTGGCACAATTAGTCACAATAAAATAGAACAGCTAACCTGTGTCCCATTGTCCAAATTAATAATTTCAAGTAAACTGCATATAGAAACTGACAACATGAACATGCCAGGCTTAAGTTGACCCCCCCACCAGGGCTAAGCATGGGGAATTTTTTCTTTTTAATGTATTTGATGATGTTTTCTAACCGAAAATGTGTTCCACAAGTAGCATAGCTCCTTTAGGTTAGAGCTCGGTACAAAGCGAGAATGTGGTCGACAGAGAGAGACAAAGAGAGAGCGTCTATTTCACAGTGAGGCTGCAGCGAGTGGAGCAGAAATATTATGTTAGCAGTATAGCGGTGAACAGTAACAGTGTATGTACAGTTTGGGCTATTTGTCAGTGAATTCATGCTACAACTCATCTACTGTGTGTACAGCTCATATAAACTGCATACTAATATGCTCATAGAAAGGTACAGTAAATGGATGCTTGCCGTGATCATGTGTGTGTACGCTTAATAAAAGAATACTTGTGTTTAAAACTGATGTGTGCACAGGGATGCATGCTGTGTGTGTGTGTTTGTCTCTGTGTGTTTGTGTGTGTGTACAAGTATATGTAATATTAATGTCCCAGAACTAACAGCAATATCATACAAGGCAACTACATTTCACCTCTCTCTCCATTACCAGCGAACATTTTACACAAACCCCGCTGTCTGTGAGGCAGTTCTTGCAATATCTACAATGTGGGAAAAATACATTAGGAATTACACTTCCAGCTACATTGAAAACGCTGATGGGAATCCATATTTCCTGCTTACTTTTCATTTTCTTTGACATAACACTGTGAGTGGGCTTGAAAAACAACATGCAAGGGAGTCATTAGGGTAATGGAGAAAAAAAAAACTGGTAGGTATGAGGGGTGTAGGTGGCAGCGGTGGTCTAAAGGTGAACTTGCACACCACACATATAAGAAAGTAACACGTTATTTTTCAGCTGCTATAATTATACCATTTATCCATGTTTGGATTTGATGTGGACGTGGCCCTAAAAGTGCAGTATGTAACATTTAATGGCATTTAGTGGAATGGAGCTAGCAGAAATAGAGTATACTATTTATAAGTATGTTTCAATTAGTGTATAATCACCTGAAACCATGAATCACATTGCCTTCAAATGAGCCTGTTATATCTACATAGGGAGCAGGTCTCCTTCCACAGAGTCCGCCATGTTTCTATAGTAGCCCAGAACAGAGAAAACGTCTTTTGCATGTTTCTCAAGATTCCCTGCCACCATACTGTATAGCTTCTCAAAGATGCTCAGAGGAGGGGGAAGCAAGTGGGGGCTATTCAATTGGTCGCAGTCTACAACCTCAAAGCTAAATGCACCTAAATCATAGGTGCTGGTCCTTTAAAGGGTTCACATTTTTTCAAGTCTGTCAAGTCTGTATAACAACAGTCAGGTACCTATATGTTCATACTGACCATTATAATCCCTTTCAAATGCACGTACATTGTAAAAAATATTCACTCCTTCTTTTATGTAAAAATGTATTTAAAGTTTATCTGAAACAATACTGTTGATTTAAGACATTCATATTCTGAACTTAATTCCTTTAAAAAGGTATATTGAGGGTCGTTAAACTTGATTTCTTCGACAAAGGTGTAGTTTTAGTGCTTGTTAAATTCTCTACGAAAAAAAATTGGACTAAAGGTGTGACTAAAGGTGTCTCACATCACAGGCTCTGATCTCGTCTTTTTGCCCACAAAGCCCCAAACACATTTCTAATTCTCTCATTCAGATTCAATTATCGTCTCGTGTAAGTTCGTTAGGCAAACAGATTGGGATAATAAGTTTTCCTAAGATTTCAGTCTTTGGGTTGATCTAAATCAAACTAAACTAATGTTACCACTGTTCTAGACCTCACAGAGATTAAATTAACATCAATCCTTTCATCAAACAGCAGGTAAGATGACAGACAAGTGTGCTTCCCAAAATTAAAATGATCTTTTAACATGTTGTGCTGCTGTCATGACACTTTCAGGTATTTGGGAGGAATGTAAGTACTACAGATGATTTGTTGTTGACTATTATATTGTCTGTTCTATTGTTATATTATACAGCATTTTTCTATTAATTACACAGAAATATAGAGATTCAATATAAAGAGATACCCCCAATTTAGAGAGCATATCCAAATTTTCCTCTCAGTTGTTAAATTAATACCTCCAAAAATGTTCAAATTAGAGCTCTCTTTCAAATAAATCCCTATATTCCAGGCATGGATTTATTAAACTGTATTTCTGACCTGTGTCTACAGCAGACCTCAAAAATCGTATGGTTTTTCTTTTTCTTTTTTTTCTGTGTGTGTGTGTGGTTTTAAACCTAAACCCAGGCAGCCTTGGTCTCCCTACAGTAAAACACTCATCTGGGATTAGGAGCCATTTATTCATCTCAGCTCAGTAATACTATGAGAGCCTCGCTTCAAAATCCAATGAATATTTCACACTTTCATTTCATATGCAATCTGCGGTGCTCAAGAGTGTGTGTATTGCCGGGTGTTATTCTGTACGGTTTATTTCTGTGTGTGTGTGTGTGTGTGTGTGTGTGTTTCTGTTTGTGTATGTGTGTGTGTGTGCATATATACGTATCAAATATGTGTTTTTAGAGATTTTGTCCCACTTTATTTGATCTTAGTATTGAAATGTATATTTTGTAGTATGCCCATGCTTAAATATTTGGATTACATGCTGCAAAAGATATGTTTTGCCTCTTTAAAAAGGACATGAGCATGAAGCATTATGAACCCTTTGTTAATGGCTGTGTGACGAGGAAGTTCAGCGGATAAAAAAAATGTAAAGCAGTTGTCACACACTACAGATAGGTATGTATAGGGATCTGTCTCACACATTAATTTGCAATGACTATAACTCCAGCTTTAACACAGAAACCTGCTTAACCAGCTTTAACTCCAGCTATTCAAATGATTTAACGCTTATCTAGTCTTCCAGCCAGACCAATGCACTTCTCCTTTTTAGACATCAAATTATTGGCACAACGCTCATCATAAGCAGTACTATACCAAACTATAATACAGCTGATCAATGGAAAAATAATCAGTAAATATTCTGATAATCAGTCAGTCATTTAAGTAACGTTTTATGTTAAAAACCCAGCTGTTGAATTGTTTAAGCTTCCTAATGTAAAAGTGTGTTGTTTTTCTTGTAATGATATTATAGTAAATTGAATATTTTTGTATATTACACCAATGTTAAGGTCACACAAAACGATGTTAAATATTGAATATATTGAGAAAAATAATTGTTAGTTGGACCCTTTAACTGCAGGAAGGTCCCAGTTAAAGCTGTAATATTTTTTTATAGTTGCAAAAAGAAAATCAAATGAATGTACTGTATGTAATGTAAATGGGGTCACTCATTGCTGTAGGTCAAAGTCGCTCTAGTCGGTTGCAGTTCCCCTGAGCTCCACTGAGACTTTCAGCTAATTATTTTAGTTCTACAGCCTGCAAGTTTTTTAGTTTAATTTCACCGCTCTCATTAGCCTTGTTCCTGGCCACAGAAGGCAGCTGTTATCAGTAAAAAATAATCTCTGATAAACTCTGCCTAGCCAGCACCAAATGGCTGACAAACAAAGTTAGTGATTAGCTTGAGAACACAGTGGAGCACTGAGGGCCAGATATTAAACCAAACTAAAGTGGCTAAACAAAACAGTAAAAATATATCATCTTGTGATCATTTTTTAACATGAATGCATAATATAAACCACAATCTTCATACGGATCTCTTACATTTATTTTTTTAAAGAATTGTGACCAAGATACTTACTGAATGGGGCACAAACAAACTATATAATTGCTTCTCATCAACTGCCATAGACACCAATACTGGTACATCTGTAAAAAGCTAATACTGTATCTGCCACTAAATTGGTCTCGCTTCAATATTATGAGTGCACATCAGGACCTGGAATCCCTCAAATTAGTACATTTGGCTTTCACCTGTAAAACCAAACATCATATACAACCTTTTCTTTCCAACTAGAGAGGCTGTAAAAATGATGTAGTAGTAACAGTAGATTGCTACTGTAGAGTGCTCTACTGACTGACCTCCATACTGTAACACCTCCACATAAAAAAAGGGTGACAAACAAGATCACAGAGGCACAGGGCGAGTGACTCAAGTCTGCAGCAGGACCAGTGTGTGCTATTCTTTGTATCTCTACAGAACTATGGTCACAGGCTCTCACAGTAGTAATTGTAGATCAGTCTCAGGCTAGTCTCCTGACTCTATTATTGCTATTGTCACTGAGTCATATGTCCGCTGGGCTGCAGCTCAGTGTGTCATGTAACCCCTCACACACTTTAAGACTTGAGAGCTCATCAGAAAAAGTCATCCAGCAGAGAGAACAATCAAGGCTATCTAATACCTCTAAAATGTCATGTGGATATTATGTCTTTACTCTAAAGATGGTCCTCATTAGTCATATTTGTAGCTCAAGATTATACAGTAAGCATTTTCCATTTTGCTGTAGCTGGACTCCTGATAATATCACAGTTAAAAGATCCCTAAACTCTGAACTAAAATGAATGATTATTTTGATATGAACAGAGTACGCTTGTGTCCTGGCTAAAGTGAGAGGAAGAGATCATTTCAGTTCTCCCCCAGAAGGTTATTGCAGCCCTGAGAGTAACTGCCAACTAATGCAACTTTGTTTTTAATTGGTTCGGGGAATCTCCAACAAATCCTTATACATCCTTAAAGGCATACAGTACAAGCCGGGGACGGAAAAACACACTGTACATTACATTTTTCTTGCCAGTAGGTTCTTCAACTTTCTCAAGCTGTGACCTAAATGAAAAATTCAGTTCACCATAGGACACAGGCTCATTAAAACGTGTTGATACTGTTTTAATGTGCAGATCCAGCAAGAGAAGGCTCAAGATTCATTTAAGGTCCAAAGCCGTGGTTCAAAAAGCCCATAATCTAGGCCATTTATCACATTCTAATAATGCCAGAGTCTATGAGAGAGTATGAAAAAACCTAGACTTTCCAAAGGGGAAAATGAAAGATGACACATTCCTCAGGGGAAAAATAAGAAAAATGAGGAATATATGGATTGAGTTTGCAAAGTCTCCGAAAGTGAATTGCTAATGACACTGCTTAATGCTTAAGGCAAGTTAAAACCTTTTCCCTTTGAATTTTGCTTGTGAGGCAATATTCTATCTAAGGGAGTGGCTTACAGTCCGCTGCAGTTCAATACACTTTTTTGGTGCACAAGGACACACACACACACACACACACACACACACACACACTTACACAACATACAAGGCACTGATACCCACTCAAACATTGTATAGTTTATATCTTTCACTTTTACTAATTAATGGGTATGAATCAAAAGGATTATATGCATTTTATGACTCTGATTCAAGAGATAAAGACAGTTGATTTAAATACAGTGATTTTTGTAGCTCTCTGTAGAAGAACACGACCTGTCTGGCACTTCTTTCTATTTTTATGGACTGTCTCACTGGGTATTCTGTTAGTCACATGCATGTTTCTTAGTGGTGGTCATAAAGTAAACAGACCATTTTAATTTAAAGGCTATTAAAATCTTACCTCACACATGTTAGTGAACATGTTATAATGGTTGTGTGGTCAGCTTTAAGTCACATAAAACACAAACCCATAAAATAACAGAACATCTTTCTGACTTTCTGTGTGTTTTTGTAGTGAAAAAGTAAATATATGCCTCTAATGCCTTTGATTTCAAGTCAGATCAAAAGCAGGAGCAGCAACAAAGAAACAGATTCAATGGCAGCATGTTCTTCTTACCTTGTCCTTGTCTTCAACCAGATCACTGAGAATATCATCAGGGTCCAAAATCCCCCCATCACAATATTCAACATGGTGAGTCCGAACCAGAAAGTCCCCTTCCTGTATACAGCACAAGACAAAAAAAACAATATGATTGGAACTGCAAACTATCACTGTGAACCTCACTTTATTAATATTTCTAAATGGTGGCTGTTTATGTAAATCTCATGTCTAGACCAGGTATTATCATCTGATTAATCAAAGCAGAGGTAAAAAAGTTTCAATAGTAAATTAAAAAAAAACATTTTATAATGTGTAGATCATAATTATTCATAATTTTCATATGGAAATTATAATTTAAACATTTTGGACAAAGGTATGACCCAATACAACATTTAATGAACGGTACTCAGTTTACAACCAATTCGGTTTGCTTTTTCCTTTCCAAACATAGGCACTGATTAATTACTTTCCATATTGATTGTTGATGTGTAAAGTAATATAAAAAGTTTTATATGGTTTAATTCATGGTGTAACTAACAAAATAGTCGACAGTAACATTTCAGTAAATTTCAGTAATAACTTCACTTTTTGCTTTTTAGTCTTTTTCAACTTTCATAATCTTAAAAGTGACAAACAGTAAGGAGTCCTACTTGCTTGATTTGATGTATTCTTTCATGTGGAAGAAAATACCAGGAAAGGGTGAAACACACCAAAAACAAACAATTGAGAGAGGCAGTTAATCTCACAGCAGGTGCAGAGGTAGCACAGGTGAAGGATAGTTTATGGTTTGCACTTTTCTTTACACCTATTGTGCTACGTGGTAAACAACACATTAAAACATTCTTTTCAAAGTAGCAACATTAATTAGGTTTTGATTTAATATACAGGTTAATTAAAACCTTGAATTGAAATCTTAATTTTTCTTTGTTCAGTATTATCATATAGAACAATAAAATGAGTTAATTTTAATACAACTGGATGAAACCAAAGCAATCATAAAGGCTTTCTGTAATAATTACCTGCCTCCTCTTCATTTTTATACAACCAATCATAATGTGTCTTTACAATAACTTACATACATACAGTTTAAAGGGGCGGAGCAAATGGGGGTGAGGAACTACTGATGAGAAAATGGTTAAGTCTTGTTGTGTACGGGCATGCCAGGTAACGGGAGAGAGTGGAAAATGGTTTGGGTTTTTTTCAGTGTGTGTAATTCAGTCTCAGCGTTCAATCCACTCAGTAAATAGTCTTCTTTCATTTTCCCCACAACCTCAAATCAGTTTAGTTCAATCCAGTTTCACAAACACAAAAGAACAAGTCAAAAGTCTGCTGTGGGTTTTACAGTTGATCCCCACAAAACAAAAGACACTAGCAAAGAAACACATCACATGTAATAACAACAGCAGAAACAATAGATGGGTCAAACCTGCATGTTTAATTATATATATATTTAAACATCAAAGTTACATCTGAAAATGACAACAAAAATAAACAAGTTTGCTGATTTCACAAATCCCATAGATTTAAATCAACCGCCAGTGTGTCTGTGTTGTTGTTGTCAGTCTATACCTCTGTACTTGACAGCCCCCCCCCCCCCCCTCTCTCTCTCTTGTAACTTTCCTCCTCACATCTTCCACATCTTTCCCTAGGTGCCTTATACAGATCTATCTCTCTCTCTCTCTCTCTCTCTCTCTCTCTCTCTCTCTCCCCCTCTCCCTCTCTCTCTCTCTCTCTCCCTCTCCCTCTCCCTCTCCCTCTCTCTCTCTCTCTCTTCTCTCTCTCTCTCTCTCTCTCTCTCTCTCTCTCTCTCTCTCTCTCTCTCTCTCTCTCTCTCTCTCTCTCTCTCTCTCCCTCTCCCTCTCCCTCTCCCTCTCTCTCTCTCTCTCTCTCTCCCTCTCCCTCTCCCTCTCCCTGTCTCTCTCTCTCTCTCCCTCCCTCTCTTTCTCCGCGGTGTTGGGTCTGTGATTAATGACACCGACACTGCACTGGACAGCTGACTACATAGAGCTGCTTGTTGAACAACATATTGAGACAACACAACACACATACACACAGGCACATATAAAAGAAAACACACACACAGCCTAAAGGAAAGGTACTACTCAAAATGTTACAGGGTTGGCGCTCCATTAAGTCACTCTTTCAGGGTCACGTACTTGTCAATGCTTTTCAAAAAACTCCCATCAGGGGGAAAAGCAGGAGAGTAAGATGGAGCAAAGCGGTCTGTGTCCCTGGATATCACTGCGAGTCTCAATATCAGTATCAGTTCCTACTCAAAACGTAGCTTTTTGTTCAATAAATTACTTACTTACATTTCTTAAATATTTATGGCAGCCTTTCTGATGTGCTATAGGTACAACAAACCAAAAAATACAACAGAAGAAGTTCAATTAGTTTTCATTAATAAAGTGTGATTTTATATCCAGATATTACACAGTACCAGTCAAAAGTTTGGACAAAACTTAAGGGAATGGGAAGGTGCGTCCAAACTCTTCACTGGTGCTATAACTGAATTTATTCTTTCAATTTTTCTTAATGTGTTGGAAATGCCACAGAAATGCATTCAGAACAGAAAAAAAATTAAAGTACACCGATTTAGTAGGGTTGGTTATCATTTAAAAGAATTATGATACTAGTACCAATCCAAATACCTTTAAAGTGATGCTGATACCAGTTGAGTACTTCATTCAATACCAATCATGTGAATAGAAACATTAAATTGCAGAAAATGCCACCACTCCACATCTTAGTGATTTGATTTTTACACAAATGTATTTTGAAAGTAGTCAAATGATTGCATTGATTGGCTGTGATTGGCTGTGATTAGGTCCATATAGTCACATTTTCTGGTTCTGGGTGCAAAAAGGATGGAATGAAGATATCACTGCTTGGCGGGAGACATTTCGATACTACTAGGTATCCATTTGTTCCCACCGATATCATAAAAGGTATTGACTACCGATACCCAGTCCTACTATTTCGTAAGGCTTGAGATAAGTATGATGGCATACTGTATGTTTAGCAGAAACCATGTTTACACTCTATTTCATACTTCAATTATACCAAACTTCATTGGAGTGATATGTAGCCCACTTGTTACCATATAGTAACTAATACTGGCTTTAGTCATTCTTCACTGTCACCAGCTGATATATGGACCTATCTTTGTGTTTGCCTATTAAAATAAAGCATTGATCCTATAGAAAATATGACCTGCACCTATTTTTTTCTGTCATGTCACCAAACAAGAGGTTTCAACCATCACTGTTACATAAGAGTTTGACACTTTGGCTGTTTACACTGCAAATTGTCTCTCTCTCCCTCACTCCCTTCCTGCTGGAATTCATTGTGTGACTCTGTTGTAATAACGGCTTGGCTCACACCCAGGCCAGATGTATGAGAGAGAGATTTTCAAACATTATGTTTGCACTGTAATATTTAGTTAATCTATCAATCAGGATTTTGGAGAATATTAAATCGGGGACAAGATCTGTAAATGGTTTTGTGATTACTCAGGGAAATTTCAGTGCCAAAGTGTCAAGTAAATCATTGTGTGTGTTTTGTAACCTTGGCTACACACACTTTAGTTTCACTGAGCCCAGTGTTTGTAAAACCACCTAGGCTTCAGAATGGGCTCCTGTAGTTTTTTAAAGGGCAGGTTCACAATATTTCAAGTCTGTCTTAGAACAGTCAGGTGCCCAAATGAATGTTGTTCATACTGGTCATTAAGAAATTCCCTACTAATACTTACGATGTAAGTGATAGAGGTCAAATTCAGTCCCCCTATTGCGCAAAAATGGATATAGTATATATATACACACATATCGTAGTGGCAAAGTCCCTCTTTTTGTTACTATACTCAACAAGAGAACACTGTCCGAGGAAACACAAAGATGGATTTTGATACTAAAAGGGACCAGAAACTATGTATTAATTGAATTTGTATAAAATATTCTATAAAATGATATGTATCCTTATCGGGATATAAAATAATCTATATGGGGATCTGAGATTTTGGTCATATCACACAGCCCTGATTTCACAAGAAACTTAACTGATCAACATGAGAAACCTCACAATTTGTTACATGTGTTTTAGATAACAGGATTAAAGAAAAGAATCAAGTGTTGAAAGTTTTCATAAGATTGTTTATAGTTCACTATAGTTACATTCCAGTTCAACATGAGCTCATAGTCACAGTACCAAATACTTCTGTTATGTAAACAAAGCCTTCTCTGGTCATCATGTCCACATTCATTCCCACCCAGGAAGGGGCAAAAGTGAGTTTTACAGTACGTCCCTATTGACCACAAGTACAATGCACACAACATGGTCCGTATTATTTCAGTTAATATTGTGCTTTAGTGGTGCTTCCTCAAAAACATATTAACAATTCATTAAGATAAAATTCCAAAAATGTATTGGTTTTTAGTTTCTCAAATTCTTCTTCTTTCTGTGTCTAAAATAATATCAAACTAAATATAAATGTAATAATATTTATACTAATAATAATAATAAGCACACTTTAGTGTACTATTTAAGACTAGACCAGAGCTTTAAAACTGCTTCCATTTAACTGGCAGATAACAGCACCTCCCTATGAGCACAACTTCCTGGAACACACTGTAAAATCACAACACTGCTCTCTGAGTATTTGACCACTGGGCCACGACACAAGATTCCCAATCAATAGGTTTTAACTGCATCAGGAAACAAAAGCTATAAATGTCTTGACATAAAGTTTTATGTAAAATACAAACATCCAACAATCTCATTGCTTATGCCTTCTGTTGTTTTTAGGTCAACAACAGCCCACCCCCCCCCCCCCCCTTCATTTTTGTTACAGTGGGGGAAGCCATACAGCTAAGAACACAAGAGATAGAGAGGTTGAGAGATAAGAGCTGTGAGTACACTAATCTTATCTGAAATTGAGGAGGAGTGAGCGGATTTGGTTGTATATTTCTTGTGAACTGCAGAAACTCCCGTACCTCCGAGTCTCAGATACTGGAGAATTAGAGATAAGAGCAGTAAACACACAGATCTAACTTGAAAATCAGGTGGGGGATTAGTACTTAATACACTGTTTTGCCTGATACTATTACAGATAATTTGGACAGTTTTTGGTATTTGACTCTTAGGAATTAAAAAAAATGATTATCAGGTTGTAGTGAAATCCCACAACAGTTACACCATTATGCAGATCATTCTGTTTAATCAGTAATGTGTCATCCCCCACCAATTCTCTATCTGCAGTAACAGCAGATCTTTGTAGTGTGTCAGTTGATGCAAAGGTTTGGTATGTATGCTGCTGTTTAAACTGAAGGCAGTGCAAAGAGGAGGACACCGATGAAATGATACTGACACACTCGCAGCTACAAGCTATAACAACTTGAATGTGAGGCCGTTTACATCAATTCAAATGGAAAAAAGAAAACCACATTTCCAATATTTTGGTTTTAACTAAGGGGTCTGGAATAGTCACAACAATGTATGTAAAGTTAGTAATATTACCACTGGAGCTGCTCTATAAGGTATCTTAACAAACACCATCATGTAGAGACAGTGAATCTGATTCTGCAAAGTTTAACGCTCTCTGGCCTTGACTCATCTTGTGACCCGGCTGAAAGCTCAAAGCTTGCCTTCAGTGAAAAACAAAGCAAGGACATTGCAGGTGGAAACGCCAAGGTAACCTTTACTCCCAATGTTTCACATTTCAGTTGAAGCTCCACATTTCAGCTAGACTCAAGGTGATGCTTCACTTGTCTAATTAGGCACATTTTTGGGGTTTATCTTGAGTGTTCAAGATCCGATTTTAAGAGCATTTTAAGTTCCAGATAGGATTTATAAAAAACTGATGTGTTGATGATCTGTTTTCAAGGGTATTCAACCTAATACATTAATGATCTGGCATTGGAAAATTACCTTTTCTATCTTGGGCTGTGTCTAAAATCAGTCCCTATTTACTATCAGGGCACGAAATTAACCCTCCGCCATATTATTTGAGTGTCTGAATGAGTGTGTAAATATCTCCACTTTATAATCAGCTCAAATATTCCACCATGGAACGAATAAAGTAGTGTCCATGGCATGAACACTAACAACACTTTCTGCTAATAATGAAAAATGAGTGAATAAGAGAGTGATTTTTGGACACAGCGATGGTGAATAGAATTGTATAGAATAGAGTAGAACAGAGTAGAGTAGAGTACAGTAGAGTACAGTAGAGTAGAACAGAATAGAGTAGAACCGATCAGAGTAGAATAGATTGAAGTAGAGTAAAGCACAGTAGAGTAAAATAGAGTAGAACAGAATAAAATAGAATAGAAAAGCACAGAACAGAATAGAGCAGACCAGAGCAGAATATAATAGAATAGAATGGAATAGAACAGAACAGAATTGAATCAAACAGAACAGAACAGAATAGAGCAGAACTGAACTGCATAGAACAGAACAGAACAGAACAGAACAGAACAGAACAGAACAGAACAGAATTGAACAGAACAGAATAGAATAGAATAGCACAGAACAGAACAGAATAGAATAGAATAGCACAGAACAGAATAGACGTCAGGCTCGAACAACACATTCCTGCAGCATGACTTCGGGGAAGGCGGCACGTGTCCCCTCCCGGGCCCCTCCCTCTCAGAAATGATTGCCTGCCTGCGCTCTGGCATGGGGCCACAATGTTTTACAACTTTATCAGCTTGTTTGGCCACGCCTCATCAGCTTTCCTCCCCTGGCTAATGAAACCACAGTGCACACCCACATAGGCAGGAACCCTTTAATACACATCCACCTTACTATCTACTGTACTGTACGTGCAAGCTTAATAAATACACATGCCTCAACACACCATTAGCCCACAAGAGAAAGTTTGTTTCTTTACCTGTAGACATATTTGGACCACAAACAACAACACTTGTATTACTAAGATTGTTTTATAGATAGTTTGATGTAAATACAGTGCATATTTGAAAAAGTTAAGTCAACACTATTCACAGTTTAATACTTCACAGAATACAGCCCACTTCTTAGCAGGGACTAAACCAGGAATGACATAAACAGGCATCCGTAAGCACACAACTGCGTGCGTCTTTATTTGGCCAAAGGTAATTAAGACGTCTATCAACAAACTGATGACTTCCTGACAACTCCCCAGGAAAACAGCCTCAGCCTTCCTCTCCACCCCCCCTCCTCTTTCTCCGGCCGTTTCGCCCTGCTATCTCAGCTCTCGCTCTCTTACATTCATCAAAAGGTTTATTCATTTCCTCCCTGCTGCCTCTCTACAATAACCTTGTGTATTGCATTTTTTTTTTTTTTTTTCCTTTGGTACTATTTTCATTCTCACCCCCACCACAATTTATGCTTGGCCTCCGTGTTCATCCATCAAGACTGATAGCTCTATATTTCTGCTCCTTGGTTTTACAACATATAATTATACATTATGGTGTACTGAGTGCGGTTCTTAGCTGTCTCGTGTAATAAAGGTGGATGACGACTTCATATTGTGACACTAACTGAGTGACAGGTGAGTCACAAAGATACACTTCTCTCTTTAGAAGTACACCGCAGACCTTCAGGTTGACATATACAACAGGGATGTCAGAGTATCAACTTGTACGTCTGTAGATTGGTATTGGCTATACTGAGTCCCGTCAAACCCAATTTCTTTCTCGAGTTTATTGCATCATCATCTATCTGTGCCCGTTTGATTATACTTTTTATACTCATTGAATATAGTGTGAGACAGTTGTCTTAGTCTGCTCTCACCTGATTGAATAAAGGAAGAAGATTATTCTCAACTTTTGATAAGAAGTTAATAAGCAGATAAAATGTCTGATTTAAACAAACAGAAAGTCACATCTAATGCTTTGTTTAGTGGTTCTACATTCTTTAAATCCTGTTAACATTTTTACATCCTCTTTAAAACATGAACGTAATTAAATAAAAGCTGTAATGTGGTTTATTTTTAATGCAAAGCTTTTCAATTGTCAGAAACACCTTACATAAAATAGACCAATTCAACTAGACTGTGCAGTTAGAGTAACACATCTTAGAAGGGACGCAGTATTAAAAAGATCGGGCTCAGGTGCAAAAAAATTAGGGTATATTCCTTCCTGTTTCTATCCATTATAGAGTTATCTCCACTAAACAATGTCTTTACAACTAAATAATCAGTCATTGTGTTCGTGTTCAAAATCAGGTTAGCCAAACTCAAGGCTGTATATTAATTAGTGAAGTGAAAGCTAAGTTGAAAAGAACTTAGAGGACAGTTTACAATAGGAAAGTAGAACAAAAGTCTGGTGTATCCTGCGTACAAACACGTCAGCACACTGTCACGTTCTAATCTCTTTTGTGTCTCGTATCCCCCTTCGGTTTGACACTGAACAACACAAAAGAGTATACAAATTCTGATAATTAGGCTGTGATGATGTTCAACTTTTAAAAAAATAAATAAATAATGCAATGTAACTAAAACACAAAACTAAATCTTCTTTGAATTGTAACTTAAAGCCAAACTTCCAAGGATCCCCAGCTATTTTCAAGATCACTAAAAAAGAAAAATAGCTTTAACGCCTATTCTAAATGTTAGCTCCGCTTAAGCGCTGCTGTGGGAATTCCCAACAAAGCAGTTGATAATTGAGACCACCGGTGACAGTTAGCTATGGTGGATGCACGCACAAAAAAAAATTTCAAACAAGCAAAATACTCTCTTAAGTAGGATGAGGCAGATAAAGAAGGAATGGAGGAATGGGACAGGGAGAGACAGGCAAAAAAAAAAAAAGCGAGGCATCTCCATGACAATTTAAAAACATGATTTCCCTAGCAGTGGAAAGGATTAGGAACCGGACTACTTTACGAAGAAGCGCACACTCATATATCCTAGCTTTCTAAACACATTAACAGCCATAATTACCCGGCTACAACAGATTAGTGTTGGTGGAAAATGACTGAGCGATGGAACGAGAGCAAAGGAAGCAAAGGAAAACATGCAGAGACAAAACAAATACAGAGAAGAGGGGATGAGATATAGCAATTAAGGAAACTATTCCCTATCCCATGGAGGAGGAATGACAGGAGGAGGAGGAGGAGGAGAAAAATGCAGGAGGAGGCATTCAAAGGAAGAGATAGGAGAGTATGAAAAGGAGGAACACAAACAAAAAGGAGAATATTTAAAATGGCAAACAACAAACAAGGCGAACAGAAAGAGGTCAAAACTATCAAAAAAAGTAGAATGACAGACTAAGGGGAGGAAGTAAAAAAACTGGAATTACAAAGGGGAATGTGAAGGTAGTGAGAGGAGGAGAGATTGTTGAAGTGCTGACAAAGCTGTGGGGGAGAGAGAGTAGGCAGAGAGAAAGAAAAAACAAGAGGAAGAAGAGAAGAGAAAAGAAAAGAAGAGGAGACCGAAACACACACTGTGCATGTGCTTAACAAAGCATTTCATTCACACAGGCAGGAAACTACGCATTTAAACACTCAAGGCCTAATCAATAAGGCAGGGTGGTACATCATTACATGTATCAAAGCTGCAGGAAAACTCACCTAGAGCACTCACTCTATCTCTCAGTGAACACTAACGACACCGAAAATGTTGTCATTAAATAAGTCAAACAGAAGTTAGAATAATTTTACTAGAAAATCAGTATATTTGTTCTGATTTGGTTACTTAAAGTGAAAATCATAATGTGTGCTAATGGTTGATAGCCCCTACTGTCAGCATTTGTTGGGGTAATTCAGAAAAACTGACACCATGGAGCCCATCTAGAGACGGAAGTTTCTACCCATTAAAAGGAGAGTTTTTCCTTCCTGCTGTCACCAAGCGCTTGCTCATGGGGTAATGTTGGGTCTTGTTTAATTGACAGTCTAGACCTGCTCTATGTGAAAAGTGCCTTGAGATGTCTTGCATTGTGATTTGGAGTTATATAAATAAAGATTGATTGATCACATAGTTTGTGCCCCAAACACGAATGACAAGTTGATTTTTCAAAAGCAGCGACCCAACCAGTCTGCTGTTTAATGTGCTGCAGCTGCCTGCTAACTGATGTTAGCGGTGCGCTTTTCCCAGTAAATGTTAGTGTGGTGGCTCATTCAACAAGCTAAGGTGCACGCCAAAATGTGTTCATGTTTCTTGGTTATGATTTATGAGTTTTG
Organism: Scomber japonicus; assembly: GCF_027409825.1. Taxonomy (NCBI): domain Eukaryota; kingdom Metazoa; phylum Chordata; class Actinopteri; order Scombriformes; family Scombridae; genus Scomber; species Scomber japonicus. The sequence continues at coordinate 10,078,628 of NC_070588.1, forward strand.
ATGATATGGAAATAGGCTATTTTTTCATTCACTACTGCGTTTAAAGGAATAGCTCATCATGTCTCATATTGCACTTTAATTTAACAATTGAGTATTAAATATTTGATATTAAAACAGTAGGCATGTTGTTTTCATTTAAGATGATGGGTAAACACTCCTTGCTTAAATGTTTAACAGGATAAATGGAAAATAAAGTTATATTTGTCTCTTTTGTTTTCATTTTTCCTAAAAGTGATCCGATCCATGACTCAAAACTCTGATATGATCTGAATTTTGAGATTGTGATCCATTGCATACACCTAGAATCTATTTGTTTAAGGCCACTTTTAAATGTAGACTATTCATCTCTACTTCTAGGTGGAACAGGGTTATCTCACAAAGACGAACAGAAGGTAAAGGAGGAAGTGTTCAAAGAGGAAGCCGAGTACAAATGAAAGGGAAGCGAGGGCTATGTGTAAGGTGAAGAGGAGATGTACTTGTGAGAAAAAGGATGATAAATAGGATGAAGGGGGCATAACACATAGAAGCACTGAGTGGGGAGGGGTGATATATGGGTAGATGGAAGCAGATTAGGAGGCAAAAAAGGTAAAGAGAGCAAGAAAATGAAGAGAGTGGAAAAAGGGAGTGCATCTCTGAGTACTGTCTGTGTGTCTGGCTCGCAGAAATACGAGCGCACACAGCTCCAACATCTCTCTCTCAATCACAACAGAGGCCATCTATCTATAGGACTGGTGTGCTCTTTGAATAATGGAGCCAATATGAAGTGAGTCACTGAGAAGATTTGGTCGTCTGATGGGGGTCACCGGGTTCCTGCCCCTGGAGCAGCAGAGGGAATCAACAGCAGTCACAAAGGAATCACAAGAGGGAGTCATTTGCATTTTACACTCACAACTAAAGTGGAAACGAGTCATGCCTGCTCCTGTCTGGACCATCACAATTCATATCAGATATGCTTTTTAATTTTTTATACAGCAATTATGGAGAACTGGACCTCCATGGCTTTGTCTAATTTCCCAAGACTTTGGGATGAGGAAATCACATGGCCCTTTTTATGATATAAAATTGACAGAGCTTTCAATAATTCTTTTATGGCTTCGGGGAAAAACCTCAAATGTTATGAAAGCGCTGTTTCATAAAAACTTATCTTGCCTCTTTTACAAGTCTTTCAGGAGTTCATGAAAATCTGAACATTATTACAAAACTTCTGATTATGAATAATGCAGCTAACCGGTGGCTCAGATGTCAAAGAGACTCAAAAAAGAGAGATAAAATTACTTTTTTTTTTTGGTTGATGTTCTTGAGCTGGTTGGAGTGTTTGGCATAAATTAACATGAAGTGTTATTTCAAACTTGCCACTTAAAAAGTTTAATGAATGAGCAGCAACTACATGAAAAAAACACCCATCTTAACCGCCTCTTAAGATGATGTACAAGGTGAAAGTGTCAGAAAGTTACTTATAGCCAGATAAGAAAAGCTGTTGCTAGAGCTCAGTGAGTTTTTTACATTTCTGTATGAGTACCTTTATTTAAGTAAAGGATCTGAATACTTCTTCCACCACTGCAGCATTGTATGTGTCTATTGTGTTGAGAAAAGTTCATACATTTCTCAGTACTGTATGTGTTGGTGTACATGTGAAACTGAACCATACCTGTTCCAGCAGTTTTCTGTATCTCTGTGTGGCTTGCTGGATGAGGTCTCTCACGGTCCATCCTTCCTTACAGGGCACAACCACACCGGTCTGCCCAAATGTCACCGTCACCTTCATTATTACAGCTTTTAGGGTGCTCTGATTTGTAGGTGATGATCAGTGGAAGTGGCGATGCAGAGATGCTCCAGGTTGTTGAACGGGGCCTCTGAAAAGTCTTGAAGAAGAATAGTGGAGAATTAGTGAAAGAAAAAAAAAGGATTTGGAACATAGGGTTGAAGTCCAAAGAAAAAACTCACATCCTTTAAATTAAATGTCACACAGCTTGTCAAAGTGTTCCACAGTCACTAGTGTTTCCTAACAAGACAGTAGACAGTAAGATCTATGTGTTTACTGTCTATATGAGGCCTGAAAATGCACTTACAGTATTGCGAGTGACATACTCTTGTCTCACACTAACTACACAATCACATTCTTTTTTATTCATTGTACTATTGCACTATGTAGTCATATATTTAAGTATCTATCTTTGCAAAACTTTCACTAACTTCCACATCAATGTTACCTGATTTATATTGTTTGATGTAATGTTGTTGTGTTATGTGTATTATTATTATTATAAAACAAATAAGAAAGTACATGCAACTCTAATATCACTTTCTCAAACTCCCTCCTCCTCCTCTTGTAGCATCCAACAAGTGTCGATATACTCCTCTGTCGGTCCATACATGTGTTGCTCACTCGTTTACAAACACTATAAAAGTAGCACAGTCTTTTTTAATGACGGGTTTGAGTGTGTGTCTTGTCATTTTGTCTCTCTGTGAGTTAGTTATCTGCTGAGCTTCAGCTGACAGAGGCTAGGGTTAGGGTTAGCTCCACTTAGCTTCACTGTGTTACTGTGCAGATAAAAACAAGCCGAGGATGAAACGCTCTCACTTTGCAACACGCTTTAAAAAAACAACCCGGTGATGTTAAGTTACTACAAGTGCTGACAAGTGAGGGAAAGTTTGCAACAACAAAAATAACTTCCTATTAAACTGACAAAGCTAACATTAGCCACCTTAGCTGAACTTTGGAGGGAGGAGGTGATGCAGTCGCTCGGGCATCATTCCGCAAAGTTTTCCCTCTCGGAAGTTTCCTTTTTTCCAAGCGGTCAGTAGCATCCACTTCATCACCGACAGCCACAGGAAGTTACACTGTAGCCTTTATTTTACATTCAGGTCACACTAGGAATGAAATAAAGGAGTAAAATAAGACACTGTAGGCTACTATGTATATATGAGTGTGTGTTGTTGGTAAGTTTTGAGATTCCTGCACAGCCGTCCGCTCCTCCTGGCCACACAGCTCCTCCTGTGACCAGCTCCTCCACCGCTGGCTGCTGCTGTCACTTTTCTTAAAGAGAAAGTGCTCCAATTACTGCCAGAGTTATAGAAATAACCTGGACTAACTTTTGTATTTACAAAAAAAGTTCATTTCAAAGTTTTAGAGCATATATCCAGATGAACATGCTGATGAAACATTTATTCTCTCATTAGAAAATAACAATGTTGGTCTAATGTGAAGTCATGTTTTCAATACCAACAACCTTCACAGATGCATTAAAACATACAGATACTATGCTTTGAGCAATAATGTGTGTCTAATATGATGTTTCCACTAAATAAAAGCATAATCACCCATTTAAAATACAGGGGATCTGAAAATGGGGGGGGGGGGGGGTTCCTCAACAAAAGGGCCTAATTATTTTCTATGTATCTACACAGTAAGGTTTACTGTTACTGTTATGTAACCATCACATCTGTGATTGTTTTATATAACACAATAATAATATAATGCAGTCAAAGCATTTAAAACATCCAATAAAAATATGAAATGTGATTATATAGCTATATGAAATATTTCATATAAAAATGTATTTTAAAAAAAAGTTATTTATGTATGTCAGGGGAAAATTTGGAGATGATTATAATTCTAAGTTACACAGCTACTTTTAGGAAATTATTCGGGGGGGAAACTATGTTAATATAAGGTTTAGCACTCAAAACTACACACTGAAAAGTACTTTCTGTCAAATGTATTACAGAGAAATTCTCACCAACTCAACACTTTTTTTAGTTTTTGTTATAATTTGTACCATATTGACACACACTTTCTATAAAATGTCCTACAATTAACAGTTAAATAATTAATGGCTTAATTAATGGTTAATAAATAATTTCTTAATGATTTATAAATCATTTAGAAGCCATTAATGAGTGTAAACTTTGGGTTGCCAGGTTGTGAAAAATCCCTCCTTCCTATACCTCCATGCTATGTAATCTAATTCTTAAGGAAGACACCTCTGATTTAAAACCACTTGCCTTCGGGAAAGGGCAGCAGGACATCCAGACAAAATATCTATTTCTCAACAATGCAGACTTTAATTATTTTCAATAATGACATATTAAACATAATTGCAGAACTGATGACTTAGAAAACGCAAAACACGAACCAGACATTAATAACTTATAAGACCTGATGACTTATCAGAAAGTGTGAGACATTTAAGTGTTTATTAATAATTCATAATCATTTATGGTGATAATTTATGATGGTCTGCCGGTCGTTTCTTCAGAGACAAACACAGAGCCTATCTGGTGTTAAAAGCAGTCTCAGGTTTTTGCACTTGCATTTTACATTTGTCTAATAATAGCAGTCACTGATCAGTCACCAGTCCTGCAGTTATAAATGATTATAAGTTATTAATTAAAGGGTAAAAAAAAGTTTGACACTTTCTTATAATAACAAAAGTCAAAGCTCTGTGTTTGATGAATAGTTGCAATCCAGGCCTTTTTCGCAGAAGATTTTTTTGGCATGTCACTGTAGGAAAAGCAAAGGTGTAAAGAATTAAGTGAATGATGGCTGACTTCCATTTAGCAGTTTTGGTTTCAGTGTCTTAGTATTGTGCCTGCTGGCTTGCTGTCACGCTGTCATGGCTGACAGGGGCACTTCACAGAGCCACTGTTAATGATATCAGTAACACCTGTGCTTTTCTTACAATGACAAATCACAATGTCTGCTGCAAAATTGGCCTGTTGTCGTCATTAGACTTAATGAAAAATGTGTGGTTATTTTCTACTTTTGCTAAAGGACTCTCTTCTCTCTCCAGTTACCTGGACATACCCCATTTTTATTCTATTTATTTTTGACAGAATTCTACTGTTTGGTTAAAGTATTTAATAATGTGTAATACCAGTAGGTTAACTACTTTAAACCATGCAAGCAAGATTACCAAGTCATATATTGTCATATCATCAGGTTGCAGATTGCTACCAACTGAATACCTGCCAAACTCGCAAAAGACATGAAAGGCCCTCTCTGGAGCCAATGTTTGGTTTGTCCAGTCTGAGCTGCTGTAGAAAAATGGTGGTGCAATGTGGTGGGCTGCGTCAAAGAGGACCCACTCCTTATTTGAAGTAAAGGGACTCATTCTAGGGTCATGAAAACACAACCATTTTTATTTTCATTCGATAATTCCGTGATTAAAACATGCCTATGCATATTATACTCCATTTCTGCCAAGTCTGTTCCACCAGAGGCCACTTAATTCTACATATTGCATCTTTAAATTGGTGTTGAAATATACAGTTGAACTACAATCAAAATAGAAAACCCCGTCTGTTTTTCTAGGTTGAAAATGATTATTCACATCACCGGAAATTCTAATATTTTAGCCAAAATAATGTAAGGAAACTTAAACAGCCACAGCTCCAGCTTAATTATTTTTCTATATAACATTATTTCATATGAAGTGATACATATTTTATTAAAAATACCTAGAGTATGCATTCAGTGACAGTCAACAATTTTAGGGCACAGTTGACAGTTATAAAATGTAGCCCCTGATCATTCCATACTAATTGACATTGCATCAACATTATGCTGTTGAAGCCAACAAAAATACAGTATTTGCATAACATTTTAGCTTTTCATAATTTGATTCATCTTCAAAGAAGAAATCCCTCCCTGTGAGGTGGAGTTTGGCTTTGTAATTAGCAGCTCAAATGTATGCATGTGTATGTCTACTAATTGATTTGGGCTAGGTTTAGTTTCTGGGTCACTGAATTCCATTGCTTCTAATGAACCCCAGGAGAAAAGGCACATTCTGCATGCATGCATTTTTTCTTCTTTCTTTGGTGAAAGTTTCAAAGTTATAAGTACACTTGAATAATCATTTAGGATATGAATTTTGAAGTGTTTAAATTAACTGAAATGTTGCAGAGTGAGTGGCAATACCCTTTTTCTGTCTTCATCACATGTCTTATTGGAATACAATTTTATACATCCTAAAGGGAAACTTTGGTATTTTCCAACCTGGACCCTATTTTCCCATCTTTTTGTATTGAAATTGGTCCAATATTGAGTGAGATCACAAAACAAGCTGCAATGTAATCCTTCAGGGCAATACTACCCCGTCAATGTACATCCACTAAAAGTGCTTGTTGTTGAGCTCAAATTGATATTATAAGTGTCTGGCAACATTATGGACACAACCATACAAACTCTTGCACTGAAATCTTGTGAGAGTTGAGTTATTGTCGAAATCAACTAAATATTCAGTCATGACAGAGTTGGAGAGAAGAGTGCCAGCAGGAGTTTGTTTTGTTGGAGTACAGAAATTATAGATTTGTGTTACCTAAAAGATTTTCAAAGTCCCTGCTCAATATTTAGCTAATTGCAAGCAAAAGTTAAAGAAAAATGTTTTATTTCTCATTTATTTATTGGCTTGTGTGTGGTGTCGTCAGAAGCAGAAGAGGCTCACGGTCGTAAACATCTAGTCACGTGTACTCTGAGATGGACGCGCAGGTCAGGAAATGACGTAAACGGACCGTATATGGTTTGTTATTTGTGTTATTACGTTACGTGTTGGACTAAATACATGGACATATTGAGGAAAGTTGTTCGGTTTTATGGAAACGGATTTCATATTTCACAAGAATGGATACTTGGCGAGCTGTACAGAAAGTGCTGAGTCATAAGATGATCGTTGTGGATAAAGGGAAGACTTTGAAGGTATGTAGCATTATAGCTTTTCTTACTTAGCTCAGGGGCTAGCCGAGCTAATCGCTAATACTATTACGGCTGTGAGCAACCATATAAGTCGTGAGTGGTCTTGAATGAATCAGGACAATCTAAGCTTTCCAACGATGTACGGCATGAATATATATGTTTAAAGGTTGGTGTTTAAAACATTCAGAAGAACGTGTGGCTACCTCCTAACATCCGTCCCGTCCCGTGAACGGAACAGCGTGCGTTAAGAGGTTAAAGCTCTTGTCTTCAGTACTTTACAATCTGTATTTTCAATAACTGTATTTTTAGGAATATTTTATCTTGACTTGACTTGATCCAACTCAACTAACCACTAAAGTCAATCTCCCACCCAGCAGTCAAAAAAAGCTCCCACTGTTTTTGGTTTTATTTTTTACTCACATAGATACACACATGTGCATTCAAACCTCGCCCAGCTGATCCACATGGTTGCTCATTCCCCTCTCCTCACCCCATATGGTAAAATCCTAATCTCAGCAGTGTCCCATGTCGTGCCTCTTCCATTACAAACTGTTATGAACCACAGCGAACATGCTAGGAAGTGAATGCTCCCCTGCTGTTGGGCCAGGTGCATCCAGACCTTGGCAAACAAATCAATATGTGGGGAAGAACATGTTCTGCCTTTAAAAAGAAAAGGAAAATGAAAGGGCACAGTGGGAGAGAAGAGAGCATTGTGAGAACATGCTGGTGTAACAAATGCAGCATAGAAACACACACACACACACACACACACACACACACACAGGGCAAATGTACAGTATGATAGTGCTTACTGTAATTACATGTAGTAACACATCATCTTTTGTCCCTCATTCATTCTCTCCTCCACCCCCTACTGCTGCACTAACACTGAATATTACCAATGAAGATCATGTATCTACATTTTCCATATGCGCCATCCGTAATGTCTCAAAATCACCCCAAGCAAATCAAATATATGACACGGAGAGAGAGGCACATCTGGCATGAGACAACAGGGGTCCACATACACAATAATACCCACAAATGATCCAAATATAATTCCAGGGCAACCATTTGGCTTAATGCTGATGTGATATATTCCTTTCTTGGGGACTGATGTAGAATGGTTTTCACCGTAATAGGGCTCTGTTTGAACAGTTACCAGCTATTTTTGTCCTGACAAGTAAAGCATGAGATAAAGGAATACATGCAGACACTTGGCTGTAGAACATATAACAGATGGTGAAATAGCATCTTTACATAGTCATAGCATCTTTAAAAATATAAATGATATCCAAAACAAAACAAAAAGACATCAGGCATTTAGAATGATGATAATGATTACTATTTTTTGCCTATATGGTCTTGATGGCTCTCACTTCTGTGTTGCTGATATGTACAGTACTGTATATCAACAGTGGAATAAGCCCATTTCAAGCTAAAATAGTTAAGGACCAAACTTAATTTCATTGCTGAAGGAACCGGCTGTCTGACTTCCTATTTGAACATAACAGTATAATGTGATTCTGTATAATATGCTTGATTTAAAATATGTTATGTGATCTTTTTTTATGCACCGTGGCAGTAAACTTATAGTAAAAGCTGCTCTTCGTTGAATCAAACTATTACACGTAATATGAGTTGCTTGTAATGACAAACACCACCCGACTTTGCAGTTCCCCTAAGCTCCACTTAGTGTTTTAGCATCTTTCAGCTCATTGTTTTGATTTTTATCACCCCTTAGCTTCACTGTTTTGGTTCAGTCTCACTGGTCTCATCTGTATAGTGACCAGATGCAACACTCTGGGAAAGCTTTGATATGCTACCTGCCCAGCATCAAATTTTACACAGACAAAGTTAGCAACTAGCTGGTGAACATATAGAGGAGCATCCTCAAGTGTTGCCACTTGCCAGAGAAAAATTACAGTCAAAAGGAGACTCATTACATTTGCCAGGTTACCGGGATATATATAATTATATACACAAGGAGGAACCCAAGAATTCCCCGAAGCCATCAATAGCCTAGGAGAAGGGTATAGTTATTGGATTTTCCGTTAGGTAGCGTATGCCTACAGCTTGGTGTAACTGTAGTTGGGACTGAAAGGGGAAAATGAAGATTCACCACTGAGGAAAAAAAATCCAGGAGGGATCATAAGAGACAAAAGAGACCCTCGGGTGATTCTTTTTCTTGTTTTTGCTTTTTTGGGATGTATTGAGTAATGGTTGACAAAAACAGAAACTTGTAAATTGCTTTTTTGGCTGATAAAGAATTCATGTCAAAATACTATTATAATTATTGTTATATCATTGAGTAACTATGCCTACTTCATCTTAATGCTTTTCTTTGTGTGATAGTTATTTGTTGCCTTCATTTTGTTTTCTGTGTGCTCACATTACTTTGTCTGCTCAGTATTGCATCTAAATCTCCAAATCTCATCAATAAATTATATTAACAAAACAAATCCAGCCAAGATAGATTACCAAATCCTTGTTCTCAACATGTTATATGTTATCCAAAGATTTTTCCTACACCCTGCAGACCACTAGACCACTGTGTATGTGTGTGTGTGTGTGTGTGTGTGTGTGTGTGTGTGCGCGCGCGTGTATTTGGGGGGGGGTATGTGTTGGCCACATATACAGACAGATCGATACTAGGACTTGTCAGCAGGGAGATTTCGATCTGCCACACTCAGTCCACACCCCTATTCCCACAGTGGCCCACACACACACACACACACACACACAGTCTCAACCCATATCCCACTGCACAGTGTAAAGAATAGCTGTCTGTCAATAGGCCCTTCCACCACACGCTCTGACACACACACACACACACACAGTTGTAATCGTAGCCCCGTCGATCATTCCTTGTCCCTGCAGAGATCTTCAATGTGTCACATATGCTCTAGCCTTGCTACTATCCAGAGCACAAAAAAAACATATTTATAGCACCACCGGGAATTCTGGACTTATTATGGATTGATAGACGGAGGGTTGGATGAATATGTTGGAAATTGGAGAATGTCATGTACTGTAACTCTGCCCTAAAGTAAATGTATTTGCCTAATGTTGTTATTTTCCTATGTCTTATGTTTATTCTAAAATTTGAAAACAAAACTCTCGTGTTAGAGATGGACATAATTCAGGATAAGGAAGGAATTTGGGCTCTTCACCAGTGATGACTCTAAAACATTGACTTTAATTTCATGCTTGCTTACATTACAGGATGCCTGAAGTACAAATGTCCATGTCTCATAAACATTTCTGTTTTCTCCATTTGGTTCAGGCTGCCAAACATTTGAACAATAATTTCTTATGGGTGTATATATACAGTATGCACATAAAAGACAGAGAAGCAGACAAGCACAGTGAGACACCTCATATCTCAGTTGATATTATAAACAAGCAACATCTAAAAAGGAACATCTTCTAATGACAATGACAGTTTTGTGTTATTTAATATTAGATTTAGTTCTCTAAATTTACAGCAACAACTTTAGATCAATCAATCAATCAATCAATCAATAAAACTTTATCTGTATAGCACCTTTCATGCAACTAAGTGCAACTCAAAGTACATCACAGATGACTGACAAGGCAATAATAAGACAGAGAAAATTTAGCTTCAAACAGTAAAACAAAACATATTGAGATAAACATAGAGTTGAAGGCTTCTTCCAAAAAAACCGATGAAGACACATTTTCACCTTTCAACACACCGACCACTCAGTGAATGACTGTGTCAAATTAGGCAAACAGAAATATTTATGTTCTTTGCACAAAATTAGACTATTTAAAAAAAAAAAAAAGAAAGTTCCTGTTTTTCTCAAATATCAGGCTGGTATTGTTAACATGGGCTAATTAAGGGAGACAGACAGGAAATATAACAAAACACCTGTGAAGGTGTTTGCACACGGGCACACACATGCACACACACACCTACCAAGAACTGAACTTGAACACCCCTTGAGTTTTCATATTTATCTCTCTCTCACACAGATGCACACCTCTGGCTAATAGCTCAATTAACACACTGTCACATCAGAAAATGTGAGCCTACTAAATCCACCTGTCTCCAAGGAGGATAGCGACGAGAGAGGAAGTAATTGATACTATATTCATGGAAAGCTACTTTGAAAACTAATTATGTGTGTATAACAAGCAGAGAATTATTCCGACAGCTCCTGAAACCTATTAGCTGTGAGACTTGGAGGTGTGTGTGTGTGTGTGTGTGTGTGTGTGTGTGTGTGTGTGTGTGTGTGTGTGTGTGTGTGTGTGTGTGTGTGTGTGTGTGTGTGTGTGTGTGTGTGTGTGTGTGTGTGTATTTTATCATGTGACTGTGCTGTGATCTCTCAATTCACCTCTGATGTCACGCCGCAAAGTTGCAATACATCAAGGCAAACTGAGACTCAACTGGGGAACGTAGAGCTTGGATAATGATCTTTACTTCATTTTTATGTAATTTACACCACGAAATATGCAATAAAAGACAAAAGTGGATCAGGATCGGGTGTGGATTAAGTAGAGCTGCACCTATCAGGCGGAAAAAGTGACTAACTCTTGTGGCTGTCTGTCAGGCAGTCTTTCTAAAGGAGAAACTAATCTAGGTGTGCTAAACAAACTCTATTGAGATATTTGGCTTTGTCATTTCAGTTTTTCTGCTCTTGCACTCTACTCATATGAGGGGCTGCATCTATGTGGAAGTGCAGCACAGCTTTAGTGTGTAGTTATTTACATGTGTGTCCCAATCTAGTACTACAGTGTGCTTCATTTAGCAGATTTGACCTCAGTGTCTTTAGTGTGTTCGACTAGCATTTCATTATATATCACTCTTTAGGTGGCAAACCACATAACCTCACGCCCAGCTACTACCATCTCCCACTCCAATGGTTCTGCTAAGCCGGAGAATCCATCAGAGCTCTCATGCACTGGGCCAAGTACAAGCACTCCCTCACCCCTTCTCAACAACAGCAAGGCTCCACAGCCAGAACAGAGAGACCCCGCTGCTCCTGGTGTTGATTCAGACTACGGTTTAAACACAAACACAGCAACACAGCATTTGCTGAAATTGAAACCAATGAGGGTATTTAGCCTAGATTCTCTTTGCCCTCCTGTCAAAAAAATACAAAAAATGCTACTTTTAAGCAATATCTAGTAAAAAGACACAGGATGCAGAAGCAGGACGGTGTACATGGGACTGACTCCGAATAAACTACATTGCCCATTTTCATTGTAATGAAGAGACACACCACATCAGCAAAGGAAATCTATTTATCAGACTTTGGATACACAGGCAATACTTGTCAGTAGGATCAATTTATTGTTGGTTTTGGTCTTTTCATGGGATTTGTTGACGCTGAGACAATTTTCAAATATCACCGGTTTTATCCTTTAAATCAATACAGTTGGTTGTATGTGCCTTCTGAGTGCAATAAGTATTTGATGTGAGCCTATGAATAGAGCAATGGAATGGGAAGCAGTCTAATGCTGAATTGGATTCAGACGAATTGCAGACCAAAAGACCAGTGGGTTCACGCCCTCTATCTCCTTCCACTCTCTTTTACAAAAAATATGACATTTTCAATGCATGAAGCAATTTAATCTCTCTCTCTCTCTCTTCTATGAAAACGCCTGTAAATGAGCGTCTGTGAAATTAAGGAGATCGCCCAGAGATTGGTAAGTCTGTCGATCTCCCTCTCCCTTTCTTTGGCTCCGTCCTGTCTCCTCCTAATACAAAATATAGGATATTATCAATGCATGAAGCAATTTAATCTCTTTCCCTTCGCACCCTCTCTTATGAAAACGTCTGTAAATGAGTGTCTGTGAAATTAAGTGGGAGATCGTTCTGTTTTCTCTAAGGTCAGTCTCCCTCTCTCCTTCTCTCTCTGCTTCTATGATCAGTCCATTTGTCAGAGGTCAGACCTGTTCCCATCTGGGAGCGGCATTCTGCCTGCCAAACATTCCCCATTACTGTATGTAAATTCATTAATTGCAAACCCATAACTACATCATCCTTATACTTTGACCTCTCTTATCCAGCACACAGACACACACACACACACTATCACACCCTCTGCCCTCATGCAAATAAGGAACAAATAAATAAATAATTGAATATGCAAGCGTTTTCTGTCTGGGCCAAATCCTCAGAGAAGAAGGAGAGAAACAGTGTGATGAGAGGACAGAAGATGAGGAGGAAATACAGTATAACAAAAAAAGGGAAGAAAGGGAGGCAGACAGAAAGAAAGGAAGGAGCAAAGACACAAAGTATGTTGTGAAGGGTAAGAATAAGATGGGGGGCTTAGAGGGGCTTAAAGAACAAGGCAATGTAAAGAAGAGATGATAGCAGACTGACTGACTGACTTCCTGAATGAAATCAAGGTTTTTCAGAAAACAGAATAAGATGCAGCGAAAAACATCCTTTTGTTATGTTAAACGCGTCATCTTACTGGAAATGTCTTGGCCCGCTTTATTCATCCTAACATTATCATTGTGAATAATAGTGGAGATTGACACAGACCCTTGCTCTGGATTAATCCCAAGCAGTTCAAAGAATTTTACACAGAATGCAATGTGATGCTCTAAAGCTGGAGAATTATATGTATATGCACTTCAAGCTATCCACCTACTGTAGGTCTGCAAACTCTTAAGCTGCCTTAGTAATGGCGGCAGTCATTGTGTGCCTCCTCTATGCAAATGAATGGCTTCCTGTCTTGCATACAGTATGTGCATTGCTGAGGATCAATACAATAAAAAGCAAGTCATGCTGCCTTGATAAGAGATGTGTTCAACATTGTGCATCTTCTGAATGCACCAGTACAGGCATCTCATATTGTTTCCTAAAAAGCATATATAATAATATATAAATAACTTTGCCTCATACTTGTACTTATTTAATATTTTCTTACTGCTGTATATATATCTTTGTTGTTATGAATTTAAAAAACAAAACATTTCCAACATTAAAACTGCAGCAATCACTATTTTTATATTAACATTAGAATATGTATGTGTAACAATGCAGTTTCCCTCAGTTCTATGTTTTAGTGTCTATGGCCCAAATATTGTTCTATGTTGGCTCATTAACATTGTGTAATAATTTCCATCTGCAGTTGGCAGTTTTTTTTTTTTATTTATTTATTTTTTAAGAAAAGCTCAAATAAGCCCATATGCTACTTGCTCAGAGCCAAACAGCAGAAAGACATGAGTAGCTGGTTAACGTTTAAGGAAAACTTTATAATGTGGTCAGAAGACACAAAATTAGTGCCAACATTGATCCCAAATCAAAAAATAGAACAGCCTAACATGTAGGTACAACATTTCCAATTTTCCTATTTTTTGACACTCTGCCTGAGAGCTAGCACCTCATCAAAATGTGTGTGCATTTTTCCTGTGGAGACATTATTCCATAAGGAAGAGAGATCTTGCTGTAATCTTGCTGTAAGAAGAGTGGTTCTTGATTTTAAAATTGCAGTAATAGATGAAGTAGGAGAGAAACTCATGAAACATTGAAACCTAACCAGTTTCTTGACCTATTGTAAGTCACATGCCATATTCTTCCTTCTTCTTAAACAATTTAGAAATTATTACTATAATAAAATTGGAGAGATTTTAAAGATTTAGATTGACATATCAGGACTGAGAGCAGCCTTCAATTAGGATCCTGTGCTTTGTGGTAAGTGCTCCCCCTAGAGTTTGCAGTCAGCCCCTACCTCTTAGCCTTCACCACTGGTTTTAGAGATTTTTCGATGAGGAAAAAAGAAGAAAAGTAATTTCAGATTTCTTTCATGTTGTACATGGTTATCAGCTTTTATTCCAGTCTGTCTCTTTATTTTATCTTTACTTCTTTCTCCCCTCCTCCATCTCGAACAGATGTTTTCAAGAAAAGCAGCCACAGAAGAAGATATAAAGCCTTGTGTGTGTGTGTGTGTGTGTGTGTGTGTGTGTGTGTATGCATGCATGTATGAAGACATGATTAAAAGTGTAAATCAATCCCTAGGCTGCCACTGCAGAGTTGGGATTATGTTGGCCTTTTTCTATATCCCCAACTATATGAGAATGTCTGACTCACACAGAGAGAGGATAGGGGAAAATTGATATAGAAATGGGAGAGGGAGAGAGAGAGAGAGAGAGAGAGAGAGAGAGAGGGAGGGAGAGAGAGAGAGAGAGGGAGAGAGAGAGGGAGGGAGGGAGGGAGGGAGAGAGAGAGGGAGAGAGAGAGGGAGAGAGGGAGAGAGAGAGAGAGAGAGAGAGAGAGAGAGAGAGAGAGAGAGAGAGAGAGAGAGACAGAGACAGAGACAGAGACAGAGACAGAGACAGAGAGAGAGTGTGAGTCAGTACCCAAAAGAAAAAGTAATAGATAGTAAGAGCCAATTACAAAGTGATAATATTCAGCCATGACTGTGAAAAGTATATAATGTAATGTATATTCAACTTCATCCACCGTTCTACTAAACCACAGCGTGCTTTGAAAACACCAACAGATCTATTTATTAAGAACAATATTTTCATAGCCTGCTCATAGAAAATTCCATTCCTCTGTTCACTTTGGCGAAATAGAAGCCAGGCGTCCACAGTGTGAGATATTACTGTGTGCCTTGTGAAAATGAATAATATATGATTGGCCTGAGACTGCGGTGCTCCTGAAACCACACAAAATCATATCCTTCTTCTTCATGCTCCCCCCCCCCCCCCCCAAAAAAAATGTCCTCCTCTCATGTCTTTTCTTTCTTTCTTTCTCTCTTTCTTTTGCAATCTCTGTTTTGTGTGTGTGTGTGTGTGTGTGTGTGTGTGTGTGTGTGTGTGTGTGTGTGTGTGTGTGTGTGTGTGTGTGTGTGTATGTGGAGTCGGGTTTGGTCAGTGAACATTTTAGCCTGTAATAAGGGGGGGCAGGGTTGGAGGGATACATCACAGCACTCTTAAATTGAATTTTCAACAGGCCATGGTTTGAACAGGTCACAAGGGCCAAAAGAAGGAGAAGGAAAAAGAAATTGTGTGTGTGTGTGTGAGAGAGAGAGAGTGAGAGAGAGAGTGGGGGGGGGGCAGCATGAAAACGAAGGATTGTGGTGGTATTGTACAGTAGAAAGACTGAAAGGACGAAAAAGAGAAAAGAGAAGAGAAAAGTCTATTTTATTTGGCATTCAAGTGTGATCGCCACCTAAACTCAGGCATTGCTGCTGACACACACACACACACACACACACACACACCGACACACACCGACACACCAACACACACACACTGACCTTTCAAAGCTCTCCACATTTCTGAAACCTGTTCGTTCCTCCTCCTTTCCCTTCATTATGGCTCAGGGTCATTTTTCCTTAAATCACACCTAAAAGTGCAGAATGATAAAAAAAAAAGCAAGAAAAGGAGAGAAAGGAGAAAATAAAGGATGGTTAAAACATCCTCTCATATTGAGCCAGTCCTCAAAAATGAAGTACAGAAGATGATGATCATTACAACAGATAATGTCCCTTCATCCATTTTAATTCTCAGCTCGTCAGCCTGTGTCTCAGTCTGGCCTTGTGGTATATTCTTTACTGACAGTCGCTGCACTTTAACGACATCACCATGAATGTTAATGCTCCATCAAATCAATACTGTTTCAGGGAGGCGACCCTTTAACCTTCTAGAGACGCAACAGAAGTATATGTTTTCTGTAAAGAAAATCTAATTGACATTTTCCCGTTAAGTGTTACTGGATGGGGATGAACATCATTTAAACATCAATGTTACATCACTGATATCCTACAGAAAAGCTGCATCTGTACACATTTCATTTTTTAGTGTGTTTGACTTTAACATGTATGACAGTTTGGCTTATATACATTTGACATTTTGGCCAAAAAAAAAAGAGAGTATGAAAAAGGACTATGAGTATATTTTTATTTCAGACTGTGAGCTTTAGGCCTAATTTGTAGGCTAAACAAGACAAAAACCTCAAATATGCAGAGTCTGTCCTGCCAAGTAAAACTACACAGTAGGTTATAATGCCACCGAAATACAACCCGCAGTTACGTTTGAATGACAGATGCCATCTAGGAGCCGAAGTAATTACGGCCGAGAACAGTGGCGCTAAGATTATGTTTATATACTGGCAAATGCTGACAAATGTCCTTATTTTGAAGAGGTGGGGGTGGATGGAGGCATTAATGTAACCGTGGACTGCTAAAGAAGACTGCTGTTTGTTTCCAGTAAACAAAAGGTCAGGACAGCTATGATTGTCCTCTAACCTTAACCCCCATGTTTATTGTAGACATGATGACTAAGGCTGCCTGACTTCAAGAAAGAACTAACTTTATCCCACACCACGTTTCTCTAACCTTAACAAAATGGTCATGTGGCCCCGTGGAATCGGTACACTTGTACAAACTGGTGGAGGTTATAGAGTTCAGTCCCCAAGGAGGTTAATTTAGGCTAGTTAAAGCTAATCAGAGGATTGTCATGACCACAAAAATAAACAGTGACATTCCTGTTTGAATGAAGAGGGGACTAATTTTAGGTAGAGCTTCATTAACTTGGTCACAGTTTGTTTTGAGTGGAAATAAAAGAGAAAGGGGTCAGCTTCCTCTTGTTTCATACCAGCAACAAAGGCTGCAATGCTCAGGTTGCATCTCATGTTTGTAAGTTCCTTTCAGAAATATCATGTGACAGAAAATGAAGTGCCAAATCAATCTTAGGTTGTTTCAAGTACGTGCTGTCTAGTATTTGCATGGAGCAAGTTTGGAACTATACGCTCTGTGAAGCTAAGTTTGATACTTAGCTAGTTATTTAGCTATTGTACTTACTAATAAGCACTTAAAGCTGCAGTTGGTAACTCTGAGGAGAGAGAGGACTTAGCATCAAATTTGAAGAAGTACAACTTTCAGATCCCTCCCCCTCCCTCTCCGCTGCACTCCTGCCCTGTCTCCAAAGTCCCTCCCCCAGAAGAGGTTGACGTGCGCGCGACCACGTGCACGCGATCGGTCATACATGATCTACACTCCACACAGCTAGATATAAAACGGCTTCACAGTGACTTTCACATGGCTATACCTTACCTAGAAACTTGGAGATATGAGCTTGACCGAGCTGGGGAGGGGGCTGTGTGCATGAGCAGTGATTGACAGCTGTCAGACACTCCATCAGACACAATCCTGGCTCTGATTGGTTCTTTTTGCCTGTTTTTTTTAATTTTTTTATAATAGTTTCATGTAATGCTGTCTTTACATAGTGACAGTCTTAGCAAATATGATAAAAAGTTACTTTTATAAGACTTACCAACTGCAGCATTAACACAAAGTACAACTGCGGCTGATGTCATTGGTTTTACAGATATTTGGTCATAAACCTAAATACTGTACAAATGAAAGACCAGGGGTTGTATTCAGGGTCCCAAGTGAAACAAAAAGCACTTTGGTTAAGTTTGTTTTTTCAATTAACTGTTAATACAACACAACAAACTTTTTCTGTATTAAACCATGACAATCTTACTTTAACCCTACAATAAGTATGAGTTCCTCAGCATAGCTATAAAATTATTGAATAAAGCTTTAGTCACTACGAACGGATATTGTATTTTTTAGGATGAATATTATAAAATAACAAATGATATAATACTTTTTCCTTTTGTGTTCAATATCCACATTTAGCAATTTGCCAGAGATCATTACATTAATAAAAAAAACGTTATTCAGATGGTATTACATTTCCTCCAAAACTTATTTCCCGTTGCAAATTAGTTGTATAAGTCTTATTTCTGAGAGCCTGGATTCTTTAAATGAAAATCATGAATAAGGATTTTAGGTAAGGAAATCTCAGTTTGACCTTAAATGAGTGTGAGAGGCACACACACAAACACATGACCGGTGCTTGCCTCTAGAGAGAACAAAAGAAGTTTTGTGGCTAGCAACTGGTGATCCTTTTTATGTTTATTTTCCCTAAATCTCCTCTACTCCTCCTTTTTCTGTCATTATTAGTGCTCCCTCCTTCATGTTTTTTCTTCAACTCTTTCTTTCACTGCTCTTTTTATCTCTCTAAGCCCATATAATCTAAGTTTATAACATTTTAAATATTATTCCTTTGCTGTCCCCTCTCAGAGGTGAATTTTTTCTTGGTGTGCTGTTCATCCCTGGTAAAATAAACCCTACCAGACAGAAAAGTGGGATATTAGAAAGTGGACAAATAAAAAAGGAGTAAAAAGATACAAACAAGATTTCTTTTAGTTTGCTCGAACAGAGAAATGATAACATGCTCAAAGCCTGATGGAAACCTGAGCTTCGACTAAGAAAAGAAAGAAAGACTGTGTGTGTTATCTAAGTATCAGGTCTTTTCCTTTGAAGAGCGTTTGTTCCCATTTGTCTTGTGGGAGAGAATAGCCTCACTATGACCTTTCAAACTGTTTTGGATCCTCTTTCTCACCACTACCACCCCCTCCTCTTCTTTCTCTCTATCATTATTTCTCCCAGCCCTACACCTCTTCATCTCCATCCCACATAACTTCGAGAAAGTCCTGTTGTGATTGTTATACCTTATCACCCTCCATAATCTCCCTTTTTTCCTCCTCAAAAATGTCCTCCCATCCATTGAACTATCGTATCCCTTCTTTACCGCTGCATCAAATTATCCCTTGTTATGCTACACCTTCCTCCATCCCTCTGTCATCCCTCTTTCCCTCTGCCATAAGGGAAACTTAGAGGACATGAGAGAAGGTGCATAGGAATGAGAAATGCCAGGTTGGGTATGAAATGAGCTGAGCCTCTAAGCCTGTGAGCTTGTAATTGGAGACAGTGTGGATGCATAGAGAAAGGCTTGCAGGACAGTATAAATATATATACATATATATACATACATACAATACTATACAGTATATTATTTATGCAGATTAGCATATAAAGTTTACATTTGTATTTAACAACAGAAGAGTTGTTGATCCCCCACTGCATTCAACACCCCCCAAATTACCCATTTAAAAATATAAGGTGGGTGCATAAGGAGTGCCTCTGACATTATGATGAATTACAGGGCAATGTCATCTTCTGTGATTTGAAAATAATTGGCTGCAACTGCTACTGTGTGACCAACAGAGAACAGGGGACTCCTGCGGTATATGTCAATAGCACAAGCAAAGCATAAGTCTCGGTTTATCTTTCGTTACCATGGTACCACAATGACACCCACTGTATGTCTGGTTAGGGTGCTAACAGGGAACAGGTTCACACAAATTCAGTGTTTGCAAGTGTATGTGTGTGTGTGTGTGTGTGTGTGAGTGTGTGTGTTTCTGTCTGTATGCAAGGTAATGCAAGTAGGGCATCGATGTGTGCATAATGGAAAGGATGACATTTATCCTCTGAATTGTCTTTAAGTCAGCAAAAAAAATTCAGTCCTGGCAAGAAGCCTGTCGGGTCGAGAGGAGAGGAGAAGAGTTGAAGGTGGCATTGTGGATGGAGAACTGAACTATTACTGATTTAAAAGTTTCATCCAGGAAACAGCCATGTATAGATATAAAAAGTCAGAGGATCACAACATATTTTTTTAGGATTTATCATCTGAACATGTGCATGATTAATGGTGAAGATATTTCAGTCTAGACCGAACTGGCTGAAAAAGGCTACAAACTGACCCAAACCAAACAAATTCACCTAATTTGTATGCTGATCATGGCGCCCAGTTCCCCCAGCAAGTTGCGGTTCCATTATTCTGTTGTTATTTATGACTGATGAAGTTCAGTTGTAATTTCTGTTTGTGCACATGAAAACCTTGAATCCCTGCTCCAGGAAGGGCAGCATGACTTGGTGTTAGGCACCAGAAAAACAGTTGGTGTACTGATGACAGGTCACACAAACACAGTGTCAGCTGTCTGCCCATATGTGTGCATGTTCACAATCCTTGGATTGTCAGTACAGACCTTCAATTGAGGTTTCCAATTGGTGAAGTAATTGGTGAAATAGCTGCAGGTATTTTTTGTGTCATTGGTCTGGCCCCTGGAAACTGAACTGAAGTGCTTAGTTTTATACTGTTTTCAGCAGAATCGCAACCAAATCTGCACCAGTAACAGGTGCAATGAGCTACATTATGCAGGAGTTGGATGTCTGCAAAAAAGACCTGATTTGCCATCAAGCTGTAATTGGTGCAAAGACACAACTAATGATCGTTAAGTGGGGAATGATAGCCCCAAGCTAACTTTTCTCACTCCATAAGGATATGATACATAATTCATAGCTAACAGCTGAGCAAATGAGGACAAAGAGAGTGAAATAGAGAACAAGGGGAAGAGATGAAAAGGACAGAAAGGAAGAGGGCCAAGGAGGCTGAAAAATACACATAGACAAAGTGTTTGTGTGTGCGTGGTGAATGATGGATGCAAGTGTCATGTGCATTGATGTGTGGGTGTGCATATATATGTGGATTTGGATGCTAAAGTTTGCATGTGTGTACACATGTGCACTATTTTTTGTGTGTGTGTGTGTGCCGTTTGGCAGGCTGTTTGGTATGTGAAACTGTGATTGAGGTGACAGTGAGCCCGCGAGAATAGTTAGCATCCACCAGAAACACACACAAATAAACACACACACATGAACGCACGCACACAAGAACAGCAGCTGTTGCTAATTAAAGATTCATGCTCAAATTCCTGTGAAAACTCAATGTGGCAATGAACACTGGGGACAGGAAGGGAGGGAGGGAAAGAGAGAGAATGACAGACAAAGAGGAAGACAGAGATGGAAAGAGGGAAAAGGAAAATGAGAGAGATAGATAAAATGGGCAGGTGCATGGGAGAAATGAGGTGTGTGTGTGAAAGACACGCTTATTACTTTAAAACTGCATGTTTACGTCACACTTTTAAACACATTTACTACTAATATGAAAGTTTAATTTCCTCTGAAAACAAAGCTACAACTCTGTACCTTTTGTCAGTGTGAAAGAGCCTCTGATTGCACGTCCTACTGGGACGATAACAGTACGACAACAGTGGAACAAGCATGCAAAAGCTGCATGTCATAAAATGGTGACATCTGTCTGACTGTGATCACTACGACTCTAATGATGATCTGCATGATGAAACATGTTTTTCTCAATTCTCAATTGGAAAATTGCATGTCAAGTGCAAATATAATAGTGTCGCTTTAATTGTTGCAGTGTAGACTGTAGACTGTCAGTCACTCAAAAGCCAATAAGTGATACATACAGTTAAATGTCTTGATGTGGAAAGGAGAGATTAATTGGAAGTGGAAACAGCATTTATTGAGTTTAGAAACGGAAAAAGGCGATCAGGAGTCTAGACACTGGTGGTGTTGGAGAAAAGCCAGAAGGAGGAAGATGAAAACCTTCTGCTGAATCAGGAAAAAACCCTGAAGACCACTGTGGTGATGGGGAGGTGGTTGGTTTCACAACATAGGTCTGAAAAACATGATCACAGTTTGTAGTAATTACAAGTAAGAACAGTATTCAAGGACTGATTTGCTTGAGGAATAAGGGTAGAAAGATCATTGCTTCTTTAATGTGGGAAAGTCGAAGTTACAGAGAAGATCAAGTGAAAGAAGAGTGGAAAGAAATAACTGAAATACACTCATAAAGGACTGAAGACAGAACAGGTTTTCCTTTCTTGAACTTTTGGCAAGCATTTCAAATAGCAAACTGTTGTGGCAGAATCACAAAGTTTGAGTTCTGTCCAAATCTTTCATATTGAGTTTAACTTTGATGGAATTTGATATGCAAATTTATGCCATTGACCAATAGCAAGCTGTCTTGACTTGACTGGCTCGATTTGAAAGCAGAGCCACAGAGTCCAAAATTGAGGAAGCTATCATAACTTGTTAGGGTTGCACTTAAGTTTTATTTCTCTAGCTGTATATCAGTAGAATAACACAAAATAAGTCTGTTTCTAGACAGTTATGTCAGTGGTACAAATGTCTGTTTAATTAATGGTGTAAATGTTTTTTCCCTGTTTTCAGTAGTCTAATGTGCTAACGCGTGCTAACTGACAAGTAGCAAGATAGCAGGCTCCAAGAACTTAGTCCTGCTCTTCAATAAGTATTTACTGTATGAAATGATCAGTCCTGAACAGAATGCCAGGAAGGAGTTTAAGCCTCAAAAGAAGTCTTACAGGGCTTTTGTGACTATAGTAGTTCACCAACTAGCCCCATGAGATGTCATTGTCTATTGCCTGTTTCATAAGAAGAGGCAGGAAAACAATTGCTGTGCTACTTTTTGGTAAGACTGGCCTTTATTGGCTAAGTACTGTATGTTTAGGAACACAAACAAGTTAACTCCTGTTTCCAGTGGCTGTCATTGTACTAACATCTTGCTGAACTTTCACAACTACACGTCCCATCAAGGTTACTCAGGTCCGTCTTTGTAATCATAGCCCCCAAACTCTGGATCAAGTTACTGCTGCATGTCACGTCTTAAACCACATCTTTATTCTTTGACTTTTGCAATTCTTTGTCTTTTTGACTGTAAACTGGTCTTTGTGTTTTTATTGTGTTGTGTATTGGTGGCTTTTGTTATTTTCATTGTCCAGTCCTTTGGTCAAATTATATTTTAAATGTACTTTGTAAATACATATGAGTTGAGTTGCTGGATCCAAAACATTATAGTTGCAATTACAGAGCAATTGTTATTATTGGTTATTGATATGACATTAATACAAGATGGATAGATCAATCATCTATTTTTGTGTCTCTGCTCATTTTCTTAGAATGTGACTCCATGCTGTCACCTGTTTCCGTCTGTGTGTCCAGACAAAGTGGGTGCAGACTGTGATGCCGACAGTTGTATATACACACTAATAATGTGTAGCCTAAACAGAGACAGAGTGAATAATGATATGAAAAGTGAATGCAAAATGTTGGTGCAGTGAGGGAGAGTTGAGAAAGAGGGGGGGAAAGGAATAATGTTATTTTCTACCTTTATATATTGAGAAGAACATTTTTGTCATGTACTGTGAAAATGTACCACATAAAAAATAAATTTCAAAGAAAGAAAAAAAAAGTATGTATTCAGTACTGGTTCAGTTGTATCCAGCTGACAGCCAATTGGTCACAAGGTGTCCTGACCAGTGGGGAGCTTCATGGATCATTAACAACAAATATATCCACCACTAAAATAATTTCCATGCTCCTTTCACAATCTCATGTAGAAAACAGGAGCCCATTACACAAAGAGCAGTTAGGAAGTATATAAAACTTCTCTGTCCCACAACTCTGAACTTTGTGACTCCATATAAAGTGGTGTTCATAGTTTCAAGAAAAGGAAAGTTTTTATATGTTAAATATTCATTTTGGGCTAATTTAACCCCTTTCAGAACTTTTCATTAGATATAATTGTAACCCAGTCATCAAGTCAGAAATACCTGAGACATGTTTGTATAAGGTGTTAGAGGTAGTAGTTTGTAGTAGTTTGTAGTCAGAAGCTTTTAATACATGAGTGATGTGATGTACCATGTTATGAACTATGAGAACCCTCCTAGTATGTCTTCATTATGGCAGTTATTCTTTTTTGAATATTTCAGGCAAAGAAGGGAGAAAGGGATTAAAAGAGTAAAAGCAGAGTTTAAAAAAGCAAATCTGCATTTTGAAATTTTGACCACAGGCATCTTGTGTTTTGCTGATGCATCTGATGCAATCATAATAGCCTTTTCTTGACATTTCCAGGCAATCAATAATTACCTGTGCCTGGAATTTTGTGAATTGCCTAAAGTGCAACACTTTTCAGAAATGCAGGGGACTGCAGGCTGATTATCTACACAAACCACTGAGGTTATTTAGCCTGATTCAAAAAAAGAATACTGCTACAAATGTATGGTGACATTTCAGAATGCCTCAGTCAAATGTATTTTTGTACAGTGACATTTCATTGTTACATCTATAGTAGTTTGTTAAATTTGTGCAAGTGCTGGATAAGAACCTATTGATTGTTATTTGGAAAAGTGGATTCGGGGCATAACATCGTAGACCCCCCCCCCCCCCCCCCACACACACACACACACATAAACCAGCTGTAGAAAGTGTTGACGTTGCACAGAAAATGAACACCTCACTTTAGCACTAATATCACACAAATAATGAGGCTCCTGTCTGGCAGAGTCCAACACACGTCACACTAAAGCATGCTGAACCTGGCAATGCAAACACGCAGTAATCTTACACTGTCCGGTTTGTTTTAAAAATGTCTGAACTAATACTGTCTTGACACTACTGCATTAAAGACGGACAGGAATTCTGATGATGAAGCAAATTTGTGTATTTACACCAGGGCTGGACTGGTAATCTGGCATACTGGACATTTTCCCAGTGTGCCAACATACCTTGGAGCACTTATACTTTAGACTGGTCCAGTCACATCGCTTTCCTTTTTCCTGTTGCAGGCCAAAAGAAAAGAGGAATCTAGATGCAGATACTGCCAGATATGCAAAAAATCATAGATATGCTTGCTATAGGGGTTGTGGCAGTAAGGAAGCCGAGGAACAAAGTGAGAAGGAGGAGAGTGCAGGAGGTATTGTACCATGCCATGATGATGATGCTGAATGATGATGAATTTATTTAATGACAATGATAAAATATTTTCATTTCCAACAAAAGGAAATGTTTATTTTAAGGTGTGTGGTAACTATTATGATATTTATGGTATGGATTACGGTTACTACTAAATATGGGGAAATGTAGGCTTACATGTAACTCCAGACTTCTCCACCTACAGTATGATTAAACTGTTTGGTGCACAGTCTCTATAAACATAGTGATAGGAAGTCTTCAACAGTGAAGCCATAATATTTGGGAGCTGCCATCTTGCTTGTGTGATGTCATTTAGAGCAAGAGTCTGTGCCGTAGAGTTGGGCGCCCCTCAGCCATCCTTCATGACATCACAACAACCTTTTTATGTCATCAAATACCTAATGAAGAAAAAACGTAACAAAAAATTGAGCACTTGAACATCATGCATGAGAATGACTTAAAATGACAGACACCATCTTTGAAAAGAATGTATTTGACATGTACTTAGATTTTTCAATCTGGTTCATTTCCAATCCGCTAACATGGAGGGGGCAGGATTTATGACCTATACTGCAGCCAGCCACCTGGGGGCAATTGAGATATTTTGGCTTCACTTTTGTGCAGTCACTGGTTTTGTGTTGCTCTCCAATAAGCATGGATTCATGTGATAGGTGCATGAGCACATGTGAGAGAGGTCAACTGTAGTTCAAATGCCACCTCTGATCAACAGGGAGTCAATCAAGAGCAAGTGAGTTCATTGGTTATCTTGCATGGTACACTTGTCCATGGCACGTACTACTCAGCCCTGTAGTGGTTTAGGAAGAATAGTCCAGTTCACACATTAAAGGGGATTGCCAGGATGGTGTGCTAGTGGGTGGTATTTGACAGATTGTGGGCGGCCGGTCTGGGCCAAAAATGCCAGGGCAGATTTTTTGTTCTTAGTCCAGCCCTGATTTCCACAATTTACTTTATTATGTGCAGCACAGTCCACTGGATAATTAACCATGGGTGCACAGTTTCCACAGACAAGCTGAACAAAGACAGAAGAAATCATTTGCAATTCAGAATTCTTTCACCATTAATTAACCAGTAATTTATCTCCGACTTGAACTTGGGTGGATTATGGTATCCAAACTAATTGGTAATTTATTGTTTTTAGAGGACAGCTCTCACATTTTGTCTTACTTGAATTCCTGAATAGCAGGTCTGTAGTTTTAAAAGTGGTAAAGTGGTAAAAGAGTGGATGAACCATCACCTCAGTTGCTCTAATCACTGCTGCAAAGAATGTAATGGATGGATACAAGGACCGGTTTCAGTCTAAACTAAATTCACAAACAATCTACATGGTCTTTATTATATATTAATGTATGGAATATAACAATATAACAAAACTAAAAGAGCTAGATCCCACACAGAAGTCAACAGTTTGGCTTGTAGATGAAAAATCAGCATTTTGTGTTTCATGACTCAAACTATTATTAATACTGATGGAAACAACCCTTTAATGTTTATAGTCCCTGTACAATAAGACCTGTAAATCATTATATAGCAGGTTGTGTGTTCTTTTTTTTTGGTGGTCTACACTTCTGTTTGCTATGGATTTATAATAGTGTCATTAGTATTCACAAACAAATGTCAAGTTATGTAACTCTTACACAAGGCACAAATAAATGCAGTGATTTGTATCTGTAAATCTGTATCTGTACTTATGCCTCTAATTTAACATTTGTATATCACAGTTTGTATGTCAACCTAGCATTTTTAAATGCAAATATTTGTGAGTATTAGCATATAATAAATATATGTATCCACAAATGCAGGGAGCATGTGATTTGTAAAATGTTGCGTGAATCATGTCTCATAATACACAATGCACAAATAAATGCAGAGCGATTTGTATCTGTAATCCATCATTTGAATAAATGTAAAGTGATTTGATAATGTGTCTATATTCATACATAAATGTGTGTAATTTACAGTCAAATGATTACCTGCAGTTAGCCTCTACTACACTCTGCTGAAGAGTCTATAGGAAAGGTGGTCATGTGTGATGGAGAGCCAAGACTCTTGCCAGACAGAGACAGACAGAAAGCAAAGAGATAAGACATAAAGGAAAACAGGATAAGAATAAGATGGAGTCAAATGAGAAAGTGAGAAAAGGTTTGAAAGCAGAAATGTGTATATTGTGATTGTCAGAAATATTAAGCACAGTAAAAAAAAAAAGAAGAAGAAAAGTCCATTAATCAACAATGGTGAGTCTGACAGCATCATGAGCTGCTGTTGAGCTACATGCAGGCATACATAGAATATGGGCACATGCTTTATGCACTCTCGTTTGCTGACTTTTGCTTACAACATTTATGGTTATTATGTCTGCAAATGTACAACCTCTGCAAATTACTCCAACAACCACATTAGAGCCATTTGCGAGCCCCTTATAGTTATTTTTAAATGCTGTTTTGACGATTCCCTCTCTAATTTCACAGAGACATTACTAAACACTGTTCGGAGACTTGGCTCCTGTAATCTGGAGTCCTTCCTGCTCCAGCTCTGCACTTTTGTTTGATTTGTGATTTGGTTTATGAACCTGCAGGGGCTTTAATGGAATAGACACACACTCTCTGATCCCCATTATCTACCCTCTGCTGTAAAGAGAGGCAGATAAGAGGAGGAGGAGGATGAGGAGGGGGGGAGGAAGAAAAGAGAAAAAGAGGGTAAAAATGAGGACCAAGTCATGGCCCTCATTATCAAATCCCATCAATGAGGGGGGAGAAATGGATTGTGAGGGAGATAGAAGAGGGTGAGGGGGTGTTTTTTTATATAAATGGAGCAAGAAAGAAAATAGAAAAATGCTAATGATAAACACAGGGAGAGAACAGAAGGAGTGATTTACCAACAAAGAGAAAGCGAGGGTCACCTATGGAGCGGGAGATAATAGGAAGAACAGACCAAGCCTCTGATGTGCATGTGTGAGGGGATGACGGAGCCTGGTCAGCCTTCATAAGCCATTGATTTACACAATCCTGTCATCACCTAATATTTCATCTGTGCTACATTTGCAGTCTCCCATCCACTGAGGCCATGAGCCATTACCGATGGCCAGGATCACAGCATGGTGGCCCACTCGGAGCAATGAGATAGAGAGAGGTGGAAAGTGAGAGACAGGGCAGGAGGGAAGGAGGTGGTGGGGGAGGAGGAGGAGGAGGAGGAGGAGGAGGAGGAAAGAGTAGAGGACAAAAAGGAGCATAATGGAAGAGAAGAGGAGGATGGGGGTGAGGGTGGATGGAGGTTTCTCAATGTGCCATTATGGAGCATGAAAAGAAGAGAATCGAATGGACAAAAACATCTCAGAGATGGACAGAGAGAAAGTGATTGAGATGAGGGTTGAGTGAGAGTAGAGGTAGAGAAAGACACAGATAGATATGGAAGGGAGATTGCTTTTCTCTAATTATGTCCCTTTTCACTGTCAGAGAGATGGATATAAAGCTAATTCCACCTGCCCTGCTTCTCATTCCCTTTTTTTCTAAAAGCCTGTACTCGTTTTCTTTTACCCCTTTCACATGAAGCGTGCTAGAGGCTGTTTGGTTGCTAACCCTCGACCACCCGCACAATGTACTTTGCTTCTGTCGAAAGGCAAAGCTCCATCTCCTTTTGTCTGGCTTGGTCTACCTATCTGTCCATTTATCTCTCTCTCTCTCTCTGTCTTTCTGTCGCTCTCTCCCTCTCTCTCTCACCCTCTCTCTCTCTCTTTCTCTCCCTCTCTCTCGTCACTCTCAGACTCTCTTTGGGTATCTGTATTTTTCACACTGATATAACCAGTGGAAGCTATTGAAGCCCATCATTCTGCATCATCTATGCAGCCTTCAGATGGTAATAGATCTTAAAATCGAATTGGCTGCTACTCATGATAAAAGGTCATACCTCTTTAATGGATACCATAAAGGCCAATATAAACACAATGCACAGATCCAAGGTATCACAAATACAAATGGACACATGCAAAGCTGTTTCATTTATATGCATAATCATACCACCATACATCAGTACCACATAATTGGGGCATTTCTTATTTGAAACTTTATACTATAGATAAAAGCCCTAATTATTCCATTCTGATTAGATTTGATTAAGTCTTTCTCTTCACACCCTCAGGAATCACACAATCTCATTGAAGGGGTAATTTCCTACTTCAAAAGCTAATTAAGCCAATCAGGGCACAAAGGACTGGCTGCAGCCATGACCCAGCATGCACTACATTTAGCAACCCAAAATTGCCAACATGTAGAATTTTCATTTCCTCTTTTACAAGGTGATTTGTACTTACTTCGCCCCAAATAATTAGATGCTCAGGGCAAACTTTTTCAGTTCAAACTAGATATCAGATACATCTTTAATTGAGATATGTTCAAATCCTTTGAGTATCTATCTATATCTGTCTGTCTGTGTGTAAGGACTCAGATGAACTATGTGTATGTAAATCAGTTTTTTAATATTTTTTCTAAAACCAATTACAAAAACACACTATAATACACATGCACATTCCTGCTTAATGACATGATTGTAATGTATTTGGGAGGTGATGGTTACTGACAATCGCAGTGACAAAATTGGACCAAAATTGGTTCTATGTGATCTTGCTTGGACCCCGGCAATGTACACTTTTCACAGCAGTGCGGTGCCCCACATAGAGCTATATAAATGAAGTGCAAAGTCCTAGCAGGGGAAAGCCCCTCTCAACATTAGCCAGAATGAGTGGCAGGGCGCTCTGAACACAACTCCGTCTTGCCATCGCCGCAGGAACAGTGGAACCTGAACGAAGGGCTCTGATAGGCCCAGTGGGGAGGAGATTGCTCTGTCCCTGATTGGATGATTAGGGGCTGCGGGGGCTCAAATCAGCCGTTTTCAGGAAGAGAGTGGTTTGGTTAAGTGGACTGGCATGGTGTGTACTCTGTGTGGGATCTTTGGGTGTGAGTGTGTTCTGTGTTTGTGCTTGTATTGCCTTCTGCATGTGTGTGTGTTCAGAGATAGGTGGGTCCAGTTCAATAAGTGTACATTTGCAAAGAAAAAGAGTAGTGATGGGGGAGGACCAAAAAATTACAAAAAAGGAAAGAGTAAGGACAAAGGATGTCTATGTGTGTTTGTGTGGGTGCGTGTGTGTATAAGACAGAGTCCAGCCAAAGACAGATGGAGTGATAGACTGACAGGGGTAATTAGCATAAAAATGTGGAAGTATACAAATAAAGAAAAGGTAACACTTGATTTGAACCCCTTCTCTCCCCTGATTTCAGTGTTTACATGCAGCATATAACTTAATAGCTAGTTAAAAGCTAAAGTGAAGAGATATGTTTTTAGCTTTCTTTTAAAATGTTTTAGCCAGTTGGCTTTCCTGATTTCTATCTGTAGAGAGTCCCATAGCTTTGGGGCTGCATCTCCAAATTTCTTTCAGCTGTAGCAGGAAGCCTCCAATAAACTAGCAGCAGATGATCGCAGTGTTCTCGAGGGCAAATGGTTTACAAGGGAGTCAGCGATGTAGTTTGGTCCTTGTCCATTATGGGCTTTGTATGTAAGGACCTTAACGTCAATTCTAAATGTTACATGAAACCAGTGCAGAGTAGCTAGAGCTTGACTAATGTGTTGCAGAGTTTTGGATGTGCTGAAGTCTTTTAGTGTTTTTTGTTTTTTTTGAGAGGTCAGTAAAAAAGTGCATTACAGTAATCAAGTCAACCTGAAATGAAGGCATGAATACGTATTTCTTTTTGATTTATAAATGGTCGTACTTTAGCTATGTTTCTTAAGTTGTGTATCATCCGCATAACTAAGCTCTATAGTTTTGAAGTCATCCTTTTTTTATTAATCTGTATTTTCAGAACTCCATTCTGGATTAACCTATCATGTCCAGTGATACCAAGTGGGGCCAATTCTGGAAATTCCTCTAGAAATAGGTATGAATATCTTGGTGGCCGACAAAATGTAATGATGAAGAGTGATTATTCTGCTTGGAGCTCAAGACCAAGATATTCACATTATGTAAATTCACCCAGGTTAATGTCATTACACACAAACTGTGTAGAGAAAAATAGCTGCATTCTCTCTTTCTTTCCTGTTTGTCTGACTGACTGATAAAAGTTATAATTCAGAGAACAAGCCTCTAGCAGTGCTTCTACACCATTAGTGCTGTTTAGCCAGATTCTCTTCATATATCAATTTACCAACCAAAAAAAGATTTATAAGGCAATGATCTGGCATTAAAAATATTTGATTTCAGCTGTAAGGATTCTGTGAAAGGGAAGGAGACTGGCTGTAGCTGGTTATTGACCAATTTAAGATTACTATGACAGATTCCTGATGGACTGTGATAGCTGTGATGTGTTTGACCATGCCACTGGCTATATCAGGTCATTGGTATGTTAAGGGAAGCAGCATGGGTTCTGTCTCATCTCCAGTGGATTCCCAAGTGGCATTGTCTGTGGTTCTTGTCGTTTAATAGATAGTCAATTTGACTGAGAGTTTTAACGAACTGATTGATTGGTAAATATATTGGAGGGGGTTTTTGGGTCATGGCAGCTTAAAATGACTCCTTGATTGGTGAGTGTGGTGGATGGAGGGAGGAGGGTTGTTAGGATACTTGATTGTCACATTCTCTGAATGTCTCATGTGATGTGAAGCTGGGGTTCAGATGTAGGGAGAGGGGTAGATCCTAGCTGGAAGGGACTAAGTAGGCTGTCTTCTAATATGCACTGTCCTTTGTGCTTATCCATACACTCTTGCTTAGTTATGGCATCCAAAGGGCATGATGTAGGTTGTCACTGAGTAGTCTGGATCCAGTGATATTTGAGTGAACCCCATCAGGTTTAAAGTGGTCTTTACAGTTTCAAAAAATATTGAAATTCTCAATCAACTTTATCTCAGGGGTGAAGCATGTTAATGCCAGCCATGTATTCAGGCCAATGAGTCTGCTAAAAGATTTGGTTCCTTTCTTCAAAATTGGGATTAGTACAGAGATTAGTACATCCTGCAATTTGTAGTCTCTCAGTTTTTCCAGTAGCAGGAAAAAAACTTTTTTTTTCAGGATTGCAGAGCTTTTGCAGAAAGGCTTAATTTCCTTCGGGATGAATTAAGTATTTATCTATCTATCTATCTGAAAGGCCTAGAATGGATAATAACCTTCATATTACTTGGATGCATAGTGAGGACCACTGGCGACAGCCCTGTTAGCTCCTCCACCGATATGTCATCCATGGCTAGATTTTTCAGTCTTTGCTTGATTACATTATTAGCATGTAAATTTAAATAAATGGTTTATAATTCACTATAATATTGCAATATCAACCATTTAAGAGTTTACTCATGTACTTGTAGTCAATTATAACTCCATGTACTGTATCAATTATCTATAATTGGTGTATAAACATGTAAAGCATGTTTAATAAATAAAATACACTCATGTATTGTCATCATATATAAAGTATATGTCCTCTATATTTAAATGCATTTATACACACTATTAAACAAACCTGATGATATTTGCACATGCAATCTGTTTAGTGAGTCATTCATAATGATTGTGCAATATACAGTAAACCGTTTATTAATGGTTTATATGCTGCTTAAAATAAAGTGTTACCACAGAAGTGAAAGAAACCAGAGAAGAGGAAGTAGGGAAGGGTAATACAGGTGTTCGAACAAAGAACAGTACAGTAGTTATTTTAGTCAGCTGAGTACCCATGACAACTGAGGGACTGAGGTGCATGTGTCTGTGTGTGTGCTCGTGTGTGTGCATGTTCGTGTGTGTGCGCGTGTACAAGCTGGTTCAATCATCTGTTCCTTCACTCTTCCACTGCAACTGCTGTCATTACTAGCGGGCTGGCTGGATGTGAAATAGGTTTTAGAGACTTGCATGCATTTTGCATCCTTCCATTGTTGTGAAGTTCCTGCTGCCTTTTGCAGGCTGTGTCTGTGTGGACTCTGATGGCTGCAGTGCCTCGTCGTGTCAGAGCAGCTCTCCCCATCAGGACCACTAAAATAATTTCAGCCATGGTCAATTTTCACAATTCCCTTGGACTATGAGATGGAAAAAGACACAAATACACCAAAGACTGTCAAGACATTTGAGGAAATGTATAAAATACATTTCTGTAGATTAGAGGATCAATACAAATCATTGTATTATATCATGAGCTGGTAATTCTCATTGTAAAGAATATTCCAATGTATCGTTATGCTGTAGGTAAGACCTAATTATTCCATTCTGATTACATTTGATTAAGTCATTCTCCTCACACCCAGAAATCACACAATCTCATTGAAGGAGTAATTTCCTACTTCAAAAGCTAATTAAGCCAATCAGAGCACAAAGGACCAGCTCTTGCCATGACCCAGCATGCATGAGTTTTAATTATCTAAAATTGCTAACAAAGTTTTAATTTTCTTGTCTTCTCTTTGCGATGTGCTTCATAGTTATGTCACATAATAATGGGTTTAATGAAGTCCAGCATCAGTTTTATACTAAACCTGTAAACCTGATTATATGGCAATGATGTAGGCTAGTTCTGCCATATCTTAAGAGCAAAATTAAGTAAGGCTTTGAATTAATGAATAAATGTTATCAAAAACAAGTCAAAAGATCAATGAGGGGCCAAAACTATCTAAGGCATTTAAACAGTAGGAGAAATGTTTAACTCTGTTTTATTTTTTTAATCTTTGTGTCAACTAATCTTATTATGTCTCTATAGCCCCCCCCCAAATTGTATTTTTATGAAAAACATGCATGATATATAATAAATGGTGATAACTGATCTTTGGCCAAATCCCTCCTCCAAATATGCGTCGTCCAATCACAGGGCTGCAAAACTTTATATTTCTGAACATGCAGAAGTGTCGTAGAGAGAGAAAAGGGAATAACTAATCATTTATACTGTACATACAACTACAATGAATGAATCAATTAAATTAGCAAGTTACTGCTGAATGAATTAACAAATATTATCAAAAAGGGCCAAGGCTGACTAAAGCCAATAATATATTATAATGTAATATAATATAATATAATATCATATCATATCATATCATATCATATCATATCATATCATATCATATCATATCATATCATATCATATCATATCATATCATATCATATCATGTCATATCATACTTTGAATCACTCATTGCCTCAATTCTCAGACAGAAATGATAACAGATGGTTTACTTGAGAGTTTGATGAGGAAGCTCTAACAGAAGGGTCCTTGGAAATTTAACTACGCAGCAAAAATAGGATTAAAAAACTGGTGTGGGATGGCTAATGGTACAGGTGTTGTAGTTTTCAGGGATCTTTCAGTCTTTCATATTACTGAGAGTTTCTTTTCTGGAGCTCTCAGCCGTCAGCCATAGAAAAGAAAGAAAGAAAAAAAAAAAGGACAGCGGCCAAAATACCAGGCCATCCTAGCAAGGACGAGAGGAAATCAGAAGGAGCCACAGCCAGACAAAAGGTTGTAAACTTTATCGTCTAGGGTCATGTTTTGGAAGAAAGCGGATCCTGGTTAATACCAAATAAATTGAATGCAACACTATAGAAAGTTCTTACCAAAATGGTCACAGTCACAAAAGGTCACTTTCCTATAACTTTAGGATAAATGGTTCTGAAACACAACAGAGAATAACATTGGTTAGTCACCATACACATAATTACACCTTTTAGCAGAAAGTTAGACTAAATTAGGCATTCAGGAAGAGAGAGGGAGTGACTCTTAAGGAATATGGCTTATCCCCAAATTTATGAACCTAGAGACACTGTGAGCAAGTGGAGGAAGGAAGGAGTTCATCTGTGGAGGTGGGGGGCACTTTCCGGTTGGCATAGTTTGACCGTATCTGGAAGAAACAAAGTCGTTAATTCCAAAAACTGTCCATTTTCCTCCTGTGTTGGTGGGAATAGGTTGGTTTTTTAGTTCTTTTACATGTTTCTCCTTTAGGTCAGAGGTCATTTGATCTATGTGTGTGTGCTCCTGCACCTACACAGACAGACTGTTGCCCATAAGAAAACATCATTTTTTAATATGTATATTCCTCAGCTCATTTTCCTACACTCAGCTGTGCATCCTGTCCTGTTACACTGTTCCTTCACAGTAAACATCTGTTCAGGCTTTCTCTCCTGAGGAACAGCAGACCCTTTCACTACCTACCGCTGTGACTCCTCCCGCTAATGAGCCTGTCTGACAGACACACACAAACTTAAGTTCAGTTTCACTTAGGTGCACACATATAGTCCAACAGCTACATACATGAGCGTACACGCAGAAAAACAAACTCACAAACGATACATGCTACACACTGAGACACTCATTTCAAAGTAATTATATGTGTCTCTAATCCCCTAAAGCATTCAGAAAACATACTTTTTGTATCAGTGAGTACAGTATGTGTTCTGCATCATCAACACCATCAAACTAAAACTCTGGTGCACCATGTGTCTAATTAATCACATGTTCAACCAACCAGTCAACTTGCTCGAGGGAAGGATATGTCACTTCATCTGTTCAGCTGTGACAAGTACAGAAAGGAGAAAAACTATTGCCCCTAACATTGTTTTGGTCTCACTCCAGCATGTGATTTGCACAGTTTTAAATACCAAGATTATTAGAAAAGATAACATTGTCCTACAGTCATAATTTGTGTTGATTTATTTTGATGCTTTTGATGCATTTCAGTGAATGTATTGTACATGCAGGCTTTAACCTTCAGAGCAGGTTTGTCCTTGCCGGCATTCTTTGCGTCAAAATGTACACTCACCAATAAATAGCAACAAGTTAATGTTGTGTGTCTGTTGGTGAGAGAGCCCTACAGCATAGAGACACAGCAAACAAAGACATGTCAACTGGGGACTAAAAGTAATTGTGGTTTCAAGTTAAAGAAGTCACTGAAGGTGGTCTAGGCATCTGATTATGATGCCTTTGAGACGCAACTGAGCCTGTCTAACTGCGAAGCAGAGCTGGCTCTAGCCATTTTGTTTGCCCTAGGCATTTTGGTGCTCTAGGCATTTTGGTATCCACTCCAGCCCCTCCAACACACACACAAAGTACCACCACCACAAGATAATGACAACATAGCAGTGTATTACCAATTACACAGAGTCCACGAATAATTGACTGGACTTACATGTTTCAGAGAGAGTGGTGTAGACGAACCTTCTCCAGCAGCTGGGGGCTTCTGCAAATATTTCCTGAGTACATCTGGACAGTTATAGAGAAGATGTTAGCCTAGAGTGCAGCCTGTTGCATCAGCTGTGTGTAAGTTCAAACTTGACCTAGTTACTGAGGGGAGCGTACCTATGTTCCCCGATCGCGGATAACTCGTTTGCTAGCTCAGCGGCTAACTCGGCTGCTAATTCGGCTGCTAGCTCGGCGGCTAACTCGGCTGCTAACTCGGCGGCTAACTCAGCTAACTGGCTAACTGTAGACGGGATTCTCTCATTACCATGACAATGCGCGTCCATGAACTTTGGGGGTGGAGCCCCATAAGGAGCACGAGGGGGTGGGGGGGTTGTTTTGGTTTTCACTCAAATATCAACAACTTTTCTCCTCGTTTCCCCCACATCGTTAACTATACCTTTAAAGGATGTCTGTAAATATTTGCTAAGGACCTTTCTTATATACAGTCTATGCTAAGGACACAGATCTTACAAAATGGTGGCTGTAACAATGTCAGTTAAGTCGTAGAGGTTGCTATTAGTAACACAATGATTAGCTGAAGTCCACTGCTATTGCCTTATACACTTTACACTCTTCTCTTGACTCTCACACTCATTTTCACACTAATTTCAACGTGTCTTTCCCCTGAAGTTGTCCTTCACATGCAGCCTTCCAGCTTAGCAGCAGCTAACATTATTCCTCCTATCTTCTTCTTTTTTCTTCCTTCCTGCGTCCAGATTCTCACAAATATCAGACAGGTTTGAATTATACATTTATGTGGTTCTCATTTTGCTGTAGTATTTTTGGCATTGATTGCACACACAAAACACTAATGGCGCTCTCTAACACTACTCGACTTTACTCGGCTCGACTTGACTCTGTTTTTTTTGCGTTTCCATTAGGGATAGTACCTGGTACCTAGCACTTTTTTAGTACTTGCTCTGATGAGGTTCCAAGCGAGCCGAGACGATACTAAATGTGACGTCAACAGACTGCCGGCCACTGATTGGTCAGAAGAGTTGTCGCTGGAAGAGTCATAGAAAATTGGAAATAAAATGCATCATTTTTATAATTTTTGTGCAGCTAATAGACGTTTTTGAAATATATTTATTTAAAAAATGAAAGAAATCCACCTTCAAACATGTTGTTATAGTCATCATATTCTGTACAATGCTCTCCTGGACCATAAAATAGTGATTGTGAAGGTCTTTTTTTCCATAAGATTATTCAAACATTTATTAATGACTGATGGGGAATTTATGAATGTGAACTGGAGTAGAGACTAATTATAAGTCAGAATCTGAAAAGTATGTAAGTGTTAATTTAAATTACTGAGGCCAAAACTGTTGCTTTCATTACAGTTTAACCTCTTAAATTCCTTATTTTTCTCTTAATGTTACTATTCATTTTCTTTACATTGTCTTCTTTTACAACGGTTCCACACTGACAGTATTACATGTAAACAAACCCTTTGTTGAAGCTATATTGATGGCAAAACCACAATATTCTGAAGTGGTAAAGGTTATTCAACTGAACATGATCCAGATGTCTCACACCTTTTTTTAAATATGAATTCCCCCAAGATTCAGTCTGACATATTTGGTATCTTTGTAAACTTTGGGATTTCCACCAGACTTGTTTGGTGGCTTTAAGCTTGGCTGCACAACATGAGTTTGTAAAAATGAATCCATCATTTGATCAGGCAGAGCTCAACAGGTTAACGTTGACACCTTATTTGAGTGTATCAAAGGAGTTATACTGTTCAATGCACCTGATATGCCATCGTATAAAGGAACATAACTGCTTACCCACCAATAATAGTAGTCACCATCTGAATAACATATTTAAATTTCACAACAGTGAGAATGTTTTATTTTTATTTTGCATGGATGGAGGTACATTTATTTTTTCCCCCCTCTGTGAAATATAATTCTAGTAATGGAGGATATTAAATTCATGCACTGCATCAGCCTCTTCCCCTCACCCCCTCTACTGTATGTGGGGCTATGTGTATTTGTGACAGAACGTTAGAAAGAGAGAGATGGTAAATATGCATTAGCACATATTAGTCTGACTGCCTGTTCTGTCAGAAAACATTTTATATTGCCATAGCAAGGGAAATAATGAAGGCAGACTAGTTCACACAGTTAAATGTGGGAAATAGTTCTGTGGTGTAGAAGAACTTGACTGGCCTGCACAGAGCCCTGATTTCATGATAAACAAGAAGACCAGTTAATATGTGTTGGTCTTGTTTTTTTAAAATCATTTAGCCTATACTATAACAAAGGCTTGTAAGCTTTCATACCTTTTAATAATGTCTTTCTGAATGATTCTCCTGATTTAAGGGTGTTTCATTCATGAATAGTCCAAAGAAGTTTATTTTCATTGCCGCATCAAAACATCCAATTTGAACCAAAATACCAACACCTTTGTGCTGCCTCATTTGCATAAAAGCTCCTATATCTGGTTGTATCTCTTGCACTAACACTAAAATGAGATGGATGAAAACCAACATGTGGTAGTGCCGCTTGTGGTAGTGTTTTTTTGTACTGCCATGAAAATAGACCCCAAGCACACGTCTAACACATACACACACATACGCACCACTGCTGTTACCAGTCCAATCAACCGTAATCCTTTTACTTGCAGGTTTTTTCATTATAATCTAACCTTTTGCACACATACACACACACACACACACACACACACACACTAAAAGGATCCACACAAAACCCTTATAGTGTCTTACACATACACCAAGTCAAATGGACCAAACAATGCTCACAGCATGGCTCTCTGTCCTTGAGCTGTTTGCTTTGATAGACCAGTTATACGGATTAACATCACTTGGAAAAAAAGAAAAAACATTTCTGAACTGTTACACACTGACACTTAAGCACATGAAGTCAGAAACCTGACATGTCGTAAACCCTTCTGTTAAAATCTTTGCTTTTACACACATTGCAGTTTTTCCTCACTATTTTTTTTCAAAACTCTTTGCAATTAACACAATGAGAATTGGAGGTGAGGGGGGGTCATAAAGACTGAGGACATGACATTGTGTGATTAAAAGTCGGGGTTTGACAGAAAGAGAGTGTTACTCCTTACTCGGCTGTAGCTTGTATTTTCTGCACTATGCAGAATCAGAATGAGTTGACTGTGCAACTTTTTAATAATAGGATAAAATATTCATTACAGTATTCAGTGATTGCTAACTAATGTAAATTTGAAAGTAGACCATAGTGCTTTAAACAGCGAATATGTTCGATGATTAAAATGGAACAGAGATGCCTATAACATCTACTTTATCCAAGAAAAGTACATCATATTTTATATATAGATAACTGTAAACTACCAGGTCAGGATTGTGAAGAGGGCTTCCTGGCACTTTAACTGGTAAAAGACGACTGAGGGGAAACTCATACTAGCCATGTTACAGTATTTGAAAGGTAACCATGTCCCACAGCTAAACCTTGCTGTATTTTTTTCATTTTACACACAGTATCTGAAAGGGACACAGTACTTACTTAAACAGGAAGCGTAATCATTAATCAAGCTGACCAGTGTACATATAGGCACTCATGTTGTATTCATGGAGTTCATGATTGAGCACATGAGCACATTGTGGGTAGCTGAAACTAAATAAGAAGAAGGGGGGTGTGGGGGGATTAAAGGAAGGAAGTGTGGATTACAGAAGGAAGGAAGTGAGGAAAGAAACTTCAGGTGAAGTCCCTGGCTATGATTTGAAGCTGACTATTCAAGACTGCCATCTAGTGTTAGCTGGTGGAAAAACTCAATCAATTATATGTTAGCTATAGGACCCAGCTTCATTAAATGTACTCAGGCAGAATAGAAAGCCCACAGAAAAAGCATGTAACTCCATTTTGGGTCCCTGAATAATAGTTGAAGAGACATTGATGGAAATGTACTTTGTAATATAAAGTAATTCTGAAATTTTTCCTTGCTGGTTTTTTCCCATAGTGTTATTCCATTAGCTGAAATGTGCTCTGAAAGAACCTCCTCTCTCTACATCCATCACTGATCATTATTGCATCTTAGCGTAATTGCCCTCCCCCTGTTGTGTGTGCACACTTGCCGTTCCTGAATGCCAGCAGTAATTTCTCTGCTAGAGCAACAGAGAGAGCGAGCGAGAGAGAAAGAGAGAGAGAGAGAGAGAGAGAGAGAGAGAGAGAGAGAGAGAGAGAGAGGAGAGAGAGTGAGAGAGAGAGTGAGAGAGAGAGAGCGCCATATGCATACCCAGCTCATTTCCACCGCCAATCAAATTACTTGACCCAGCCGCAATACATCACTGCCAAACTGATTATTAAACAAAAAGCCATGATTAAATTATTAATGACAGAGATTAATTAAGACCCCATGCACCACAACATGCACACACACACACACTCTCACAAAACATACGTGTTCAAAGGCAGGCAGGCAGGCAGTAAGGCACATGCACATATACACAAACACATAAACCGCATACATTCACACACATATACACAGACGAGTAAATACACACACAGACAAAAAAAAAAAAAAGCTATTCCTCTTTTACACACTTCCCAAGAACACAAATGGATGCACAAACACACAATAAGTCACGATGACTGCAGCCGCTCCTGAAGTGATGAGGGGTTCGTGCTGGGGGGGTAATTTGACATATAACTTTTATACGTGCGGCAGATACAGAGGGAGGAGGTTGTGGGCTGTGTAAACAGTAAACAGCATCAACTAGAAGTCAACAAACAACATTAACGAGCTCATTGTCAGCAAACTTTTCTTGATGTTTCCATGAGGGTTTGTTTATGGCGGTGCTTATGCTGCCGTAATGGTTTGTTAGGGGTAGCATCTGTTGCAGTCGGGGCACAGTATTTGTGTGTGTATGTGGGAACTGGGTTGTGTGGAGTAAATCAGACTATACTTATATATATATATATATATATATATATATATAAAACAGCATGTTTAATTGTGTTTGTGTGTTTATGACCTCTGCATACATTTTTTGGGGTTTGTTTTCATGAAAATCTGAACTTTAAGGAACTTCTAAAAGAAATCTACTTGCTCTTGAATATTTCTGTTATAATAGAAGGTAACTTTAAAGTGTAGGTACACCTTCAATTAATCAAAATGGCTACTTGTCTTAAACCTAATTCGCATGCTTAAAATACTCCACTGATTTAGCGTTGCGCTCTTATAACATTGTCACACTCATGATGGACAGCAGCAGAACCATAGATGTCATATTTTTTTTATTCCACACATTTTTCTTCCTTGTCAAAACCTGCCGCCTACATTATCTGCAGTGTAACTCAACTTGATTCACTCGATGGTACTCATTTTTCATTTTCAAACTTGAAGTCTTCAGGCCCAACTGATGCTGCCTTTTATAATACCTTTTCATATACGCAATAGTACTCCTCAAGACCTCTGAACATACTTTGATGTGTAACAATGGTTGAGTTACCCTTAAATAAAAGTTTTGTTACTGCCCTCCCCTCTGCTCTAAGGATGCTAAACAAATAACCACAGTCAAGTCTTTTTTTCCCCCTGCAGTGTTCCCAACTTATCACAATTCATCATCAAGTTACTTTCAAGTGTCAAATGTGAACTTTAAGGTTTGGAAATATCACTACCAACCTACAATGCAACTGCAATTATAGTTAAATATCATAACCAAGTGTTAATGCTCAAGCAAACAGGAAGGAACATATACATGATTCATTCAATCTCTTAGTGCATCTATTTATGAGACTTCTCTTGAACTTTATGTGTTTGCTGTTACCAGGGCAACAGCTACTCTTCCTGTTTCAGCTGTGTTTAGCATCCTCAGAATTGTTTTTAATTAAAAACAGGATAGATGTAAATACTGTGACAATGTTTAACTTTGTATTGTGTGCATTGCATCTGTGAATGTCTCTGCATTTAAAAAAGAAGTCACCACAGCACAAGATCTGGAAAGCCCATTTGACACTTTCAGACTTCAATCCCTTTTCTGTTGTTCCTACTAACATTTGAGAATGAAGGGGCTGCAGTGGTGGGTATTAATGGAGGATATCTGCAGAAGGAATTCACAATGGAGGATTTCCAGCACGGCTACCACACAGTGTCTACACCACACTCATTTTATGATAAGGGAGATCTACGGCTTGAGATTGGTCCCGGGGCAGGCCAGCAGACACCATAGCCATAAAAATACACAAGCTATAAAAGAATGTGTGTGCGTGTGTGTGTGCATGTGTGTGTAAGAGACAGAGAAAACTCATTTGCATTGTATGTGTGAGCATGAGCGCATGTGTATGTACATAAAAGAACAAGCTTGAAGAGGCCAAAACAATCAACCAGTATCAGCACTTTATGTTGGCGAGTACTATATCACTGTGACAACAAAGGCAGTAAAGGGTTATATGGTGCTGTAAAACATCGTGTGATTCTGCAGTGAGATGATCGTTAGCACAGCTGCTTAATTGCCTGACCACTCCTCTCCTGATGCGCACACATACGCTGACCCAACGTCCCACACATGCACAGAGACCCACAGACACCAACAAACATACACGGACTGTACACCTTCACTAACTATTCCCTAAAGAAGCCATAAAGGTGTATGATGGATGAAGGGAGAGGCTATTCAGTATCATCAGTCAAGGAGACAAGGCTGCATTCAGATGCTGCTTGTTGTTTCAAGACAAATTCATCACACTGCAATTAGTTTGCAAAGCACCAGCCCCACAGTCTCTTTATTACTTTTCTGATGTAACCCCGACATATACTGCCCCTGTGGTGTTTGTCAATACTGTAGCCTCTGTCCCATTAAAAAAACATCAGGCTGTTTTGCAGAAATCTCGTCACTTGAAAGATTTGAAACCAAGATTTCTTGTGTCCTTCCCACAAAGCATTCATTGACTTTTTTCTTTTTAGGCTGCACTAATTAGTTTTATTCTATTAACAACTGAACAAATGACTGCAGATGTAAAAATGGTGACTTAAACCACAAATAATTCCCCTCAGCTCTGGACTATTTTAACATCTTTCAGCTCATTGTTTTGGTTTTTACAAACTACATCTTCATCAGTTATGTGCTGGAAAGGACAGCTACCAAACCCACCCTCCCTCAAGAGGCCAATAAAATCCACTAATGTCTGTTTAAGTATGGTAATTTCTGAGTTTCAAAACTTGTGATTGAGCCAGAAAAAAGTCCAGTTCATTGTAAGAGTTTAAGTACAAAAGCTTATGGTTGGGACAATACCAATGAACTGTATCAAGCTAACATTTCTGCATGTTTTCCTTTGGCAGCCTGACTAGCCAATTTTCCTGCAATTTTCCTCTTCCTAACCCCCACTTTTTATCTGAAAAGGTAGACATAGCAGAAGTAATTGGTTGTTGGACAAGGCCATGGTCGCTCAACTGGCTTCTTGCCTGCCCACACTGTCAATTGAGTTTGAAGGGGCCAAACTGGACTTGCACCCTCAGGAATTCAACCTGTGTGTCTGTGATTGTGGGTGAGTACCTCTTCCCCTGCACCATTTGGGTACTTCAATCAGTGTGCTGAATTCACACACAATTTTTTACCTAATGCTAGCACAACCTACTGTACTTCGTACCTTTCGATTAAAATAATGCATCTGCTCTAACAAGAGTTCCTTTTGTTATGGTTCATGTGAGGAAAAAGTATTTTGCAGCACA
Organism: Scomber japonicus; assembly: GCF_027409825.1. Taxonomy (NCBI): domain Eukaryota; kingdom Metazoa; phylum Chordata; class Actinopteri; order Scombriformes; family Scombridae; genus Scomber; species Scomber japonicus. The sequence continues at coordinate 10,122,670 of NC_070588.1, forward strand.
AAAATGGATTCTTCATCTACCGTAGAGCTGCAACAATGATTGATTCATTATTTTGAGTCGTTGTTGATGAAAAAAAGTCAAAATTCAACCAAATCCTAAGACGACACAGACAAGCACATAGACAAACAAAGGGAAAGCACTTCCATATGCCTCATTGTGTGTGTGTGTGAGGTCTGATAAAACCAATGTATTTGCAAACAGGAGAACGAGTGTCAGGCTCATAAATGGCATCTGTCCGATAACTTTCTACACTATGCATGGTTTTCTCATAGAGAGAGAAAGGGGTATCTGTAGTGTAAACAGCGCCAGTATCCTGTGACCTATAAATCACAGTCTTGTGTTAACAGTAGCGGGTGAGTGAAGAGTGTGTGTAAAGGATCATTAATTTAACTAAAATCACACTACCACCCTGTCGTTCATCCATGAAATTCCTCTCCTCCCACATCCATGTGTTCCCTGTACATTGTTTTCTGAGGTGTGTCATGCTAAATTTTGGCATATATTGTGTTTGCTTCTGAACTAAATGGTAACTTATTTGAAATTATTATAAATGTAGAGAAACTATGTAAAATGAGCCTGTGACAAAGAACTAATATGCTGTTCAAACTGAAACTTATTTCCCTTTTTCCACAAGAAGGGAATAAATATCACTTATGTACTGTTGATGGATAAATGGTTGCTCGCCTCATGTAGTTCCCAAAATAAACCTACTTAAATTCCATATTTAAAACTAATCAGTCTGCTTTCTTTGAAATAAAATAGCTATGAGCAATACTGCTGTTTTTCATGTCTTATAACAAGTAAGACTTTAAAATGGCTATATTTTATAGTAACAATGTGGCAAATGACAACTAGTAATCTTTACATGGTGGAAGACATACTTAGATCCTTTGTTTAATCAAAAGTAGAAATATTCAATGTAAAAACTAAACGTTGTGGTAAGGTTGTTCCAGTCCCTCCTGGAGACACATGCACAGTGCCAAAGTCATGGAAACTCTCAATAATCAGGCTTGTGCCAAAAAAAGCCAGGTGCAAGTATGCTAAATGATTTTTGGCCTTGATCCTGTGTAAAACTTTGGAGAGAGTTCTTTCCAGTCACTTAACCATCACTGTGACCAGCGTGATAGATCCACTCCAGTTCCCCTATAAGAACGACAGAGGCTCAGAAGATGCTGAGCTGACAGTTCTTAATATAGTTACGAAACATCTTATGCATCCTAAAGGATATGCCAGGGTCCTATTAATGGATTTAACCACAGCTTTTACATCGATGAAGACACACATTCTCTTGAAAAGGCTCATTGATCTTAACATTAATAGTAGGTTAGTTCTCTGGATCAGAGATTTTCTTTTCTACCACCCACAGAGGGTCTGTGTCGGTGAGAGCATGTCAGATGTGCTCACTGTGAGCGCAGGCTGCCCACAAGGTTGTCTTCTTTCCCCTGTGCTATTTTCTTTATACTAATGCATTCATGATCAATGGGAAACATTTTAGATTGTTTAAGTATGCTGATGACATAGCCTTAGTTGACCTACAGAAACCTATCTGGCCCACACTATGGCTCTCCAAACAGGGTGTGACATTAATCAATGTAGCTAAAACAAAATAATTATCTGTTCAATACAGGATTTTAAAATAGAAATGTATGAAACTTTGGAAAATGTTTAATATATTGGTACAGTGTTTTACTTCCAGGGGATCTTCTCTGAAAATACAGAGTTTATTTTCAAGAAATGCTCACAGTGACTTTATTTTTTCAGCAGCAGCCTCAGTATTAGTCAGCAAATTGTAAAATTAGTGTACAAACTCTTGTTGAGAGTGTTAAACTTTTCATCTGCCTGGTATGGTCACTTAAATTGTAAATCTAAGAATTAACTTTAAATAATTGTCTCAATGGCCAGTGGGATAGTTGGAAAACCCCAAAAATCAGTCAACTTTTTTACGGAAAAGGAAATGAAGAAAGAGAGAAGTATCCTAGCAGATACAGACAGTTTGTGCCTTTAAGCTCCAGGAGGCACTATAGTGCCTTTGGCAACTAAATATATATCTTTAAATCGTGAGTGCCATCAGTATTCTTAACTCTCTCTTAACTCGTCCTTCAGTGTGTTCTGTTTAACAGAAATTCTCAACGTTTTGTTTGTTTGTCTCGTTTGTTAAACAACATTCAACCAATGAATAATGTTCATAGGACTTTACCTTTTGTACACATATCAAATTATGAACCCAAACATCAGTGGACAACAATATCACTAACAATAACAATTTAAATATTTCATATAATAGACCTAATGTACCATAATTTCTTCAAATACATTTCTTTTAATATGTTCATGTTAGATTAATTTGGTTCTCAAATTAAAATATCAGATCTCTCAGTGTTACTCCACCCTTCCCAGACTGAGGAATAAGACTCACTATTACCACCCTCCATGGTGCATCATGTAGTACGGCTATTGAGCACAGGGCCATATGCATGGTTTTAGAATCGACATATTTTATATTATCTGTCACTCAACTGTTAACCAACAGGCAGATCTCCTAAAACCTCTGCGATTAGCTTTCAAATATCATGTAGCGGTTGAGTGAAACAATGCAATCCTCCAATTTCTGCTGTCTTTCACTGTCATCATTGTGTGTGTGCACGCATGACCTGCTATTGCACATGTGACATGTGTGCAACAGTGTGTGTAAAGTTTAAGCGTGTGTGTGAGTGTGTGTGTGTGTGTGTGTGTGTGTGTGTGTGTGTGTGAGAAAGTGTGTGTGAGTGAGTGTCGGCCAGTTTATGGCAAGTCAGCACTAATACAGGCACTCAACCATAATGAGTAATGAAGGGGCATCAATAACAGCCATGAGCGACATATCTGACAGGACAGCTTTTAATAATGGCCACCGTCAGCAGAGAGAGAGAGAGACAGTCAGACAGAGAGAAAGAAAGAAAGACTTGCAGAGTTAGAGATGGAGGAAGAGATGGAGTGAGAGGGGCAGGGAAGCAGACTGTTGATACTGAAGGATGGATGAAGATAAAAGAAAAACAAAGTAGGGAATTAGAAATAGAGACAGATTTACTAGAGAAAACAAGGGATGGAGGAATGCAGGGTACATCAGGGTACAGACCACCAGTCTATCAGGTGCAGCAGGTTCAAACTTTCAGAGTAAGAAGTAGCAAGAGTAAGAAGCATCTAAAAACCTTATATATTGTATTGGTGTTGTGATGCACATTAAAAGACATGTGCTTGTTACTTCCCATGAGACATGGAAGAGCCAGTAAAAGTGAAATAAAATGTCTGACACAGCCTCCGCCTTTTACAGTGAGATTCCAGTCCCTCTTTTACATAAAAGAAAAGGCTTCATTCTCATGTCTTAGCTGAGCTTAGCATAACAACTAGAAGCAGAGTCAACAAGCTAACCTGGCTCTGTCTAAACACTTATATATTGTGCTTCCACAAATCACAATGTTTATATTACAGTTATAAAACTAGACCTAATCTCACAAAGGAAGACACCTGAGAATTTCTGATCATAACATGGCATATTTGGATCTTACTCAATTTGCAACTACAACTCGATAAACTTTTTCCAAGATAACTTTGAATTAAGACTTAGTCTTTATTAGCTAAAGTGTATCTAAACCAATCTCTGCACATTTTCTTCTCCACAACGGTCCCATTTTGTGTCTTACATTCTTTCTTCAATTGCATGTTCACACAGATTTCAGACCATATGAAACTTAAACTTACAATTACACTGAGAGTTAGACTATTATTGATGCATGTAACGAAGATTATGGGGCATATGCATAATTATGTTGTTAATATGAAAGGTATGCAAAGTGTTTCAATTTCCTCCATGGTCTGTGGGAAATGACTCAGCTTTATAGAAAGCAAAACCAAAGGCAATTAAGACCTTTCGCAGTTCATCACTGAAATTGAATTGCGTGAAATACAACCCAGTCATTATTAGCTGGCTGCTGGGCCCCTGCCAGACACTGAGACATATATAATTTTTACAAATAATTGAGAAAAGCAGAGAAAATGGATAGTACAATTTTAATTAGTCTGAGCTTTGTATTATGTTATCATGTGTGCCATGATAATAAAGAATACCCTAAGACAAGCAGGGATAGAGTGTCTAATGAATGGTATGTCTATTATTACCGTAATCAAAGTGATATCACACAATTCTGGTTGACAGAGAGACGATTCAGTTGAAAAGTAATATGCAGTCGCAGACGGGTACGACTCTTTCCAGTATCTGGTTTCATGTTTTTAATAAAACACGAAGGTGTCTCTGCAGTAATTTTTCCTGGTTGACAGCAACACAGACTGTCTTTGGACATGAATATGAATTTGATGTGATTGTGCAAGTTTAAAAGATGGACAAAGAGAGAGAAAACAGATACAGACAGGCACCCAGGGAGATAGACAGATAAAAGTTCCATCGTCCATCTTACCTAAAATGTAAATGGTTGTGTTGGGATTGGTTAGCCTTTCACTGCTAACGAGGCACACTGGGGTGATAGATGGAGCTATAATTCTAAGAAGGAATTGAACTACAGGCCTGGGAAACATTAGTTAAGGAGAATGACACTATCCTCATCCATCTGTGCCTCAACGCCCTTCCTTTCGGCTATTCTTTCCGTCCATTCTGCCACCTTGGTTTACCATTAGTCAGACAACCATGTCCTGCTTGGACCATCTGTCAATCTATTGTTTCCTCCTTCTTTTAAACCATCCGACTTTTTTAAAACCCTTCTTTCATCTGACCATGTCTCCCCCTCCTACTTCTTCTTTAGCTTTCGACAGCTTATCACAATTATGCCCCCCTTGTGTTTCATCATTTAGCCTATACATTTCTGATTAAATTGTCCAAAGGCTATATCTGAATATCATGTTTCTTAAACCCGATATAAATTTATAATCCTTAGATTTTTTTGTGAAATTAAATGTCATTTTTTAATACCACACTGCATGAGTTTTTAAGTATTGCAGGGAGTAACAGAGGAAGAAGGACCAGCCAGTTTGGGAGTGAGTTGTCACTGTAGATGCACACCTTCAACTCTTCGGCAGGCTAACAGATTCCTTTTACAGCTGTGTGGAAAACTACTGGTGGCATGTGCAGTGTGAAATTAGATTTCAGTTGCTCATAGCATGAACAGAAAAGGCTGATTATTGACTGATGTCGTCATGAAAACAACGTCGGTCTGCACTGTCAAAAAAAAAAAAGATAAAAGATGTGGCTTTTTTAACTGAAAAAACTAACATTCTAACCTCAGAGAGACAGTTTGATGGTTATTGATATCTAATAATGATATCATTAAAGAGTGAGGGGAACCCTGCATCAGTATTCCTTTCATTGGTTGTTTTCTTGCCTCATCCCACCTTACGCTTTCTTTACCGTCTTCCCACCTCCAGCATTCATCATACATAACCCTGTAACCCGCCACTGTTTCATTCTTACCTTCTCCTTTCTCCCCTACAACATATTATTCCTCGCAACAGCAATCTGCACAGCCAGTAGGATCCCTCCCACTCATACACTTTTTCATCCCACTTTATCTCACCCTTACATCTCTCTCTTTCCTGACTCTCTGCAGTGCCACACCCACACATGCCTCCATGCTAACATTGTTCTTCCCATCTGTTAATTCTCCTCCCTTAAATCCAAACACTCGCCTCTTCACCTGTCCACCTCTACATCCTGCTCTAATGGCCCTATTTGTTCATCCTGTTCTCTACTTGGTTGTTAAATCCTTCTTCCACTCTCCTGCACCTATTTTTAAGAGCTTTTGTCTCACCCCTTCTCTCTGTCCCTAACTCTTTTCTTACACTTTCTGTATATGAGCTCTTTTTGACAGCATGAGGCCATGATATTACAGGCTCAGCCATAACACAACAATCTATTCCTCTCTGCTTATGGTCAATCCATCTTCCCCTCTTTCCCTCCCTCTCTTGCACCCTCCATCCATCTACCACCTCCCTTCTCCCCAGTGTTAGATATGAGCCAGCGGCGATGTAATGATTGGTTTAAACAGGTAGTCTGTATGCATGGAGGCTCACTAAACTATACTGATGGTGTGTGTGTTTGTGTGTAGCTACTCTCAGCTCTCCTCTGTGTGTGTATGTATGATATGAGGCTATGCTCACTCTTTATCACATTATCAAGTACCACTATGATGAGTGAGTGCAGCCAGGAATTCATAGCCAAGATTGTGTATGTGTGTGTATGTGTGTGTGTGTTCAGTGGTGTTATTACCTCCTCGGGTACTCTGTCAGGGTTAAATCAGAGTTCATGGCTATTGGGGACACAGTGTGTGTCTGTACATTGAGTTGTACTTGCATTTGACACATATAAATAAAAAAATAAATAAAAACTTTTAAGACACCACACAATAATATTGTTACTTCCTTAATCTTAAGTGTATCCTGTCACCCATGTGATTTTTCACTTATATGTGTGTGCTTGTATACACGTTAGCAGAGCACGTACAAAGAAAATTGCGGTATGTCCATCAAACAATTTCTCTGTGTCAGTAGTGGTATTAAAAACTGCACTATAGCTTTAACTGAAGAGAGAAGATACGGGGGTGATATTTTAAATAGACCACTAATAGTATCCATTACTATAGTTTATAGCAACATCTGTTCAACTAGCCCGTTCTGTGACCTCAGCAATCATATATAACGTAACATATGTTACTCATGAATCTTCATAGGTCTGATTCATCCTCTATGCAAACCTTAGAAGAAATATCAAAACAGTATTTCTTAGTCTGTTATCCAGCAGCGACGTGTATCTTCTAGGTAAGATTTTGATCTTGCAGATGTCTTCTGCCTTGGATGAAACATTCAAATCCAATATTTCCACTGATTGCTGACTGACCAGGTCTGCACAGTGGACTTAACATATGTTCTAGTAAGGAAAAAGAGCAGCGTTGAGCAGCCCCTTTATAGGTTCTGTGTGGGGAATGCTGTGTGCTTGAATCATGGGAGTAATGTTTCCTTAGTGTGGTTCTGTTTTACCATCTTAAATGCAACAAGTACTGCACAATTTCTGTGCCAGTCTAACAAGACTAGTGGTAAAGATGTGTGTGTGTTTGAGTATGACAGAGAAAGAGGGAAGAGAAAGATTTGGCAAAAGACAGAGGGAAAAGTGCTTTCTAAAAGGGCACATGCTTAAATGAAACCAAAAGGGCACACCATCCCTGACTGTTCTTGTGAGATTTGCATTAGACTTAGTTGAATAAATAACATCTGAATGTTGTGTTTCCTCCAGAGTTGAACAAGGGAATTACATCTCAAAAAATAGAGAAGAGTGCAAAATGAACAAAATGTAGTGCCTTTGTCACAGCAATAATGTTTTCTCTCTTCTGAAATAATTGAACAATCATAATTAATCATTGAAAGTGATCAGCAAGCAACCTGCCTGGTCTCTGTATCTGGTCTGACCCTGAAAGTCTGACACCGATGGCTCTGCAGCTTTATGACTCAGACATAACGTACCAGTCAAAAGTTTGGACACACCTTCCCATTCACTTAAATGAGAAAATGTGTCTAAACTTATGACTGGTACTGTAGCAGGTTGAGAAATGATGACACCCCAACAGATATGGGAATATGCTGCTTATGTAGGCTATAGGGCACTCTCTCCTGAGAGGAAAACAACTGGTTGTCTCCTATGTGTGCACATCCATGCCTAATTACTCCAGAGTATTATCCATCTTCTACTGTGGATGCGTGTGTGCATACTTGTGTGAACAGGTTTATGACTTAACACTAAGGAGCACCACACTTATTATAAGAAAGACAAAGGACAGAATAGAGTCGGAAAGAGACAAAAAAAAAAAAAACTAAACTGATTGTCAGCCCACTTTTACACCAGAAAACAGTAAATGGTTTAAAGGCTTTTAGTTCACAGTTGTATGCTCATTTGTGTGAACGGCCACCTACACACGCCTACACACACATTCAAAAGAGTTAGACTTAGGAAATAGCTTTCATATTTATAAACAAACTTCTTGATTTTGATATAATCATTTGTCCCCACTCCTACGATGTGTGCTATAGTATCTTAAGACATTTAAACCTAAAAAGGAAGGTAAACCCTATAATGTAAATGTATAATGTTATACATTATATGAATGCTCTAAACCAGTCTAACTTTAACAGCTGGCATACAGGATACAGACAAAGTAGATCCAGACTTCACAGTTTCTCCTGTACCTCTGTTGTGCAAAAGCTGTGTAGAGTTTAACACATGATGAAACAGACTATGCCGAACATGCTGCCTCACACTATGGTTGTCTATGGTCAGCTTTTTCTATGCTATTCAACAGTGCCACCTAGAGGTAGATAAAAAGTGTAGGATTATCAAACCTGTGGTGGAAGTAGCTGAGAATCTCTCTCTTATTTCTGTTTAACCAATCCAAATACTGCAGCACGTTTTCTGGCTTCAAGGGACACAAGGACAAAGATTGGACTTTGCACCACTGTCCCTCTGCAAGTGTTAAAGGCAGGAGTTTCTGGAGGATATGGAAGGGGACAAAGGGGATCATGAAGTGTGTGTGTTTGTGTGTCTGTGTCAGCCTTCCACAGTGGTCAAGGACCTGTGCAACTACTGATTACCATCATCATTCATGATCAGCTGTCAGGTCATGACCCATATGCATACACCAGGGAAAACATGGATATAAACATGCACACCTGACCTTCAGAAACACACCTACACATCTACACACACAAACACACACAAATACACATGCACAGGGAGTACACACAATAATGTTAACATTAGTCTAAGTCTATTATTTCCATTTTCCTTACAGTAAAACAGAGTAATTTAAACTCCAAGAAGTGAGTTGTTTTTAGATAGATAGATACATAACTTATTGTTATTACTGTAATCTTCAGAGGAGAAACTAGTTTGAATTATGAATATAAATCTGTTATTTTGTGTTTGAATTCAGAACTAATCTTAAATAAACACCATTTCTGCTTCCAAGTCAGTGTCCAAGTCAGAGAAATACTATTTTCCATGTTAAAATCAAAACTTGTCCTAAAAGACCAACGTTTGGAAACTAATCATACCACACACACAGTTATGCACAATAATCTAACATGAAGTCTAAGGTTATTCTTTCCATTTTCTCTTGAAATAGTAATTCAAACACTATCCAGTAACTGAGTCATTCCTAGATGGACAGACAGATGGACGTAAGGACAGACGGATATATCAGTTCTAGTCCACAAAGTTTAAAACTAAATGTACAACACAGCAATCCATTGGCAACACAGACACACAGACAAAATTATGCACACATTTGAGCATCTATACAGTATCCATCGACACAAACAGCACATTCAAGCATGTACAAATCAGACCTGCACACAAAAACAGGATAGTGTCCGAACAGAGATTTCCATCAAGGCATTCTGTGTGTTCCCCTGGTGTATTAGTGTGATATTGGCTATCTCCAGTTTTGATGGCAAGTCATTTTACAGGCGGACAGAGACACAGATGGCCTGGTCACCTCTCAGTGATAGTTTGTGACTGGCATGATTGCTGTGTGGTCTCTGTTAGTTTGTCTGCCTCTTTCTATTCCAGTGTGATGCTCATTCACTCTTTATCAGTTCCCTTTCCTCTGTGTCTTGGTTTTAACTCCCTCTCTCTGTTGCTCTATCACTTGGTGCATGAGCAGGAAAAGAGGATATGAGTTATTTTCATAGTTATCTTATGTGAATAGTGTAGGGTCAACCGTTAGAGCCAGGGTGCCAAGCAGGAAGTAGACGGAATACATCTTACCTTGTTTTCAAGGCTCAAGGAGATGAAATTGTTCATAGGTGAAAAAGAGCTGTCAGTCACGAAGGTTATAATAACAACTTTAGGAAGTGAGGTGGCTATTTGAAAGAGAACGAGACAGAGGAAACTTTTCATATTCCATGATGAAACATCTTAAGAGAGAGACAAATATAAAGCTAATGAGAGAGAGACGAAGGGTTTTGTCTCATTGGGAATTACCTCCCTGCACTTGTAAAACAGAGGAAGTTGGCTTCAGTTGGAAAGTTCATCCTGGTTAAGTAAATAAAATAAATCACCCTAGTGCTCACATGGTCACTGGTGAGAACTGGGACAAGAGAAACAGCACATTTTTCATGTTTTTACAGGAGCACCACACCTATCACATGTCAGCACATCAGCATATCCTCTTCCACTGAACAGAAGGAGTGATTCACTCTGCTCAGAGGAGCTGCTGGCCATTTGAGAATATCATCATCTTAATTATTACGTGATCTACCACTGATGAAACTCCTGTAGGCTTTTTAGCCACCTGAGGTAATGTTGTGGGAGGAATACTGACGAATACTGTATGCATACTAATGCACAGGCATATTTACACTTAAATAGACAGAGATACAGATGGAAAGGTGAAGCTAATAGCATGAAATATTCATGACTAAATGAGCAACAAACAAATAATGTTAGGAGAAAAAAAAAAACATAATTACCATTTAATATGAGTTTAACACTGAAAAATTGGCTCATTGTGTGTGGTTCCATCAGCTGGATGCAACCAGCTAGCACCAGCTAGTAAGTGAATTTTTGGTTATTTTCCCAAACCTGCCAAAAAAGTGATTTATTTTAACAATGGATAAAATTATTATATGTAATGTGAAAATGAGTTATTTGTAGCAACAAATAGCAGCAATTTCTCTAAGCAAAAAGATCTAAAAACCCACCGTACGCTACTTGCCTAGCAACAAACAACAGACAGACAAAATGAGCGACTAGCTAGTGAGCATTAAGCAGCTAAAGTACCAGTTTCTTACAGGAGGCAGTAAAGACAAAACCAGAGAAGGAGAGTGAGAGGTTGAGTTATCCATCTTCCACCTGTATGCATGTCTGTATTTGAATGAGCTGCTATGATGCAATATTTACGAAGGTTTAATGTTATTTCATCATGAAACCTGTGCACAATTTAGCTATAGTAGCTAACGTTAGGCCAAGTAAGCTAACGATCGCTTCAGTCCGGGGTAGTGGGGTGTGAATCCAGAGAGTGAAAGACAACACTTCTCACTCCATTTTTTGAAACAGAAAAGATGGTGTGACCATAACATGCAACTCTGAGCTTCAAACCAGTGCAAAGCAATAGGTGATGTCACACTGCGCTACACCCACCTTTATGTAAAGCCTATGGTCATGCAAAGAAGTCAACTCAATGACAATCATCTACATGAGCTCATAGACAGTCTATATGAAAAAAAGGAAGGAGGGAAGGAAGGAAGCAAGGAAGGAAGGGAGGGTGAGTAGTCTACTGTACTGTCTGCTGACAGCTTTGACAGAATGAAATATGGTTGCTCCACTTCCCACCACCTTAACTTTGTGTCAGTTTAGTTTTTTCCAGTCACCTTTGTCTGTCTTTTGAGTTTTTTCCCTTTGTCTTTGACTTCAGACATTTCCTTCTTTGCATATCATATCATACCACACACACCCACACATGCAAACACACACACCCACATCTATCTATTATCATGGGCTATCAGTATGAAGATCATGTGTCATCCTGAGCCAGCTTTGTTATTGATGACCAGTTGTAATGATCAGTAGATGCAGATGATGGCGCCACCCTCATTGATTCACAGTGACAGTTTTAAAAAATGGCATAATTCTCATTGATCGTCAGTGACAGTGTGTAAAAAATGGTGTCATCTACATTGATTAGCGATAAAAATATGTGGCAAAGATGTGTCATGGGTGCGCAGCAGAGGAGCCCTCTCACACACACTTCTATTCATCATTTGAATGTGTGTGGCACACGTGTGAATGCACATGTTTTAGAGGAGCTGAAGAGCCCCATGAAACCCTCACCAGCTTAACAAATATCAAGTATCCGTGGTGAAACGTACTGAAATAGTGTGGATATCATCTTGGCGACACTCTGAGTTGAAAAGAGAGCAGTAATATGGGTGTTTTCCCATTGGTGCCCCTGTGAAACAGAGTGAAGCAGACAAATGAGAACCAAATCGGGGCAAGCTCCACAACATTCACAGAAACAAAAACAGGATTTTTCCACTTTTAACCTCAAATGTCTGGAAATGAAACCCTTGGCTGCCACCTGGGGGGATTCACAGAGTGTGTCAGAGTTTGGGTGTATTTTCACACTATAAATAAAATAAATACAAGCCTGAATAAACATATTACTATCATTGCCTCATTTCCTTTGGTTGCATGGCCGTAATTAACATTTCAACAAGATTCAACAGGAAATGTCCAATCATCAAAATTCGTCTGGATTCTGTGGAACTTTGTCCTCTCCCTCACTTTTTTATTTAGTAACTTTTCCATTGAAATCACAGTCTAACAAAGAGGCAGAGCGGTCTCTATCATGCATGTCCCCTGGTGACTGGTTTCATATTGATTGAAGACTACAATCCGTGGAACTGTTGCTTCAAGGTACCAACAACATCACTGCACCAGGATGATTTAATGAGTGTCTACTGGGACAAAATGGGAATAAAAATTGGCTACGAAAAAGTCTCAGCTCTATCCACAGTCAAACCATTTTCTCAATAAAGGCTTGGCTGAATTTTAAAAAGACTCAGAAAAATCCCCTTTCTGCATCGTCCTCAATGAACCACTTTCTCTCACGAGATTGGTGAACTGGGGGAATCAAAATCAGGTGTATACTGTATGCTTACATTCTTTTATTGTTGAACCATGCTTATTTATTCCCTATGTGGAAGACCTGAGTGTAATCATTTCTTTACCTCCACTAAGTCATGTTTTTAATCACACTCTGCTCTATGTTATACATTATTTCTCCCTCTGTACTTATCTCTTTGTTCCTTCCATTCATACTTCATTCACCTCTTCCTTGATGTTAGGCTTGATTATTTTCTCCCCCCCTCTTTTCTCCCTTTCTCTATCTTTGTGATTTATATGTCCACAGTGTGTTTTTTTCCCCCTGCTACCTTGATGAGTGCTCAACCTCACATGTGCGTGTGTGCGTGCGAATACACACACACACACACACACACACACACAAATAGATGGATGAGCTGGTGACAACTAAACCAGCCAGACTTCACTGTGAATTATAATCACCTTCAATCTGTGTCTCTGAATCCCTGCCCAGTTCTTATGTTCTTGTGTGTGTGTGTGTGTCATACGGATATGTGTGTGTGAGTGTCTTCTATGGCTGTAAGTGATGGAACAGTGAATAGTTTGTTCCCAGAAGGGTTGTATATGACTGTGTGTGTGTGTGTGTGTGTGTCAGTTTTCCTGCTTATTATTCTCTTGCTCCCCTGGTGTTTGACCAGTCTCTGTTCTGTTGAGATTTTTTTGTGAGCTGGAATATAATTTTATTTCCATTGCTGTTCAAATGCAGCATACACACACACACATACACACACATACACACACACACACACCTTTAGGGAACAGCCATCAGGGTGAGTGGTCCATCACTCACACTCACATAAGGTATTCAACTGCACTGTGTCAATGTCACATTGTCAATGACGTGGTGTGTGTGTGAATAACTGGTGGTCTAGGAGTCACTGAGGTAGCAGGGGAGAATATGCTCTGGAAATATAAATCTCAGAGAGGGAGAGCGAGGACGTTTGAGGGAAAATCTGTATATCTAAAGTTCTTGACAGAAACTTACTCCTCCACAACAAACAAATGTGCTTGCAAGCAAAATGGACTGTTTGCAAGGGACTTTTTTCCAAGTAGTTCAAAGTCTTTCAAATTTCAGAAGAAAGATCGACATTGTAGAAAATAGTCAGTGATGTGAGAATTTAAGGAAGAACCTTGAATCAGGGAACCTTTGCAAATTGAGCATTCAGAGCGGGCTGAAGCCCTGGCTACAAATGTTCACCTTAAGTTTTGAAACTTTAACCATGTTTAAGACAGAAACCTGACATAATAACAGTATATAAGTGACTGAAAATCAAAAAAAAAGATGTTAGCTCCCTGTTAAGGACAAAAAAAACAAAAAACAATACACCGTCTAATTCTACTTAAAATTGAATTTCAGACCAGACATTAAATAAAGGCTGCCTCCAAAACCTAATCTATTCTTGGATGAACTGGGTGATTAACAGTGTGAAATTCTAAGTGGATGAAACAAAAAGAAAAACTAATGCAGTGTTCAGTAAGGCAGATAGATACAGAACAGGTTTGGTGGTACAATCTACAAATAAAAAGGTCAACCTGTTATAGTTGTTGGACAATACACATGTGACTTGTTTATATCAGTGTTTATTACACTGTAACAGCATTTTTTTTATGTAGGTGCATTTGTCTAAAAACCCTGCTTCATCACTACCTGTTCTGATTTATTACTAAACACTACACTGACAAAAATTGAGACAGAGATGTGTTTGATGCCCAGTAATTAAATTTGATTGAAATCTTGTTGAAAATCATGGGGCATATGGATAATGATGGATAATATGTGTATGAAGAACTTTCACTGTGGAATCACTGTGGTATGTTGATGGTAGGGGTTTTTTTGGGGGGAATTTGGGAGCGCATGGTAGTCATGGACAAAGGTAGTCAAAACAGCCAAACACAGGAATGCAAGTGCACACACCCAAGTCAGCATCGATGCCAATGATCAGTTCAGATGGAAACAAAACATATACATTTTTCAGCCGTTATAAAAGCTGTTAAAACAAAAGAGAATCAGATGTGATGACAAAAATAAGTTATTCATAGCAGAGGAGGTAACAAGTCTCGCCAGCCAAAGTCTCTTAACAGTTTTCTGTAATCTGTATGCCAGGTATTATAGCATATGGCTGACAGATATTATCATTGTTCCACCCCAAATTTAAATGCATATTTCAAATTATACATATGCATTGTAGAGATAAATACAAGCTCACATGGACGTGAAAGACTGTGGTGTTTAAAATATGATGATACTGCCACCTGCTGTGGATAACAGGAACAAAATTGCAATAATCCCATTCTGTATATTTACCTTTCTTTTTTAAATAAAATATAAAAATAAATGAGAATGGTAACAATGTTAACAAAGTTGTTTAAACATGAAGACATTTAGGGTGTCAGACATTTGTGATCAGGTTTATTTCATTATATAATACAATAATAATAATAATAATAATGATGATTTAAAAAAAATAACACTGTTGATCATAAAATGTGGGCAGGCATATTTTTGACAGAAACACTACAATACAGTACAGACGGCATAGGTAATGCAATAATGAATAATTCAGCTGTAAGCACAACTATCATCTCTAAACTTTTTGAATATAGATCATCCTCCTAAATGTCAACTTGTGCAATCCTTTGCAATTATACAGCAAAAATGTTTTTTGCCCAAAGACAGACATGCTGGCCATTATTAGAGAGGTTAGCCACCACAAGAATACATATTATCTATAATTGGTCTATCTACTAATTGGTGGCAGCCTTGTATGATTGAGATTATCACTGTCTTACACCAAGACTCCTGTAGTGAGAAACACAACCATCATACTACTCCATATCTTCAAAGCAACACCAGACACTGTGATGACAGCAGCATTAGGGAGGGTACCGTTGTTAAAGGCTTTGTTGTGAACATATGTGATGATGGAGAGAGCTCCTGCGTAGGCCTCCTCGCACGCTGGCTGAATCTGCTCTTCTGGCAGCAAATGGCTGAACTCGCCTGGAGATTCATTTAATGACACCAAAATATTGTAAAAGCCAGAATATTATGTTTGACTGATGACTACAG
Source organism: Scomber japonicus (assembly GCF_027409825.1). NCBI lineage: Eukaryota > Metazoa > Chordata > Actinopteri > Scombriformes > Scombridae > Scomber > Scomber japonicus. The sequence continues at coordinate 10,138,413 of NC_070588.1, forward strand.
TCCATGTTACCTGGGTTGCAACTCACCCTTGTCTCGCAGCTCAAAGGTGTACGAGAATGGAATGCCACTGAGACGAGCCCAGTCTCGACTTGAACCTGAATTTGCATCTGAGGGTGAAAAAGAGACAAAGAACCAAGAAAGAGAAGGTGGGATAAAAGCAAAACAGCATTTCATCAGTTAAGTTGGTCCTATTTTCCTTTTTCTCACATTCCTTAGATATCAAAGTAGTCATCTTCCTTTGGGTTTGAATAATCCAATCAGTAGGTCTTTTTGTTGCTTGTTCTTTTTGGATGGACTGTCAGCCCTAATAATGTAGATGTCTGTCCCTAACTCACTTAGTCAAAGGCTGATCAGTGTAACAGTGTAACTTCTTGGCCGATATAGTAGGCCTTGACCTAGTCTTATTGTACAAACACTAAACTGTATGCTATTTGTATATCAATTTAGGTGTAGCTGTATCTTGGGTTCCCATTACCCACAGTGGGGTATGGTGTATATGATAGTCTCAAATTAATAAAGCTGTGAAATTAGAATCAAATTACTCCCAGCTAAACTGTATGTTGTCCAGCGGGATCGAAAAGAAGTACAAGATGTTGATGTTTCAAATTATTTTACTCAATCATAAGAGCATTAACACATCTAATCATTTCTATTTAGGGTGTTCAGGATACTAACATCAAAGTGACTTATTAATGACTGAACTGGAGAGAGCAGGTCAGGTCAGCATGTGTGCATGAGTCTTACAGAGGATCTGTGGAGATGTTCCTACAGTGTAGGTCATTCCATGGACCTTCTTCATTTCTTCTGCTGCTTTCTTACCAACTGAAACCTGCACAGTTCACAAAGACTGAGTTAACATATTTTCTATTAAATGAAAAATAGGGAGAGGACAAGACATAGCATTGCTTGGACAACTAATTTGATAATGTCGACATCTCTCAACCAACATCCTTCTTCTTTCTCTTAAATGTCCTCAAAACTTGCTTGAAAACCGCTGTAGATCATAAAGGCTGTCCAAAAGTCCACTCCTCAACTTATTACAGACTCATAGAGCTATACACACTAACCAGTTCATTGTAGTTGGGTGCATGAATCTCAGGATGGCCATATGGCAGGAGTATAAGTTGCCCAGCAGAGTGGATGGTGAGAAAAAGTACAGTCTGGTCAATCATTTTACCTACATATATACATACAGAGCAAACAAAACAACACAGAATTATTAATATCAAGCTGAGGTAACAATATCTCTTAAATGTACTGGGAGACTAATTTACAAGGTATATGAAAACATAATTTTCATGCCTTTCATTTGTAGTTAGATGGTTAGCTATCTAGATAATTACCCACAAAGTCCATCACAGCTTCAGCCTCAGGCTCTGACCCTGCTGATTTCCCACAGTAGGTGAGTGCACAACTGTCAAATGACACTCCAACCGCTGAGGAGGGGAAAAAAAGAGCATCAGATTAAAATGCAAATGTTGAGGTTAAGCTTGAAAGGAACAACAAAACACATCAACACACTACTCACAGTTAGTGTATTAGAGTAGAAGGTTTAGTTTAAGTTTAGGTTGACTAGAATAAATTAGTGAGAGATTGAATGGAGTATCAATAAACTGACAGAAGAGTATGTGTAACAAGTGATGTGACTGGGGAGTCTCTTAAATGTTCAATAGTTGTCAAGGTTTTGTACCAGAGTACAGGTCAGAAAATGAGTTACAGCAGTAATCAATGAAGCACTGGTATTGATCAACATATGGTAATTAGGTGCTTTGGGCCCTTTTTTATTTATTAAGTATAGCAGCCTGGTATGACAATATCCATCTTGTTATTGTTACTAGACAAATTAGACTTCTTGTTAAATATTGGTCTTTGTCTTTTAAGCTGCAAAATGTGTGATACTAAATTTGAATATAATACCATGTCACATACTTTTAATTGGCATATGTATATTAGTAATGGTAGTCTGACATAGTGAACATAGATAGATAGATGGTGCCACACAGAAAAATCATATCATCAATCATTATTTGTGTTAGTCATATACTCACTCCCCCAGTTGGCATTAAAGTTTCTGTTGAGATCAACACCGTAACAGCTACTGCCTTCAGGAGGGAGGGAGCGAGACTTCCTCCACAGACGAGTCTACATGGAAATGCACAGATATCAGTTTGATTGAGCATTGTTAATGAACTGTGAAGTCAATCAGTTATAGTTGCAGATTTGACTAAAACATATATCCCTATATCACTAACATAAGTTCATAAGCTCAGTGTATTCAAAGTGTTGCTTCTTGGATCTAAGTGAGTTAAATGTACTGTGTGTAACTGTATTAATGAAATATGTAAGCACTCACACTGTCATTAGCCCAGCTGAATATGTATCCATCCACATTGATCACAGGAGTAACATAAATGTCAAGATTCTGCAGTATCTGTTTCAGCTCTTCATTGGTTTTGTATGACTGCACAATCTGACCAGAAGGAAATTTAAACACTGTTAACACTGATCATGTATGCCTGCTTTTGTGCATATGTACCATCAAAATTATGTTTCAGTGCACAAACCTCTTTGACAAACCACTGACAGAAGGCGGGAGCGATCCACTCCCGAGCGTGGATACCACAGTCCATCCATATCACCTTCTTCTCTCTGCCTTCTGGGTTTTTTAGTCCCAGCTAGAGATAGACAACAGAGTCATGAGTATGAAAAACATACCCTGGTTTAATGATCTATTTTATTATATTGTCTGAACTCTTTCCACCTACATTTAAAACAAAACTGAATGTTCTTGTTCAGTCTTAAGCTATTCATGGGCCATGGAACATGTCCGGGATTTTTGATATTTATGTTTCAGGGATCAAAGTGGCCTGTTTTCCGTGGGTTAAATTTGTAGTAGTGCTCTTATGACATAGTGACAGGTATTTATTTTAAAATGACACATCTTGCTAATTTCCTCAGTGTTGCTCATAGTAAGTATCAAGTCAAGTAATAGAATAACATTTTTCATTTTCTTGGCACAGCTGCTAAGACAAACATATAACAACACAACATTAACACCATAAACCACCCAAAGAAAACAGAGAAAATAGGCGTCTCTTTTCAAGGGTCGTGATCCAAAATGTGGCAGCCTGTGTGGCCTTCAATTTGTGATTATTAGTGGCTTCTATCACCTCCAGGAGCCCAGTGCTAGCTGTGCTGTAAAGCACATTCTGAACTCCAGCAAGACCTTTCTGATCTACTGCTTGCCTTCAGCCTCTCATAAATGTCCTAGCAAAATATGAGATTCTGCTCTGGACTTGTATCCCGCTGGTCGAATATGTTCCATAGACTTAAAATATTGACCAAATATCCACATCTCAGCACATCCTTGTGTGCTCCTGAGTATAATTGTATGGCTGAATCATTTATCCCTTATAATAACACAGTCAGCTAAACACTGTAATGATTCATTACTTAATCTAGTCATGTTGCTTTAAAAGTAGTCGGAGTATCTAACATTTGCATAAATGTTATTAACAACAGTTCATATATAGTACAGTTGAACATCATCATACAAAGGGACACTTGGGATAAAACATCACACTTTTTTTTTTCATACTTCTGTATCGCTACAAACCACTAGATGCCACTGTTTCTGTTGCTCCAAAACATTAGGATATAAAGACTTAAAGGACATAACTGTTGTCAAATACCTTCAGCAATGTGATACTTCTTCCTTCAAAGGTGTGTCCATAGACAGCAGAGGAAACCAGTTCGGGGTTCCCTTGCTTCACATCTTCCATCCAGCTGTATATCTGTATTGCAATTTAATTAGCAAGGTTATTTGATTTGATAGTGGCATTTATGGCTTCACCTGGCCAAGGTCCATGTGTAATCTACAAAGATTGAAGTAATAAAAGCAAACACATTTTCCCAAGTGTGAGTGATTGTGTTTGTGCAAGCTCAACTAATACTACTACAGGCTGTACAATTTAGAGACATTTAATTAAATAGACCCTTACCTCATCCATGGGGTGATATCTGGTATAATTATAATTCCACATTGATTCCAAACCATCAACTAAACTGTGAATGTAGAAAAATGAATGCAATTAGAGATACATTATTTATTATCAAAAAATAACCCTTCAATATGTCAACATTTAATACAGTGAATTAATAAAAGCTCGGAGGCCATTATACACTTTCTATGAGAAAATTAAAAAATGTCAGACATTGTATAAAGGACATATTGTGATTAATCTAGCTATGAATACAAATAGCAGCATCATAACCCATAACATACTATTCAGGTCTAACTTCACTATATTTACTATATTTAGATAAAGCAACAATAAAAACACCCTAAATTTTATGACCCAGAATATAAAGAAATGGAAATATTTTTTCAGAATAAATAGTGTCTATATGTATTGAATAAATAAATAAAAATCACATACTATAATATTGTATGATTATATCTGCCAGGAGCAAGCCTGGAGGGGAATATACGTTTGGTTGTGTGTTTGTGTGTGTTTGCGTTTCTGTGTATCTGTCCACAGCTACTGTAATGTTGATGTTGCATAGGCTACTACTGGAGCCATCAACCTAATATTGTTGTGCACATGTATGATTGTATGACCTCCCATGGATGCAAGGCTTCACAGTTTTTAAAAATCATATTTACACCATTCCTTATGATCGTAAAGCTTAGACTTTAGACTTTTTGAGACATGCCCACTTTACTACATGACATGCACACTTTACTACACAGCAGCCAACCACTCTCAATACTCGACAAAACCCTGAGACCTCTAACCCAAACCCCAACCATTCCCCTCATCATACCTAAACCTAACCAAGTGTGTGTCATTTAAAAAGGTGGATGTATCATGGAGATCCTACAGTCTGCAGATAGACCGACTTGGTCTTTTTAGCAATCCCCCACCACATTACAATTGCATTACGACATAGCAGAAGGCATTTTGTGCAATCTGCTAGATTTTGTTTTGGCTCTGCTGTGGCCTTAGAATTAACATCCATAGATAATTTTGGTCTCTTCAGAATTCGCTCATTAATTCCATACCTGATATGTTATGATTTACTAATATTAGGTACAACACACAATGAATAAATCCCTGTTTCTGTTACCTTTGCTGCCATCTTAACTGTACACAAATGGCAGTGATCTACACTCCACTGACTGCACTCTTGTAGTTGTGCAAATAAACCATGTAAAACCTAAAGAATGCTTTTTAGGTTTAGAAGCTTAATTAATCACCCATTTATTACTGATGAGGTATTTATAAATTAAATCTGTGATTCAGATGTTTGGATTGGAGACTAAATTTGAGGGTGATAATATAAAGGGTCAGAATATGAATAGTAAGGGTTAAATTTATTCTAGGCATCTCAAAATGATGTGTATCCTTAGCTCAGAAATGATAATCAACTGCAAATAGGGTTGATTTGGAAAGACATAATATGGGTTGTTGTCGCATTTGTTTAATAAATGTTTTAATTAATTCACAAAATAAAATAAAAATTGCTCGGACACAATTATTATACAATGATAACTGTAATAGTTTAACAGTAAACTTTACACAACTCACCCATGAGAAGTCTCCAAGCCGCTGTTTAGTAACAGGAACAAACCTAGAATCCAAAGTTTCATTTTCTCCATTTGCTTGAGCTCACTTATGTTTTTCTTATGAAGTAGACACTCGTTGCGTTGTACCTGCTCCAGCTGCACTAACACTGCTGTCAGTCTCTTCCTGTGGCAGCAGTAGCTTTTGTTCAAACAGGTAACCTTGGGTCATCGTTTCACCCTGTTGACAAAATTTTTTAATGGCAAACACACAACAGCTATGAGGATTATGGGTGAGATAACTCTAAATCAGTTATGCATTAACCTTTATGAATTGTCAATAAAGTTATGTAACAGCTGATTTCACACATCATTAGGCATATGGCAGCCAACTGCCTGTCTGACTTCAAGTAGGAACACAGACATTTAACATAAAGTCATGCTTCCAATCAGAAATCAGGGAGTACATGATAGTAAAAATACATATTGAAACTATGCATTGTGCAGTGAGCCTGTGTTTTGCAGTGACAGAGCTGGAATGCGTTCTGCACCATCAGGCGTTGCTGGATAAATGTGCCATTCATTCCTGAACTGTCCTGTGTTTCTGTTGTTGTTGTTGTTGTCGTCCCCTGTTTCTACTCACGTGGATAATGTAATTGACAGCCTCATTCAGGCCAGGATAAGTGCAGGGAAAGGGGGGAGGGGGGTGGACATAACAAGTTAGGAAGGATATTGCCTGGATTCGTAGTCTTGGACATTTACAGACTTTTCAGTTTGGAAATATTTACTTTTCCTGAGGATTGTGGAAGGAAACCGTGGCAGTAGGTGTGACTGCTGTGACATCAGGAAGGATAATCATTATTGAAATCTTTTGGAGGGGTCAATGGGTGCCAAGTATACCATCTGCTGCTGTCGTTACTACTTGAACCACAGCAGGGAGGAGAAAAATGCTATTTTGCGGTAAGACACTTCCTTCCTGCAGTGATCCTAAATCTTTAGGTTTTTCCTTTAATTCAGTTTATTTGAATACACTCAAATTAAACACAAGTTGATGAGTTTTAAGATCATAATGTCCTGCTTTTATACCAGTCAATGTCCTCTTACTCTTTTCTTTTTCTCTATTCCCTCCAGTATGCGCACCACCAGAGCTTCAAGACCAGTAGAACAGTTATCCAGTGAGTCCAGCGACAGTGACACAGAGGAGGAGAGCCTTTTTGGGCCGCAGACTACAAGTCTGAGCACACAGAGCAATCAGCAAAGCCAGAGGAGTGCTGAACACCCCTGGGCAAGCATAAACAGACCCTGTGACTCTCCCGTCAGGCGAGGATCTGACAGAGAGTTACAGGCTTTTATCAGCATGAGAGACCAAACAGACAAGGCAACAGAGGTGAGACAAAGCTGTGTTGTTCTTGGAATTTATATTATTTTTTCAATCACAAAAATGACAAAAAGCCTGCATTTACAGACCTGGAAGATGTACCCCATAGGGTAGAACTGAATCTAGGACATAAGACCCACTGTTTAAAGTTTCTTACTGTTATTTTGTCATTTAGATTTCACCATATAGTTGAATCCTGAATGCTTTTGAGAATACGAGTGTTTTTTTTAAAATTATAAACTAAAGCTATAAAATACTCCAAAAACAATGATTTATAGAGAAAGATTTGATCTGTTCATTAGCACATTCTTTGAAATGATCTGTGAGGGCTCCTCATATGGTGTGTGGAAAATGGAGTAGCAGTAGCAGACACCACTTATTTCTGAGTATAGTACATGCACAACTGTGAGTGTACATAGCATACTAACAGGAATGCGAAGAACTGTGAAAAGTGTATTGCATGGTATCAGCTGTGATCCTTAACAAAGGTTTTAAAGATCAGATAAATCGGATCAGATTTTTAAAAAAACGTCATTGGCTCAGTTATAGTGAATCCATGAATCCTCTTTGCATTATTGTTCCGTATATAGCTTTAGTTTTCCCACAGTGAACATTTACATTAGCACAAACAATTACTGTATATCTTAGTGGCCAAAAGTGCCACTTGTTCTATCAGCAGATACTATAATTCAGTAATTGACTCCCTCTTTCTTATCTACTCCACTGCAGCACTCTAATGTCATTATCCAATAAGGGGAGAGGACATACACAGGTGGTGGCTCTCAAAGAAGTCTTTGACTCATTCTCATGTCGACTCACATAAGTAAATGAATTTAACCTGGATTCCAAAATAACTTAATATCAACATTATCACATTAGAAGAAATTAACTTTAGAAGACGTGTATTTACAGCTACATCCTTAGCCTAAATATCTTTAAAAGGATGTTTGAAGAGTGCCGACATGCATGTGGTTCACTTACAGCTAAGATATAAGTCTGGAATGATTAATTGAAAAAAGGAAGGATTAAAGGAGATGGATTGAAGGGATGAGGGATGGAGGGTAAGGGGTGAAAGGATGGGGTGAGAATCAGGATGGAATATGAAAAATGGAAGTGTAGGGCGATGTACCAATGCTGGTTGTGGGAAAACAGAAGGGAACCAAGGGGAGCTGAGTGGCTGTGGGGGGGTTTAGCTGTCTCTTCAAGTTGTCTGCTTGGATGGAGCCCCCGTGGTTCCTGTAATCAAACAAAGAAGAGAGAAGGTTAGAGGGGGTTTATGGAGGGAGCGATGTGAAAACTGACACAAAAGGGAGAGGAGCAGGTAAGGTGTGTCTTAAGTACTACTGGTATGAAAATAAAGAAGGTCTTTGTTCCCCAACTTAGTTATAAAACTTAATTTTGTGTATACATCACTGGGTCTGCCAAAGTTTTAAAAAGGTTGACCAGTAGGCATTGAGCTTTTCATTAGCATTTATAAAGGAAGGGCAAGGTTGCCAATTTGAGTTATTTTAACTAATAATGAACTTTCTGAGAAACAGCTTCTTAGCAGTGATCTTACTACAGGTCAGTGTAGGTGAGCTTTTTTTGAATCCTCTTTCCAAAAGAGGATACACACACACACACACACACACACACACACACACACACACACACACACAGAGGCGACATGATACTTTATTCACTTACTCAATCAGTGAGCCAGGACTTCTCAAACAGTCTTTTAGTGAATTTTAAAAATCTGCCTCCTCCGTTGTCATACCAGGAATAATTTTGTGAGCGGCACCACTGAAGAAGAACTGTAGCTGACCCCAAGACTTCAGTGGGAAACTTTACATGTGAAGAAAGTTGTTATTGTTATTTGCATACAGTTTTTAATAATTTATGAGTCATTTTTTCTGTAGCAGGAATTCATTGGGTGGGTCGTTCAGAGGCTGTTTCCTCAAAATATCAGAACTGCACCTTCGTGAAATTCCACAAAAGAGGCAGGAGTTTCTAAACAGAGATTGAGTTTGATGAACATGTGATAGACGACCTGGCTGCAGGACACAGTGGGTACATTGTTATTAAATGAATTCCCTGGTGGAGATGTAGGCCAACAGTCTGGCTGGCCATCCAAGGAGAATATTTACTGAACCCATGCTCTGAGACTGCTTTTACATTAATATTAGCACACGAAAACTGAAGATGGGCCTGCTAAATTCAAAGGCAATTAAACCACTAGTAACAACACTACTAGTTAGGTTAAGTGGTTTAAGACTGTCCTAAAATATATTCAGGAGCCCAAATTACATTGAAATAGGGTTTTTCTTGCTATAATCATTCCTACTTTTCACGCTGGCCATTAAAAGATCCTTTCATAATACACTTACAGTGTGAGTGATGGAGGACAAAATCCACAGTCCTCCTTCTGTGCAAAAATGTATTTAAACGTTTTTGATGCTAAAAAGATTGTAAATTGTAAACACAGATATCCACATGATATGACTAAATCAGATATACTCATATAAGCTTCTTATCAACTTTTAAATGCACAAAATGTGGATTTTGCTTATGCTGAAAGCATGTTTGAATGGAATCTTTTAATCTTTTAATAGCCAGAATAACTAAAATTATGTGATGTTACCAAACTCTAAACTCTAAAAAGATATTTAATATTTAGTCTCTTCTCCTTTTCAATGGAAAACCTGCTGACATGTTACAGTTGGAAAAGCACCATCACACACAACAAAATGAATGATGGCTGAACCCCATTCAGCTGGGTCCTGGTATAATGTGTGCTGCGTCACTGTCACACTGTCGTGGCTTTCTGGGACACTTGAATAAAACACGGCCATCATTAGTGTTACTAGTAACAACTGTGTGAAAAAGGACTATTGTTAAAAATCATCAGGGAAAGCTTGGCTCATTAGTTTGATTGATTAGTTGATTAACATATGTGTCTCCCTCCAATTTTGTCTTTTTAATTTATGTGTAGGTTATTGTGTGTATAAAGTTACTGGCTATTCATTAATTCATTACATCCATCCTAAACAAGCCTGGGTCTCCCACTATTTCCACTATTTATAATTGAAAAAGACCTGTTGTGTATGTTATATATTTGTGTGTATTTACCTCTAGGAATGGGAAAAGCTGAATTATGACATACACACTCTGTGCTATGCCCGGCGAGAAGTCAGATCTCGATGGAAGAAAATCCTGCTGCAGCTAGGTGAGACATGCTGATGCTTTTCTGCTCAGTTAATATTTGCTCCAGTCAGCTTGAATGTACCACATTCTGTTACATCCTGTGTACCCATCCCTGTAACTGGGGAAGGGTTGGGTCTCTCATATTTACATCTGCAGGTTATCAGTGCGAGGTGGATGCCTTGTTGTGTGTGAACAGACAGAGCCAGTTCAGTCAAGACCAGGAGCATCTAAACAGAGCTACTGAACTGTTGAAACAGCTGCTGGACCACACCTCTCTGTTCCCACAAGGAACCGGACACCAGAACAAATACCTCTACGTCATGGTACAGACTCAAACATACAAATGTACTTTTCACTCATAAATACCTAATCAGTCATTGATAATGGATGTTTAATCTGTAATTGAACTTTCAGAGAGAAATTTGAACATGTTTTAATGGTTATGTACAAAAATGTGTGTCAGCTGCATACATTTGTTTTAATAAAAAAGTTGAAACATTTCCGTTTTTGTGGATTACCTGTGGAGAAGTAATAACATTTAAGGTTAAAAGAAAGCTGTCAAGGATGCATCTACTGCTGTCAAATGTAAAAAAAAAAGAAAAAAAAGAAAGGGGAAAAAAAGAAAAAAAGGTCAAATTTGGCAAGAACAGTCAGTAAAGGTTAAGTAACTGGCTTATTTCAGCTTGTTAAAATGTCCTTTCCCATTCTAAGAAAATAAAATTTTTAACTTAATAAAAAGAAGGGGCATCTCTGTACCATTTTTAATAAATTCCATTACATTAAAGCTATGTGCTGTGGATCTTACAAAGCATCCCTTGTGTCTAATATTAAAACTACAGAACATTTTTACTTTCTTTCCTCCCTCTATCTTTTTTTAAAATCTTCCTTCCCATTTCCCTATCATGACTCTCCTGTCTCCATCTTTTTCTCCTCTGGTCACATCTTCTTCAGGACCGCCTGGTGTCCCTGGACAGTGCTGAGGAGTTTGTCAGACTGGCTAAAGAAAAATATCCCATGAAAGAAGGCTGAGAGACAACAGCACAGAAAAAAAGACAAGGAAATGTAAAGAAAATATTTAAAAAATCTTAAGATCACTTGATAGTTAATAATTTTTCATATTTCACGTTTATATTATAACACTCCAGCATTCATTTAATTATAGAGTTTTCCTTTGGTTGTGTTGTTATTTTAATGGAAATGCCTTCTATGATTGAATTCATTTATTTCACTACATATCATAAGTTGCACATTTACTGTTAGACCTGACATGTAACGCTGTATAGAATATTATGATTAATTTATTTATTTGCTTAAATCTCACCCAGTCTTGTTCCACTGGTACGCTCTTGTACAGCTGTTTAAAAAAAAGAAAAGAAAAGAAAGATAAATAATAAGGCATGCAATGGTGGCATGTCCTCAGTGACAGTCACTGTGCAGGGGCAGAAAAACAAGAGAATTCAGTAATATTCTGGTATGGTAAAAATGTATGCAAACAAGTGACCCAGTGAGTTTGAGCCAATCACCAAACAATAGGAGAAACTTTCTGGTTAAAGTTTTGTTGGTTTGTGTTGCTTTTTGACTTTAGGTCTATAAACACTTGGGTAAAATATTCTATGGAACTTAAAAAACGTATTTGTTATTAACACTTGTGTTATTACATGTAACTAATATCAATGATAACAAAATAGGTTGTGTGGTTCTCTAACAGTATTCTATTATGAATATTTGCTCACCTAATAAAGTATACTTACTTAGTCCAGAAGCAGGAGTTGTCCCAGTCAGTTTCATTCACTTGCCTCAGATTGACACTGTGATGCCAGTTTTTTCCACCAGATGGCAACATACAGCCATGTTCCAGTGACTTTAACAGGCAGTAAAAAAAAACAGAACTTCAATACTGAATTGTATGTAACAGATGGTGTGAAGCTCTTTCACATTGTTTCAACTCTTGAAATGATTCCCTTAGGAAAACAAAAATCAAATTAATCTGTCAGTTTTAGGAGTTTGAAATGCAGTTTTGATTGTTTCAGTATCAAGGCATGGTAGCTGATGTTGCAACAGTTTTCTAAACAATGAAAAAGATGAAAGTAAGAAAAAATTGCATGATGTCAGTAATGCAGTTTATGCATGTGAAATTGACCTTGACATTCTTCGGTTTCTGCACAGAGATTCAAGGTCTGTGCACAATGCAGATGATAATGTCTCGGCTTTTGGATGATTTTAGGGGCGTAATGTATACACACTCTGAACTGCTCACACCCACTTGGGAGAGTCTTCAAGTTCAAAGACTGAGAGACAGTTGATGATTTTGGTGTGCAACACACAGACATGCATGCCTGTGCACACACTTACACACAGAGAGTCTACTCTGACCCAGATATTGTTCTCTCCAAGGCCCCTTCCCAAGAAGTTAGGGAAACAGATGTGGAAGTAAGTGTGTGTGTGTGTGTGTGTGTGTGTGTGTGTGTGTGTGTGTGTGTGTGTGTGTGTGTGTGTGTGTGTTTGTGTGTGTGTGTGTGTGTGTGTGTGTGTGTGTGTGTGTGTGTGTGTTGGGGGGGGGGGGGGGTTATTGGGGGAGGGGAGCAGTATGAGGGGCGGACCAATAGTCTGGCAGCACTGAAAGGCATTGTACTGCCTGCACCTTTTTCTCATTATACCACTGTATGTGTGTGCATTTTACATCGTGCAATGCTGACATCATTCTTTAAACTTTCACTGAAATATTATACCCCCCCTCCCTAAAGTGCGTGGGGGAGACAGTGCTCTTGTATTCACTGGACTGAAATATGACTTCAGAAAGAAGTGAATGATTCAGAGGTATGATGTTAGCGTACAAAGATAAGAAGAAAAAAAAACAACTACATCATCACATTTTGGTAGCTTTTTGTGTCCCCTTTATAGGGTCAACTGGTCATCTACCACTGTGGGCGTGCGTGTGTGTGTGTGTAAGCAGTGGTGGAAAGTAATTAAGTACATTTTACTCAAGTACTGTAATCAAGTAGAGTTTTGAGGTATTTGTACTTTACTTGAGCATTCCATTTGATGCTACTTTAACTAGGTAAATGAAGATTTGACCCGATGGATAATATAACAAGATTTTAAAATACAACACATTGTTAAAGATTAAACCAGTAGTTTCCAAACTTTGTAAGGCTTCTGACGCCTTGTAGTCGGGGTCACATTTCAGATATCGGCAGTATGAGTTGTAAACGATTCCACCAAACAGTTTAGAATATGTTTTTCCCTCTAAACTCCTCACATGGTTTCATTTCAATAAACTTTCAAATGATCCAATATTTCCCCCTAAATCAACAGATCAAGATCACGATTAAGATTAGAGAAAAAGTCCAAAAACTAAAAACAGATTTGTTTATCAAACCATTGTTTTTACTTCTTTCCTCTTTCATTAATCACACACACACACACACACACACACACACACACACACACACACACACACACAGCCTAGATGGGTTAAGTAAGCCTTTGGGGCCAAACAAGTACTTTACTTCAATACTTTAACTACAATTTGCTGCTAATACTTTTAGTAAGTAAAGGTTAGTGTACTGAGTACCACTATATATGAGACAAAATCAGCCAAAGGCCAGTGGTCAGGGTGTAGCCTACAGTACATCATGGTCTACACACTCATGGAGATAATGAGTGTCCCTCTGACTCCCTCTGAGTCCTGTTGATGGCTGCAATGGTTCGTTGCCCAACGTCACCACACACCAACACACGCAGAGCAGTCAGTGATGGTTTTCTTGTCATAGTGTTGGGTATTCAGGGCGAAAGTAATGTCTGAGTAAATCGTCTGCCCATCTTGTCTTTGTCCCTACTTTCTACGTATGTCTACTTCTGATATATGTTTTTGTATACAGTACCAGCCAAATGTTTGGACATTCATTAAATAGAAAGTCAGAGACAGCAGCCTCTTAGCTTATCTTAGCTTAAAATTGACATTAAACATTTTTTGGCACCATTGGCCTGTCCTCAAGGTACACACTTTGGACACCACTGCTGTAGAGTCAACTGTCCTAAATATGTGTGATTTAAGAAAATCAAATTAGATTTTGTGACTAAACTAGTGTCATTTATCACTTAATTATTTTTTTCTTATTGGCATAATGTCTCTTTGGTATCGCTCTCTGTGCAGTTATCTGTGTATGTTTATGACTAAATAAACTATTAAACACAGACCCCTTCCTAAGAATATTCTGTCTTTCACTGGAACCTCACAGCTCAGGCAGATTATAACTTTCATGTTTATTTCCAGATAAATATCACTGTTAAGTCTGTAATGATGAACTATGGAGCACCACTTGGATTTGAAGCTATAAAGTTGATTCGAGTAACTTAAAGTTTTGAAACCACTGACTAGATTATGCAACAAATATTAGTCAACGTAATACGTTTTACTTATTTCTACTGGAGACTAAACATGCTTATAATCTATTGTCTTGTTTGCACAAACAGGTGTTCAGTGACGCATGCACGCCGGGTTAGTCAGACACTTTAGGACAACTGTTGATACGTCTGCATACACACTTCCATGACAAAGACATGAAGAGTCTGACTTTATGAATCATTATTGACTCAGCATTTGGGCATCTACAGTAGATTATTAACATCATCTGTCAAACATCAGGATGTCAACATGTTCACTGTGGCCAAGTTAGCATGCTGACATTAACAATAATCTACACAGTGCAGTTTTATAGTTCTGGCTGTAGACTCTTGTTTTGGGAGAGGTGCTGAAAACTTTTATATTCAAGACATTTAAAGATGGGAATAAGAGCTGGCAGACAAAATAAGTCACAAGGTAGTTTTTCAAAATAAGAGGGTTTTATTTAGCCAAAACATCAATCAAAATTAAACGTTCAGCACTGTATCTAATAACACACATGTTTAACTATTCACAATGTGTAAAAGTAACTGAAAGTATCAAGACTGAATGTTCAGCATAGCATCAATGCTATTAGCATGAGACCACTTAGCACCTTCAAGTGGTTTACAAAAACATACCATCTGTGAAAGAATTTAGGTAACAAGATTCAATGTTGAGCTAGTAACTCAAAAGGTTAACTTACTGACCAAAGCAAAAGCACCAAAACCTAATATATTCTAAATAAACAAACACAATATATAAATTGAAACTTATATTAATACTTACATTCTCCCTTATTCTCTCCTTTAAGAATTACATTCCTCAGACTTATATATAATTGTCCACTTCCTGTATGTAACAGCTCTGCTCTCAGGAATACATGTTTTGCTCCGGCTTTTCAAGATGTCTTCCAGCAGGGGCAACCAGCAGTGGCACGCCCACTACTGATATTTTTAAAATCAGCTGTGTGGCTGCAAGTGCGGCCATCGCAGGCAACAATTATACTGTACATTGTGTCATACTGATTATATCACAGAGATGGCAGTTAAGACAATTAAGGCAGTTAAATAGTTAGCCTGTTTCCGTTACTGAGATGTTTTCTCCTTGTCCAAATGTAAGGTAAATACAAGTGGCAACTCCCACAGTTTGAGATTAAAGCCAATGTAGAAGCATCTTAAAGTCGTTAAAATGCAATGCCGACAGTCGCTAGATGCTGGCTGCAAAAACCCATTGGCTCTAATTGACTCCCATTCAAAACTGGTCAACTCCCCTTTAAAGATACTGAGTCAAACATTTTTTTCAACGAGTTTCAGTCACTAATTTCAGAACTTCTTGGAAATTATTGCTCCATCAATAAGATTCGAAGACTTACAGTAGCTTTGATATCTGCTGCTCTCCCCAGCTTCTAGTCTTGCACTGAGTCTGATTATGTTGAAAGATTTCGGTAAGTTAAATGTTACTTGATTACAATTAGCAAAATTTAGCTGAAGTAGCAACTATTAGACCATGAAACCATGAAATTGTGACTGTGAAAATAAACACTCTGCACTCCTTATTTGAGAAGAAAAGATGGTGCCAACCATAAGCAGCAACTCAAAGATGACTCATTGTGTGACCTCACTACATCCATATCTACATCCATATAAGATGCTGACTGAATTGAAATTGAAGTGACGTTGGTGGTCACTTTGACGCACCTCGATTTACTTGTTAGGCTTACTCATGTAGTAACTGCAAACTGTAACTCTACTTGTTCAATCTGTTTACTGTTTGCTAGTGGACTAGAGAATACACACACTAAGAAATATCCCTTTTAAGCCCTTCTTGAAGTCTTCACTGTTTATCTCAGAAAAAAATTCATGATAAGACAGTGTTGACAGCAGTGTTACACCCCTGAACACAGACATTAACAGATCATACAAACGTGCGCATGCATGGTCAGTAATTTGTAACGGATGTTTAGAGAAGCAAGAAAATAAACCAGGCAATGGTGTGCTGGCCTCTGTGACTCCTTTCAGAAAGTCAAAGGTCAAAAGTCTGTTCAGGAAAAGAGAGATTATTATACTGCTTTCAAGTAGAACCCACCAACTGCATTGTAATATATTGTCTGAAAGGGAAAGCGAGTTCAGGTTTTAAGTTATAATTCATGCCATCTTAATCGTGTCAATAGCCAAAATTCATTGTGACACAAAATGCTTTTTTTTTTTTTTTTTGCCACTGCAGTTATTGTATAACTAAAAACCTGCTTTTAGCTTGCAACAATAACAAAGGAAATTCTCCATTTCTAAGTATTTGTAACACACACACACACACACACACACACACACACACACACCAGACCAGACCAGATGGGCAGATGGGTTGAGTAAGCCTTTGGGCAGGGCTGGGTGTGTTCTGCAGCACGTCTGTGGTCATCAGCGTGGATCAGTAATTACACAAGTCCACTGATGTTCTTGAAATATCCTGATATATTTCCCACGAATCAAACATAATGAAAGGAGGTAACGCTAACATACGCATTGTTGACTGTTGTAAAGAGAAACAATCCTGTTACATGCATACATGCATACAAAGTAAACCCCTTAAAGAACAGATAATAAGGATGCATATATTGATGAGAATTCAAAGGGTCACTGTATAGTGGATTGGCATCTGACAATAGTGCTTTATAAGTACTGTGTATTTTTTTTATTAACCCTGTGTTTCAAGACAAGACAGTAAAGTACTCTTAAAGCAGAAGAAGAGGGATTACAGCAGAATATAAGACCACACCTCACATGAGTTAGGCCCCTTTTGGAATACCAATAATCAGAATTAACTTGGGAGTAAAAGGATATATACATAGATACCAGATGCAGTTGTGTGTATGTTCAGTATAAGTACATGTCTATGCATGTTATAGCATTCACTGATGTGGTTTTTGGATGTTTGAATTATCTCACACAGCTGTTGAAGCCCTGCCCGCCTCCCAAAACTCACTTCCACATGTGTGGATGTGTTCATCTTCTTGTGTGGATGTTTTCCCCTGTGTCCACAAGTGCTGTTACTAAATGATAGCACTATCCCTGTCACAAAAGCAATTGTGGTTAGCTGAAAAAATGATAGAGTGGAGATGAAAACTGCCACACACAAGCCTGGAAAGGCTTCTTTCATTTGTGTACATAGCACTGTGGCTATTTTCTTGAAGACACTACAGTAAAAATAAACATGTCTCCAACATGGAATTCTGAGAAGCTTTGCTGAAGAAGATCAGATCATAAGGTGTGTGTTATGGCATCTAAATGGGTAAAAGACACTAAAAAAAGATAGCAGTGAAGATTCTTGTTGTCAACTCCATCTTCCTCCTCTCTCTGCTCTTTCCAGGGAAACACTCAGACAGTGAATCATCCCCCCCTTATGATCACCTGGCTGAGGTTTCTGTCTCATTAGACGTTCATTCAAATAACCTGACCTGCAGTCATAACCACACAACAGCCCCACACTCAAACCCACCTCAACATTTCTTTGAAGTGAATCAGACTTCAGTATAAACGCATACTGTACAGGCAACATCCATTTTGACAAGGGAAGACTTTTGTTGTAACAGGCCGACTGTGCGTAGATGATGTCATGTAATGATGGTGCAGACAAAAAAGAGGTTCTGCTTTTGTTTAGCTATAGAAGTTTAGCTTGTGTTACACAAAGACAAACAAACAGGAAGACATGTATGCACACACATACACACACACACACACACACACACAGGTATATCCACTGTACAACATAAACATATGGTGTTCCTACCTTAAAATAGCCAGAGTCCTCAGTCCTGTGTTTAAGACATCACCACCAGACGTGTGCGTGTGTGTGTGCATGTGTGTGTGTGAGTTAATACCACATAAGAATGAATGTGCCACAGCTGGGAGGTTAATCGTTGGAAGTGCAGCGAGTCGCCTGTAGAAATAGAAACAGTTCTGCTATACTAATAGAAAATAATTTTGATTCCATGATTGGATCTACCACAGGACTCTGACCTCATGTTCTATGTCTGTCTCTGTAGCTGAGTTTCCATCCAAGTGTTTCTTTTAATTATGATGTATTGAATTATATAAGTTGAACGAAGCTGCTCATTACAATATGAACAAGAAGACTGAGCTTCCAACTTTTAATACAAAAATGACACTTGAATTAATTGTAGTTATGAGCATCATTACCTTTCAAGTTGATTAGCAAACAGTTGGTTAGCAGCAGGTACAGAGTCACACTATCATTCATTTTAAGTCATGTTTTCTGTCCAACAGATGAATTTAGGTCCAATATTCAATCTTATTTAGCTCTGTTTTTGCTCTTTAACAATTCTTGAGGGAAATATCTGTTTATATAGCTGTTAAATGCTCCACTAGTCTACAGCTAACGGTCTGTTTGCCATTTGGTGCTAAGCAGTAAGTGCATAGTGGATTTTTAAGGCATTTTCATCAGAATACAGCTGTCTGCTGCAAACAAGGCCAAAGGCGATGAGAGTAAACAAAAAGTAAAAGTAAAGTTGCAGCTGGATAGCTAAACATGAGCCAACGCTATAAAGCTGCTGTTGTGTGTGGTAATTGTCTGTATTTTCTGCTTTCTGTTTCACTATGAATGACATTTCCATCTTTACCTATGTAATTTAATTTAATGCTAATAATAATAATAATAATAATAATTGATATTTTATTTTTAGAACTGTTTTCAAACTATGTCTCACTGTTTTAAAGAGAAAAAAAAGGATTGTGACTATCTGTTTGGTTTGGCAAATTTACATCTGACTAACTTGCCCACTTCCGATAAATAGCAGCAAGGAGAAACTTCGCTCTGCTTGGGACTTTCCAAGATTCTGGAATACTGTAAAATGGAAATAACACTTTACAGTAACATCAGTTGCGCCAATGTTTTAATCTATGATAATTATAATTGAAATATAATAATATACAGTTTCTCAACAAGAAGATAAGTAAATACTGTGTATTTTAGAACATAAAACAAGAACTAACTCTGAAAAATGAACAACTGTAATAAGTGAAACATTTCCTACACCTGTAAATACTGAAGTGGTATACTTAAATCCCTGCAGAGGACATGAATGAAAGATTCATTCATGAGTTGGACAGAAACACACACACACACTCGTATACACACCTAATGTCAGATATTTGCTACTGAGGTGGGCTGTGACTGTGTGTGTGTGTCTGTGTGTGTGTGTGTGTGTGTGTGCATGTGTGTGTAGGCAGTGGCAAGGGGTGTATTTTTGCTCGGGGACACTGGGATATGTATCTGCCTGACTCTGCAATCTCCACTTTCTGACTCACCGCCCAGAAATCCACTCTGGTAGGTCTACACACATACACACACACGCCCGCACACACACATAAGCAGACATGACAAATACTGGGCTTCCACCATTATGAGCTCACTGAAAAACAGCTGCCATTCGCTCGCAGGGGTCAAACGAGGGGGAAAGCCTTGTATGTCTAACTGCCTGCCTGCATGTCTCCTTATCTGACTCTCATATTTTATGTCTGTACACCCTGTCTGTATCACTTTTTTTGACGTCTGTCTATTTGATTCTAGTTAAATAATAGTTGTGTCATTTCTTTGTTCTTTGTTCTCTTTATTATTATTTTCATTCCATTGTCAGCGGTGCTTAACTAGTCCCACAAGCTTAAAGCTAGAAACACGGTTCCAATTGCGACATGATGAACATGTTTCCACAATGTGTGCTGTTACTTTGATTTTTTCTAGCATATTCCACTGATTTCGTATAAATTTGTAACATTTGGAGCATCCTGCCAGGACAATATGTTTGTGTTTGTTTAGTTCCTGTTTTATTATGAAATGTTTCTCCTTGTGTTTGTTATCTTTACTTTTTTGGTAACTCGCCTCGTTACTGTAATTATCCCCTGTGTATTTAAATTCAGTTTTCTGTTCAGTCTTTGTTAAGTCGTCTTGTTCTTTCTGGTTTGTACTCGTCTGTTCGGCATTAACTCTGTGTTTCTGTGTTTCTGTTCTTCTTTGTTTTTTGCTTGCTCATCATTATTCATTTTACAATTTATTGAAACTAAATGAAGATAAAACTGAAATACTTCTGGTTGGTCCCCTAGCTAAAAGAACTTTACTTTGTCACAAACTTGGGCACCTTGCAGCAAAGATTAAACCAGATGTGACATGTTTGGGCATTATTATCCATTCAGAGCTGAATTTTAATCCCCACTTAAAGAAGGTGACTATGGAAGCGTATTGCATTCACTTGAATAATGGTTTTTCTGAGTAATTTATTTTTTTGCCTGTTTTTCGGGGTAATTATTTCTGTTTTTCTGAGTGATTTTTTCTCTTCTGTTTTTCTGACTAATCTTCTTTCCTGTTTTTCTGGCTATTTTTTTCACTGTTTTTTGGAGTAATTCTTCCTGTTTTTCGGGGGAATTATTTTTCTGTTTTTCTTGGTAAGTTTTTTTCTCTGAATTATCGAGATACTTCGAAATCTTGCGAGAACGTAGCCAGCCTGAATGCATTTTAAATGCATCATCTTGTATCCATGGAACATACCATATATGTCCAGCTGATCCTGGAGAAACATTGCTATGTCCAGGAGATCTGAATGGGCTTTCCTTCTGAACAACCGCAAACTAATAGTAATACCATCTATATGACTTAAAGACAGGACAATCTCCCAGTGTCAAAGTAAAACTTAAACTTAAACTAAACAAGCAGGTCATGTTTGTTTCCATTACATCGAGCTCTCAATAAAGAGTGAATGTGTCCAATGTTTTGAATACCCTCTAAACTCAGAAAAAAAATTAGCCCGAAAAACAGAAAAGAAAAAAAATACTCAGAAAATCAGAAAAAAATTCCCCCAAAAAACCAAGCATAAAAATAAATTACTCTGGAAAACAGAAAGAAAATTACTCAGAAAAACAGACCAAAAAATTAAATTACTCAGAAAAACCGGATTTTTGCCAAGATATGGCTGTTCCTATGCCATGCAGATGCTGAAAAACTCATACATGCTTTTATTTCTAACAGATTAGACTACTGCTGGTTTTACAGAATTACAGAAGCACTTATTAAAAATTGTGCTGCTCGACTCTTAACAAAAACAGTCTTTGTATTTGGGCCCACCTGCTCCACTCTCTCCTGCATGTGACATTAACATACGCTGACCAGCAGATCCAGTTCAAACTTTAAAACATTCAACTTTAGACATGTATCATATACCATGATGCAATATCACTCCAGGGCCCTTTAATATAATAAGAATGTCAGAGCTGCAACCCTTATGTTTTATTCAATTAAAGTCCCAAATATTAAAATCTGCTCTTGCTTACTGCTTCCCGTGTGTAGCATTGCTGTCTTCCAAACATGAGGTTGTAGCTTTGATCCCATCTGCTGGAAATGTTAGTCTTGGTAGAATTTTAATAGCCTGTTATTGATTTCATGCAATCATGCAATTTCTTCATAAAATGCACGTTCTAGTTCTGGTTTGTAATGACTTAGATCTTATTTGTGTAACCTTTGGCTATCGTTTCTATGGGTTATGATAGAATTATACTCAGTAATTGCTGAGATGTGGGATCATGGTGGCATTATACCAAAACCATTAGGTTAAGAAACACAAGTAATCAGATGATCAAATAGATTAGACATTTGGACATAAAAAACAAAAGTAAGTATATCCAAAATGTTGAAATTAACACAGGGAAACTGTGCTGAGAGGAATGATAGGTGATTTTTAAATCTGTTTAAAAGGATACAGATGGTGATTTTCTATGGTGTCCTAAGTGTCAACAGATTTCATGTCCAGAACCAAACCAACAATGAATCGATCCTACAATGTCCAAAAACAATGTTAAAACAAATCAGTGATTATGCTGCAGTGAGTGGTGTGTTCCTGCAAAATGATGTATTCCTTTTCATTAGAAACCCCTAGAAACGGCAAGAAAGACAAAATAAGGCTGTTGACACTCCACATGTGCAAAATATCACAAACTCTTGACTTCATACTACATTGTAATTTCTCAAGAATTCCAATACAAAGTCAAGATGTTAAGATATGTAGCACAACAAGCCAGTAAAATATAGAAAATGACCAGCTATATCCCTTAATATAAATAGTGTAAATTAATAGAAGTACAAATTATGATTGATATGATTAGTATTATCTGTGAGCTGCACTGGCTTTTCTGCAAGCTTTCAATATGTGTTTCTTTGCATGCATCACTGTTGGCTCAGCATCCTATCTGACTCGAAAACCTTGCTCCTCCCTACCCTCTGGGAGGCATTCACACACACACACACACACGTCTTAACTCTAACCTTAACCACTGAGTCAAAAATCAGCATTTCACCAAGTGGAAACATGGCTTTTTACTCCGATTGCACAAGCTGTCCTCAGTCAACTGGTCCTTAGACTAGTTTGTGTCCCTGAAAGTGACTTAAGTCAAACCTACACACACACAGAAACACACAAACATGCACACATACACACAGAGGGAGAGAGAGAGATAGAGAGAGAGAGGGAGAGAGGGAGAGAGGGAGAGAGAGAGAGAGAGAGAGAGAGAGAAAGCGAGAGAGAGAGAGGTAGGTCCATCAAAAAAAGGCTTTTCCCATTGTGGCATGGGTAAATGATAGAGAGTGAGTGGTGGTTAGGCAGAGAGAAATGAAGGAGGGCAAAGAGGAAAGTAGAGTCAGCTGCTTTGCCATGAAGGCAGAGAGGGAGTGATACTAAAACCACACCTAGAAGATCATGAAGAGTACAAGTGATGAATAGATACAGATGGAAAAGATGTTCTAAGGGTATCTTATGCCCTTCAAAATGAAAAAGAAAACACAACCAAAAAACCTGAGAGAACACGTGCAGCTGTGCTGTGAAAACCACATGGCTCATTTTAGTGCCCAGAATCTGATTTTTCCTTGAGCTAAAAGTTCATGTCATCCATGACAATCTGGCCTTTTTAGTATTTTCTTTTAATGTAAGTTGTATGACTAATGACACAGGTATTAGGGTTTTTTTAAAAACTTATTTTTAAAATTTTCATTCAGTAGAGGAAGCACATTTATTTTAAGACCAACGCTGGGAACTTGTCTGTGTGTGGTGAAGCACAATGGGCTGTGAAAACATTTGAGTCATCCAAAATCCCCTCTTACTTCTTAATTGTCTGCAAATCATCTTTTTTTTATGCATCTCTATTCTTTGTGTCTGTTCACTCTTCCTCTTCCTCCCTCTCCTCCTCTCTCTATACCATATACTCCTTCTCTCCACTCTATGTGAACTCAAGTCAGTGTTGATACGAACCCCCCTTCTAATGACCCACAGTGGGATCAGTGTGTTTAAGACAACACAGCAAGGGAGTCTTTGGTTTGTTATTCCTGGCTATGATTCATAAAGCCTTTAGCATCATAAATGAATCATGACTGGCTCTGGGTCTTTCAAAAAGCCCACACATTCTCCTTGACATCATGTTGGACTTAAGTAAAAGGAAGATTAAGTTTACATTTGTAACTAGAAAGTACAATTAATGCACAAAATTGCTTTATCACTGAGATTACATAATAGTTCAAGGGTCTTTAAAAGTGAATCATACCTTGATGGATGCTACAGTTGCTACAGAGGAGTTTCTTTTCATATTTTCATTGAGCCAACTTTAATCTGCTATGTGATCAAAGGATTATTTCTGTCGCAGGGGCCTTGAGGCAGTTTTGTCTTTGTAGTTTCTTCACTTACATGACTGAAAGAAATAGGGGGCTTTATATCAGAACAAATCTTTCCCTTTTGTCATGTCTTAAGAAAACATGATACTGCTCATCAGTGATGTTGATATCTTGATATTTAAAAAAACAGATTCTACTTCAACACAAGGAAAGCTGGCAGGCCTCACTTAGCATATCTTTGACTGAAAGACTGATATGAAGGAGGGGAAGGAGGAGGAACAGATAGGGGCAGGCGGAAGATGAAATTAGAGCAGAGGTGGAGGAGGAGGAGGAGGAGGAGGAGGGAGAGGAGGGAGAGGAGGTGAGAGCAGAGGAAGTGGCTGAGGATAAGATACATGTCTGAAAAAGAAAGACAGGGAGGAGGAGATGAGGGATGTCAAAGAAGGGCAATGGGGGAGAAGGGGGAGAAGGGGGAGGAGGAGGAGGAGGGGGGAGACTGATATACAGATTGTGAATAGAGGGCTAGTCTGGCAAACTTCCTGTCCTGTGACAAGAGGAGAAAGCCAAGCTTGGTCTCATGCTCTTTCTCTTCTTTTGCCCTCTGCATGCTCAGAAAATTTGCAAAGTTCAACTGTAATGAAAATGCTAAATCTCCTTTCCTTTTGTTCATGTTTTTGTATCTGCGTCATCTGAAAATTGAGTCTCATGAGGGCTGCGTGATGGTTTTAAGTCAGCGTAATTATGCTCATTAGGGGCGGGTACACTTGTCTCTGCATGTGTGTGCATACATTTTCTGCTGGGCAAAAGTCTTGCATCTTCACAAGTGATGGCTTTAATTATTTTTCTCACTGAATAACAGCATTATGTCACCAAGATGACATACACAAAGTCAATTTGAGCCAAGAAAATGTCTCACAGTGTGGATTATTCAGATCCCTGCAGCTCTCATGACATTATATACAATGTTTTGGTGAATGACAGGAAATGTTAAAAAAAAATAATTAAAAAAGTAAAATTTGTGTTTATATGACTGATTACAGTGGATATCACTTTCAGATTAGGTTTAAATTAACATAATGTCTCGGCTGCGGAAATGGTTTGTCGTTGTTTGTTTACAGAGGAGAGGATGAATCCACAGAAAGAAACAGGAGAAAGGGGGAGAGAGAAACAGAGAGCAGAGGGGAGTGGACGAGTAGATTAAAAGGAAGACAGATAAAACGTGACAAATTAGGACAGAATTCGTTTGTCTTTGATGTAAAATAAAATCTCTGGGGGGAAATAAGTTTTCTGCCTAGCAACCCCAGTAGAAGGCTAATTACCTGTTTATCTTTATTGGATAATGGCCAACTCGTGAAGAGATGGTTTTCCTGGATGAGAAACACACACAAATACACTCTCTGTAACTCCTTGAGGACCAAATCCATCATGATGTATTAACTGGGTGTGACACAGAGACTTGCACACAGAATTACAGAAGACACACTCACACATAAATTAAAGATTTCAGCAGAAGGATGAATAAAAAGTCTGCAGCTCTCAGATCAACCCAGGTCAATCAGACAAGGGGAAGGATGACACTGATTACAGACAAGAAGAGGAAGAGACAATGGGTGAGAAAGAAAAAGAAGAAGAATGGATAGTGAAAAGGGTGGGATAGTGGATGAAAGACGCACAAGAAAGACAATAAGGAGAAGTATGCAATAAATTGAACTTGATGTAATCAACCAAAAGAGAAGCATGTGGGAAATTTCACATTAGAAAGCAGAGGAAAAGGGGAAATTAGAGTCATGGTGGATGTAAAGACAAACAGACCATAGACTGTGTATAAAAATGGACATAGCAAGGTTTAACATCACTCATTGGTTTGTATTGGAGCTGGTTTGAAGCCCAGAGTGGTTACCACCATGTTTTGTGTTTGGAGATTCCTAATGCGTGTTGCCTTTCACTCTCTGGAAAGGCCCCACTGGCTTACTGAGAGCACCGAATGGTCCAAGTTGAGCTAATGTAACGATTTTGGCTAAATTGCAGGTGTCATAATCAAGTAACAAAACACAACGACATATTGTGACCATAGCCAGGGAGAGCAGCGGGTGAGCCAACTGGCAATCACAGCTGTCAGTCAACACCCACAGGGCAGACATCAAAGCTACTATATGTGTTCAAATCTTATTCATGTTGCAATTATTTCAATAATGACTACCAGTATACTTATTAGAGGGTTTGAATTTAGTGAGCCTAATGACATGAACAAAAATGATTGATTTAGTTTTACTAATGTTGCTTTTTGAAAGGGAGTTCATTGGAGTCAGCATCTAGTGGCTGTATTGTTGGCAGTGCACTTTAAGGTACTACATTGCTGCCAGCTTCATGTTGTAGCTGCTGCTTGAAACAGACTCATGCCTCCTCCCGTGGGGCTGTACGGCTGATTATGAAAGTCTGTTGTTGCTGGCAGCAGTGTTTCTACTAAATTCAAATGTGAGCAAGGAAGCAAAATTGGACAAGTTGACACACATATCTGATGAGTTCTGATGCCAGATGTGGATTTCAGTTGGATCTACACACAATGGAAATATCTAATTATAAAAGTATACATTACACTGTAACTATAAAACAAGTCCTGTCAGTACCAAACAGGGTTTTGAGTGTCTGTTATGTAATCAAATTGAGCACGTTTGCTTAAAGAAATGTACCTAACTTTATTCATACTGTTTACCACCACTTGACTTCAAGGACTTCTGCACCATACACTTTGAGTATATAGTATATATTTGCAGACTGGTCTGCTTTTAAGGATGAAATCAAGTAAAAATATTTTAAATCAAACTAGATGCAAAAGCCGGCAGTATAGAAAAGATGCAATTAAGAATAAACATAAGATTGCATCAGATTTATTAAAAAAGTGAATGAGCTAAAGAGGAAAATGTTTTGTTGTGTATGTGAGAAACCATGTGAGCAGTCCCGGGAATCTGGCCTGGAAAAGAAAGAAGTAAGATGTTTTAGAGACAGAAAATTCTTTCCTGAAAATACCAGTGAGCATTATATAATTAATAGCTATTACAGCATGACTTTTGTCTAGTCTGACCACTGTGTGTCTATTTGCTTCAGTCCTCTTGTCTTCAGCATTGGACCATCTAGTCATAGTGTGTCTTTTCCATGTTTTTCTTCCTCTTGTGGTTCCCACACCTCTCTGGAGCCATGTGAGAGGGCAAAACTAAAAGAGGACAGTGTTTTCATGAGCGTCATGTGCAGAGATCTGAACCGCACATTAACTGTAGCTGTAATGTTAGTGGATACTTCCTAAGTTGCTTCCACTTTGAATGTTTCTGTATCTTAAAACACAGCACGATAAATCATCTTCTTATAGTCTTCTCAGTCTTCAAGTGTCAAGGGTCTTAAATCCACTTCCAGGTTTCCAGAAATCCTACAGTCCTAACTTGATGTCTGCCACGTCTGTATGCCATGTCTGTATGCCATTTATGTGATGTGATTAAGTTTGCACTGCTGCAGACTTTACAGTGGTCATTTAGCCAAAGTGACACTTACAGAGAGAGGTGTTTCCCATATTCAACCTTCACTCACTGATATAAATATGTTGGACTCAGATCAACTCCAGACCTGTGTGAAAAAAAATGCAGCCCTCTCATTCATTTGTAAGAGGCCAGTCCAGCAATGATGTTGCCAATGCACTTCACTTCAAAGACTTGTAGTCACTGACTTCTGAGTTTGTTCAGTTTTTCCTTAGTTAAGCAATCACATGCTTGGTTAAATGTATTTGAGTAAGTACGTAAGTCAGTAAGTGAACACATCACCGTCCAAATGGCCTAGCCTTGATTTTGTATTCCTTATGTTCAGAGTGCATTCAGCACTGCACATAAATTAACAAGCACAGCATCCAATTATTTACAACAGAGTTATCAGATTATGGTTCTTTCTGTAGTTAAAGTGGCCTTTTAATATATTGTTAATGAGGAGGTAATATAGTGTGGATCCTGGCTAAACTGGCAACACCAGTGAGGACCACCACTGCTAAAAGCTGGTCAGTGACGATGCTGATTCATTATAGTCAGCACACTTTTGAAATAAGTTGATAAAGATTCATTCGTACATGTACCTCAAGACCACAGGTCTCATTTGGGTCTAGCAATGAAAAGCTAATTCACAGAAATGCTCAGTCTTCTTCTGTAGAATCTTTAACAGATATTTCTCATATTGCTGCAGAGCAACATCTTGAGTGGGCGAGTTTTGTTTGCACACATGCACGCAGGTGACATGAGATACAGTCCTGCCAATGGTTTCTGGCTATTCCACCATTCCACAGGTCACAGTAATGTGCCAACAAAAGTAGCAAATGGCCAGTAAAAGACAGAGAAGAAGAAGAAGACAGCTAACTAGATAGATAAACAGTTCAAATTTCCAGTTGTTCAGCTTTGTTTCATGTTTTATGAGGAAAGAAATGAATTCAGCATGTTCGTTAGGCCTCAAGAATACAAACAATGTGTTTTGTTGGGTAACACAGAATGGAAACATAACTTTTGTTTGTTTACAAGAAAACACCACAGGGCACCTTTAAATCAGCTGTGACAGCAACTTAAAACCGCATCTCAGGTCTGCACTGCTTTCTGTTCACTGGTAGCACTCTGACAGTGGTGGAACAGAAACCATGGAACAGTAGAGACTGTTTGTATAGCCACTGTTGTGTTTTTACAGTCTATTTCAAGCACACATAATCACATATTAGGGAAAACAATGTTTTGATAATCCCCTGGTCTCTAAAGGCTATTTATAAAGTAAAAATTATTGTAAGACTACCAATGAAAATATGTGGCTTCACGGTATGTGAGGCTTTCTTTTTTATTGATTATATAATTAGGATAGTTGGTGTGCAAAGTGAGGGGTTTGGTTTGAATGATTTTACAGTGGACAGTGTGCTGGAGTATGTTGTTTCAAAAAACAAAGCAATCATGTTGCAACAACCCCCCACCCACATCCCCATCACATACACACACACAAAACCAGAGCAGCAGACTATGTCCATCTATGGTTGGGAGAGAGTCTCCAGAAGGGGCTACAAAGTAGTGAATCATTGTTTTAATTCCCTAGACACGTAATCTAACATCTCAACATTTTATGCAGCCTTGTGTTGTTTGTTAAACAGTTCAAACAGTGAGATACTCACACATACAAATAAGCTAAGCTGGTGTTAGTTGGGTTCATTTTAGCTTAAAAAGTGACCAATTCTGTCTGTTTAACAGTCTACAGAACGGGAACATGAGTGTTCACTGTCACTGTGACCAAACAAAAAACACACTGTGATTTGGTTGACCACTGATTCAAAAATAAGTGGATTTAATTGGAATTGGTGAGTGGGGTGTGAGTGTTTGCCACTGGAATTTTTTTCTCCTACATTTTCCTTCTTGATCAAATCTATCTTTGTGTGTCAGTCACAGATGTGATACAGAAGGTTACAATTAAAGTCTTTTGCATTTGTTAATGCAAGGGCCAGTATGTATTTCAAAATGAATAGGGAAACCTGTGTAACTCAATCAAAGCCAAACCACAAAAAATGTAAAACAAGATCGTTTGACGCAACAGGAAAATGAATCGTTTTTTGTTGCTTAAGAGGGAACTCTTGGGCGGTACCAATGTCTGAAACACAAAGACAAGCATTTTTTCACTTTGCATTTATAAATATTTGAACTGTAGATGGATTTTGGGTGAAGTATTGGCCTAATGTACTCCCAGTATCACTGTTTAAAGCTGGTTTGAACAGTAAAAACTAATTCATATGGTTTGCTCTTTTCCGCTGGCTCAGGATAGCATGCCTTAGCAATGGATGGACTGATAAGAAAAAGCCATTTATCCTTTTTCCCTGACTCAAAACAACAGTTCATGGCTGTACTGTCCTCTCTGACTCATGTGGCATTTGTCCCTTCTCATTTTCCTGTCTCTCTGCGCCATATATTATCTGACTGATTAATAAAGAGCTTTAAGAGAACTGGCTTTAAGGAAAACAGTTACTCCTCTGTTCTGATAGCAGAGCAGATACTTGGGGGCAGGTCACTGCACAACATCAAAAGAACTGACCTGATTTATCTGCCCTGGTTCACTGGACAGGTAGCACAGAAACAGCAGCTCTTCTAATAATGTAGCCCCTCCAAAGACATGAAAGGAACCAAAACTCTCTCTTGATCTCTTTTCTTTACTGCACACACACATGCACTTCTTTACTGTCATGGTGCAGTAGATGTAAGTCCCCTCCCTCAACAAAGACTATAGGAGTTTAAACTGTTAAATCAAGTTCAAACACAATGAGGAAAAACGGTGTTATGATAATTATTTGTGGAATTTCTCCTATCACATTCTTTCCTTTCCTGACATCCTTCTTCTTCTCATCTCCCATTTTTCTGTTTTTCCCTCATCTTCATTTATTCCCTTTGTCTTCATAGCTGTTGATGGCTTACCCAGATGTTTACTGAAGTAACTGAATATGTTTTTTATATAGTGCAAATAGTACTACATGTGCATATGAACACCAATGTAATACAACCATACAGTACATTTGATCACTTTTATAATGCAGTGAGACGTGGAACCACACACATTGATACATTACATTACATCAGCATGAACACTGGTGCCACTAGCTGTCATAACAGCCTAGTTGATGTCTTTCCAGTGCGAGTGGAGAGACTAGTACCGTGCTATAGAACCATCTGGAAGTGTGTGTGTGTGTGTGTGTGTGTGCGCGTGCCTGTCAGTGTGTATGCATATCCCAGTCTGTTTCCATTCATTGGTTTCCACTCAGACCAAGACTCATGCAGTTTATGATGTAACGCTCAGATTCAGATGCTCTTCAGCCATCCCTGTGTGTGTGTGTAGGTGCACAGCTATGCAGCGAGCTAAACACACTTTCAATAAAGGTTAAAGACAGCATATTGCCTTTGAGGTTTATACTGTGTGACATTGTGAAAACAGTATCAGATGACAAATTCAATAATGACGACTACAAATCAGAAAAAATATATACTGGAACAGAACTCGATCCACAAGTGCTGTCAAATTAGCTTAAATGTATTGTTCATGCCAGGAAGACACAAAGGTCCACATGAGTAAAATACACAACAGGTATCCTAACATTAGCTTAATTTGACAGTTACTTTGACTGTTGTATTAGCGACATATTAGCAGACAGCCAATCTTGTGGCCGGCTTGATTAGCAGTAAGCTGATCATAGAAAGACTAACTACTACGAAATCAAGAATCACAGAACAGCTGCAATGATCAGTTCACTCATATTGCAACATATAGGAATGTGTATTGATATATTGATTTCTTTTGTCTTACCAGCTTTATTTATATAGCGCATTTCATACACAGAGGCAAGATTATGTGTTGTTTTGAAAGCCTACAACAATATGCTTTCAAGTAGCATGTATCTAATAAAGTGTTCACATACTATACACATACTATACAAAAACTGTGCAGTCTCAGACCTGTATTATATTCATTTATATCATATGGTTCTTATTGCATTGATGAAGTGGGTTTCTTAGCCAGGTTGGGTAATCTGTGTTGATGCTAAGGCTTGTGTAAAGCTTCTTTAACCTCCTTCAGCTATTGTCATAATGCAATAAATTACACATTTCTTCCATGACAAGCAAAAACAAACACAACCAGTGAAAAGTGCAAAATAAGATAAAGTCACCAAACAATGTAAGTCAAACTCCATTGTGTTCCTTTTCACCATTGGTTTCCCTTGTGGTTGATGGATGGAAAAATTGGGAATGACTATGGATATTCCTTGACCTGTGATGTGCACAAGTCATGATACTAAACTCTTCTCCAAGAGCCGGGAACACACATGCAAATAGGTTCTCTTGCTGCTACTTCCAGCTCACATTCCCATAAGTACTCTCTCTCTCACACACACACACATATATACACACGTCTTTCCAAACTTCTCCATCTGTACTTATATACCTCTAATTACAGTAAGATGTGACTCTCTATGACTCAGACGTTTGAGGGAATTCATCATTTCCCAGCTCTCCCTACTTTCCATGCCCTCTGTGCTTAGTAACTGTTTTTCTAGGATGTTGCAATGACTCAACCAAACACATTTGTGCATGTTGGCGATGGACGTTTTCATTCTCCATTTTCTTTTCTTTTTTTTCTCTCTAATTCTTTCACTTTTTCTCTTTATCCCATTCTTCCATTCAGTCTGGTTCACTCCCTCCTTTCCTCTTGGAACTTTCTAGGCTCAAGTTATGACTCTGGAATTCCTCACGTGTTAGAGGGTAACCATGGAAACCTCCATCTTAATCTCCCTTGGTAACACAAGCTTTATACCTTTATGTAGCCATGGGAAAACTATCAATAGTTAAAAATCCACTCAATTAGAATTGAACTTACTTACATCTTAAAATAGTTGTTATCTTTATCACTTTTGGGCATTAAACATGTGGATTTGTCTTTTTATGTGGCATCACATTTTACCACTCATACAAATATTGAAATAAAAACGAAAAACCACACATTTTACAGGCATTTTTTCTTTTTCTTTCTATCTTTATCTCCTGCATAAGCCTTGTTATGAAACCTCCACATGCACATGCAAATGAGAATGCTAACTATTTCCAGGCCAGACAGGGGACAGCAAGGTCAGATGGGTCATTGTCAGGCCTCATTTATCTTTTTGTGTATGTTTTCCAAAGAGCACTTTGTCCATTGAACCACCAATACATGGTATAATTTTTCAATCTGTCAAGAAGTTTACATGCCAAACCCTGTCATGCCTCTAATTACAACAATAATCAAAGGCAGGAAAAAACAAAGTATTGCTATTCAGGAGACATTCTGTATTTGAAACCTAATTTGGGAACCAATACAAAAAAGAAACCCAAAGCTGATTTGTGTTACTGAAATTTCAGGCACAGGCTCAGACTTATGAAAACAATGGCTTCTGCCTTATATAGTGATTTTAGCTTCTGAACATAAATTAAGAATGTGTTTTTGTCTGGGTCTGAACTAAAAATGGGTTTAACTGTAAAATCAAAATCAGATCGGAGGCTTATTTTTCCAGAAAATCTATGCAATGGTCCATGTCCTTTACTAGACCAAAATAAGTGAATGACAGAAATAGCTGTGAATGGTTATGTCACACTTAACAGCTTTAATGTGAATGTCCCTGACCCTGAGTGAGAATTTCACCAAAATGCTGCATTCCTGATTCACAAAGTAGCTTTTCTCTAGAGACATTAGCACCACCCTAAAGTAGCACAACAGAACGTTGGAATTAAAGCTGAAATTTCACCTATGCAATCATTGATTATATGAACGGGATAGGTAATCGGGAGCAGGGTAAAATGGATAACTTTTCATTTTCCTTGTAATAATGCTATTTCATGCAGCTCGTTGAGTTCCTATTAGCTGCGTTCCTCCTATAATTGCACACTATCCTGCCAAGCCAACCCTTCCTCCAAAATGACGTACTGCTATTTAGTTTTCCCTGTGACATTGGATTATATTCAAATGTTTTTTAAGTGAAGTAAGCAATACTGTTTTTTTTACTGCACTGAAGTCACAGAGAGGTGGTTAGGGCGGTTGGGGGACCATGTTTCTCATCAGTCCTGTGTGTGATTTGGTTTATGCAACAACAGCACTTTGGTCACAGTTTGGGAAAGATTGCTGTTTTGGTTAAATGTAAAAAAAAAAAAAAGTGTCTTGTCTCGTGCTTCAAGTCACTACAGATTTGTCAAACTAACACTATGAGCAGATATTGTAGGAGAACATTTTACTTCCTACGATACTTAACAATGTTCCTTGATATGTTATATCCACCAAAATGTATTTACCATTGAAATTAGTCATTATAAACACAATTTCTAGGGGACAGAGTTGGCCAGGCAAACACCACTCATTTTCTAAATGAAATTATCCTGTTTAAAGATCAATAGTAAGTAAAATACAGTAAATACAGTTACAATATGTAATTGCCGACAGCAGATATAATGAGGATGGCTCATGCTGTTGATGCCATATATGCTGCTTATGTGGCCATAGCAAAACCTGAGCTACCTTGCACAAATATCTCACAAATAAATTTATCAGACTGGTATTTGATACATAGGAGTATTAAGGGAGAGAGACTGACCACCTGTCCCAATCCATACCATTAACTAATACTACCAACTATGTGATATATACTCACATTCAAAGTGCAATGTTTTGAAGTTAATTTGGAAATGAACAATAGATTATTCACAGTCAACAACATCAGTCAAACTAGAAGACTCAACATGGTTCCATATAGAAAATCTGAACGGTACTTACACATTTGAAAAGATAATTCTTTAATTCATAGGAAAACACTCATGCTCATGTCTGTTAAACTGTTTGATTAAATTGTATCAGTAAGGTATTGAGTTCACTTGATTGAAAATAACTTTAAACAAGTAATACTGTTTTAAGAGGCAATACTTTAAACCAATTCAGTCATTATTAGATGAAATAAAGGGGTAATCAATGGCCTTTGTAGAGAGCTGCTGGGAAACTGCAGGCGAATGAGTTTAGGTGGAGTTTCAGTGCACTTTTATGTTACCTTTAGGAGATACTCAATCCCACACAACAATTTGCATCTGTCTGTGAGATCTGTTGGCTGTAACACACGGACACACACACACACACATAAACACATCCAAACCACCATACCCCCTTGTGACTCCTCTAACTTCCTCCAGCTTGAGATCCCTGCGGGGGTCAACAGCCCAGTGCATTGTGGTCTGTCACCAGGAGATAAACCAAATGCTGCAGTGATGACATCATCTGTCTGTTTGTTTAGTGGGGGGAGATGGAGAGATGGGACGATGGATTGGGAACAAATGAGGAAAGTGGGGTGTTGAGAAAGATGGCGTAACATAGGCTCACAGTGTTAACAGTATTAGGAGAGAAAAGGAGGGGAATATGATACTTTCATAAATCCTGAAAAAGCAAATTTAACCCACTTTGTCTCCACGGTTTGTTAAGCCCACAGTATGCTCACTGAATAATCAAACACTCACCGTCTACACTTACTGGCTGTTTGCTTTCAGAGCACAGCTGCTTAGTCTATGAATGGGCTTTTCAATTAAGTGCAGCTTACATCTGTGTATTTGTTCTTTGAAGTTACAGATACGTCAGAGAAGCCCAGTTGAGTTTCTTTCTTGTAACTCCATTGCTTGTATGGTTTGGGGTTTTAACAGTTTACCACCAATGGTAATTTGGTTTACAGAAAACATTTGTGCATGTGGGAGACAAGTAGACACCTATCAACTGTTGTAAACTTGGAGCCTTGCTGTCAAAATAAGCTCATTTAAGTCATGGACAGTACATGTGTTTGTCTACAACAAGATAACAAGTAATTCAAAAGAAATATCTTTACCCAGAAACAGTATATATATCATTATTCTGGCTATTCTCCAGCAAATCAGAAAAATCCAATTTTATTTTTATAACCAGAGATTGTTACATAGAAACAAAAAAGGGAAGCAAGAAATTCCCACTTTGTGATTCAACATAATCACGGTCTTCAAAGTAGGGTGGGGTCAGAGAGATGAGAGAGTGGATGCAACAGAGGTAAAGAATCAGACTCAAACTCTCAACAATGCACATATTAAACTTAATGACCAAATTTCCAAAATTAACATTTTTGAAACAGCATTCATGTTGCAATGTTTTTAAAACTTTGTTACAACAACGTAGACTCACAGAGCTGATTCAAATGTTGCACGTAAAACTTTCCACAAGGTAAAAACAAGTCTACGTGGTCTACATGACACACTTGTAAGTTTCCTGTCTATCTGTAAAAATTCACTGGCAACAGATCTGAATCACTCATATCTGTGGAGCTAATGGTTGTGGAGGTGGTTACGGGCCATGTTTCTCTCATGCTCTCTTGGGTTCTCATGCAATTTTGCACGTCTCCAAACCAAATGGCTGTGACTTAAGGGGGCAGATTTCCAAATACCCACCGGGGATGACACCCACACAAATAAATACAGTGCATATGAACCCAAATATGCATATTCAAACACAGAAATCAACACATACATTATATCTTTGTATGTTGTAGTAATATGTTCACATACAGGATAATTAATCATTTGAACTACTTTAAAGCTTGAATTTGAAATAGCTTTCAATGTTCAAAGAGCCTCTAATGCTGTAAAACTGACATCTGTGATACCACAAGACAAATGTCGACAGTAGCTGTTGCAGCAGCTACTGAAGGGATGAAGGATAACGGGACAATAATTTGGCCCACATGGCTACACCATGATTAATGCTACATTTCAAACCAGGTCTGAGTGGGTATAAATACTAAGTGTCAACTCTAAGATGTTTGTGAAGAAATCCAGAACTAAACCAGCCAAGAAAAGTGTGGAGTCTCAATTCCCAATCACTCCATCTTTCCTCAGACTGTGACCTCATCTCCCTAGAGGTGAGGGAAGGCCGGAGGAGGAGGAGGAGGAGTAGGTGGAGGAGTAGGAGGAAAAGGAGAGCAAAGCAAGAGGGTGGGGAAACAGAGGAGATTTCGACAGCGATTAGACATTTATTTGTTTAATTTTGTTTAATACAAGGATTTCCTAGAATCAGACGGACAAATAACAAATGTGTATTACACAAGTGCACATGGTGTAGAATAATACTAACATATGAATAGATAGACTGAGAGACACAACCATTATGAGGAAAGAACAGAAAGCATGACTAAATATTTTAAAAATTAAGGGAAATGGTAGTCTGTGTCATCTCTCTGCAAAGGTGGAGATGTTGTAGAACTGAAAGTTTAACCTGCACCTCCTCTTTCACTTCCTTTTTTCCCACTTCTCCTTCTTCCAAATGGTGTGCAGATGTTACCTCATAGCATTACCAACATGAGTTACCTTACCTTTCAAATCACAACATTACAAGATCATGCGAGAATCCATCTTATCAGGCTTCAAGTTATGTGCTTGTGTCCAAGTTACTGGTGGTTCGGACCAATCAGTGTCTCAAATTCAGCTTCCTCACAAGGATAGACAGTGATGGACAGATGGTTCATCCAATCACCTGCTAAGTATTTTTATTATATAAGTGTACTCCCTTTTCTTAACAGTGTCCATGGACAACTTCTCAAATGACTGTTTGTAACAAACCACCAGGTGCATCAGGTGATAAGTTTCCACCCCTAGCCAAAAATGTTGATGTACTCAGATATTCCTCATCAACTTGTAAAGTTTGCTATTTCTAATTTTGCTACCAGGGAGCTTCCCTTGAACTACTACCACACTGAGAGTTCCAAGACACAAAGAGGGGTGATGTTTTACCTCTGTCCAACTGGCAAACACTGTTGAAAGATGTTAAATATGCAGGTTTTCACATAACTTCCATTATCAATGGTAAACTTGTTGCATTTTCCCCTTGATTTCTGTTTTTTTTCCACACAGAGATTATGCACCTGGCTTCGGAAGCCATCTAGCTCAAACTTGCAGACTTCAGTGTGTAGTCTGATTAAACCACAAACAAACTGCACCATAATTTGTTTAAGACCTAGAAAAAGTGTTCTCAGTGCGGTTGTTTTGGTCCACATACCGACAAACAAGATATGAACAAACTAACCAGAATCCAATTGTTTGAAAACACCATGAACTCTGGCATAATGGCATAATTCTCAGCTCCATTTAGAGGGGACTTTGTGATGTCACCCTCTAGTAAACCAATAAAAGTACATTGAATTAAGCAAAGATAGAGATTATAAGAGAGTAGGTCAGATAGAGGAATGCAAGACATAAAAAAAATGAAAATACAATATGAAAGGAAGACTGGAAAAGAATAGTGTAATACGAGAAGAACAAGCCAGCAGGGACTCCTCTGGGATGTTGCAATAATATGTGAGGAATTGTCAATTATTTGAGGCAAGGACAAGACAATTCAAGATGTTAAACCAAGAAAGTCAGAAGGTGATCCCGGACGGCAACTAAAGATTTACAGAGACACATTTTGAGAAGATCTGGAGAGGAGTCGAGAGAGACAAAGTTGGATGAAAATGTGCAGCAGCTGTATGGAGACGTTGCAGCTGTGACCTCTTTCGTTACCCTTGTTCTCTTTCTCAGAATGATCATTCTCAATGTGTTGTGTAATGCCATCATAAAGTTACAGTATGATTTGCACACATAAGCCTAAAACCTCGCTCAGACTGCCCAAATTTCACAACTCAACCTTCGCTCTCCCATTTTCACTCACTACTCTCCCGCTGTCTCTTTAGATTATTCATACCACTTGTAATCTTGAACTCATAATGAAATATTCTCCAGAGATTTCAACTGTTCAACTTCAACTTTCTAGCTTTAAAACTTTCTTTATCTCTTCTCGTAATTTCTTCCATGGACTTTTTCCCTCTCATTTCTGTTCCTCTTTTTTTCTCCTCCCAGTTCAGTTTCACTTCAAACATCCAAAAACAAGACTGGAAATTGTATTTTTGTGAATAATAAGGGTCATTGTCTGCATCCTCTATTCTAAATATGATAGTGGAGAAGTTTACTGCAGTCAGGACAGACATACGCTGTAAATGCTGCACAACAAGAAACTTTGACACCCTCTGCATAAGGCCACCATCATGGAAAGGTTTAATGTAGATAGGTTTTGTAGAGTCTCATTTGACCATCTTTTCCTAGCTTGGGGTTTTATTGTTTCAGTCAAATGGAAATAATTGTTGTAATTACCATTGTGACCATCCTGTGTGATCCGCTTCACTTTCAAATCACCTTTTAAAATCTGTCTATTTAACCATAAGAATGTTTGTGTATTTTTTACATCAAGCCACAGTGAGCAGTTAACTTGCACAATAACCAGATAATGACTTTAAACTGGGATTTCCAGCCTCATGATCATTCATCACAGCACTGTAGTAGCAGATGTGTTTTGGAGATGGTAACCACAGGGGCATGTTTTGAGTTTGGGGCACTCATGAAGGATAGAAATGAGAAGAATTGATGTATATAAAGGATTAAGCTTTAGGGGGAAAAGCTGTAACCACTACTATGTTTTTGACAGACTTAGGAAGTCAAA
The DNA here is from genome assembly GCF_027409825.1 of Scomber japonicus. Taxonomy (NCBI): domain Eukaryota; kingdom Metazoa; phylum Chordata; class Actinopteri; order Scombriformes; family Scombridae; genus Scomber; species Scomber japonicus. The sequence goes on from NC_070588.1 coordinate 10,177,674, forward strand.
GTATGAAATTCTGGTATTAGATGAAAGAATCACTCACAGAAGCCACCAACCAGGGAACGTATTTAATCTGGTGGTTCAGTGTGACAGTTTTTATGTAACATAACTATCTCACTACATAAGTTTGATATTGGAGTATGATTACTTCATCATTACAGCACAATTGCGTGACACTCCTGTTGTTTTCTTCTCCCCTGCTATGAGGCCTGAAGTTCATTGTCCCTGTGTGGAACTAACTATGCAATTTTCTGCTCTCACAAGTTTTAAGTTCAAGTTCAACACAGAAATTTACTGTCACCGATTTCATGGGGGATGAAAGATGCATTCAAGGTGTGAAATTGCTGTCAAATGACCTTTTCACCTCTTCACCTTTGTGTAACATCATCATCTAACAAACATGTCCATATATAGGAGTTATGGGTTTAGGGGGAGATAAATGGAAAGATACAAAGATTCACCTCAATAGGAGGATACTTGTATATGCAGGTGGTTAGATAAGCAGAAAGTATCTAGGCCTTTGATTGGAAACATATGTGGAGGACCCCCGCTAAAGCTGAATACTGGTCAGGATGAGTATGTACATCTTTTGAAATAACATGACCTATTCATATTGTATAACAAGAAAATATATGATGAGTCTTAAACATGTATGTCAGCCAGTACCACCAACAAATTTCCCAGACATACAGATGGACAAAATACAACAGATGGGTCCTCACACTAAGGCGTATCAAATTAAGACATGCCCCCGTAACTGATCATTGTCTAGCGTGGAGCAAATGGTCAATAAAACACAGTGTTAAAGCCAAATGATGTCAATGTAAACTTCCTCTAACACCTTGTGTGTATCACTCTCATAGATTTCCTAACACATAAGATAATCTAGACAGCCTCTGTAGGAGAGCTAGCACTCCCCTCTCACCACAGCTCCACAAACTTGATTTAAGAGCTGACTGATGATTAATCTATTTTACCGTTGAGCTCATGCCATAGCGGAGGAAATGATGACACCCCCAATGTGCTGTTCTTCATTATTGTTATAATTGGATAACTTTGTGAGCAAATTGCTTTAGAATGTGAACTACACATTAAATGTCAACACCAAACCGAGTAGTGTCTCAAGTTCTTGTTCGTCAAAGGCGTCTCTGTTGTTCGTCTCCTCTGTTTGAACAGTATCAAGTTTGAGTAATTCAAATCCACCATCAGATCTACTTTCTGCTGCTGATGGCATTTCTTTCTTACAGTCATCTTGTGATTCATAAAAACACAAGACATCATGAGCTGGAGGTCTGGAGATGATGATGAACTTTTTTTCTCCTCATACTTTGATGGCATAACATGATTTCCAGATCAGTTTTAATTGAATACTCAAGTGAACACTCAATAAAAGCTTGTTACAACTGAATGAAATGTAGAATAGCTGATGTGAATAACAAGGAAACAGTAAAACAAAGAATTGCTTTTATTAGATTGTACAATTGGTAAAGAAAACAAAACTGTAAATCAGATCAGATGATTTTTTTATGTGTCATACAAAACCCTGTTTTTAATGACATCACATGTTTTGGAAACACTACAATATACAGTATGTTTTTTTCCTCTCTTGGGTTTTGTTTTCAGTTTGTGTTTGACTGTATGATATTGACTTGTCAAAAGAAATTCAGGGACTGACTATAAGCGAGGTGCCTGACGACATGTTAAGTTACAAGAGACATATGAGTGATTGAGTAAAATAGAGGCATTAGGTTTTCATTTATTGGTCCCTATTTACAATATTTACAACAGAAAGTTAAACCAAAATGTAATAAAGAAAATTCAACCTTAATATTCCAACTGATAAAACAAAACATAAATGCTTAGCTGACATAACAGGGCTGCCCCCCACCCCCCACCCCACCAACAAAAAAAAAGATAGCGCTCCAACCTGTGGAAATGCACAAACTTTGACTGTACAAGTAGTAACACTTGGAAGTACATATCATAGCGGTTGCTAATGAAAATAGATAAACAGATGAGGAGCAGCCCTCTTGCTTAATATGGTGTTGAAAACTTGAACAGGACAAGTACAGTGCAAATGAGCCAGTGAGGGGTGCATCTGGCATACGAAGGGGTGAGGAATCAACAGATGATAACTGAACAGGAAGGGCAGTGATGAGCAAGCAAGAGAGAGGAAGACAGCATGAGTGACAAAAGAGTGGCCCCTTGACTTGGCATATTACACAATTTTGTATCACAGAAGAGTCACTTTAATAAAACCTTTAGACATGTAAACGCTCTCCAGGCATTGAAACTTAAGGCTACTGGAGATTTTCCAGACGCTGACGCCATGTGACCTAATTCTTGCAGATCACATACCCCAGCTGTGTAAAACCTATAGGCCAATATTCTGCAGAGTATCAACTGCAGCAAGATTTGTTACTTAAATGAGCATGGATCAATAATGAAAGATGACTAGATGATGTCATTTAGTAACCAAGACACAGATATGATTGTATGAAAACAAAGTGGTAAACAAAGAGGCTTTTTAAAATCATTATCATTTTACATCCTGTTTAATGAAATATCAATGGGGTGGTGGAGCGTGGTCTGATAACTATCAACAGTGAAATATTTGACCTTTGAAAATGGAAAAAACACAAGAAAGACATTTAACTAGGGCTTCAACTTTTGATTATTTTCTTGATCACCATTTCTGAAAGGTCAAGATGCAACTTAAGATGTTTTGTTTTGTGTCAATCAACAGCCAAACATCCAATGAACTATCATAGAGGACTAAAAAAACAAAAGAAATATTCACATTGAAGAAGCTGGAATCTGAAAATTTAAGCAGTATTTTGAAAAATGACTCATCAATTGATCAGTTATAAAAATAGTTGCAGATTAATTGACTTCATGTGAATCATTGCAGCTCTAAACCCATTCTGAACTCACAGGTCCTTTTACTGTAGGTCATTTTCTGCATAAACTATTACAATATTAAAGCACACCAGATTTTTCTTAAACAAATTTTAGGTAAACTGAATCCATGTCTAAGATAACAGTAAAGTTACTGGTTGTTTGTTTATTGTATCCATTGATGACATTCTGTAGGTAGAGAAAGGGAGAGTCAAGAGGCCAAGAGGTTAAATTAAATCACTTTAAAGTGAACAGTTTGATTAGTGGTGGTGAGGGGGGGGGGGTCAAAATCTGCTATGGCTTTTATGGTTTAAAAGTTCCTTTACCTTAGCATAGCAAGTTGCATGGGAGTATTTTACTGTATGTGACTACCACAAATTTTGACATAACATTTGTTCAAACAAGGCAAAGTAAGAACAGAGTTTACAACTTGGAATTTGCGAAACCATCTTTGTCTGCTTCACTTCATGCTGCGTGGGTAGTCTGTCTCTTTTGTTGCACCTCCCTCCTCCGGCACAAAGTAAACCATGCCCAGATAAATCACTCCCACAGACTGGTAAACCTGCACACTGGGGCCGCAGACTGGAGAGGAGCACACTGAACGGGAAGATCAAGAACGAGGCATTGATTAAGAGCTAAGATTTGCACCGGAGCCGACCTCTCTCCGTCTCTGAAGAAAATTAACTTTGCACAAGGAGAACCTGTAGTAAACCGCGCTTTGCATCGATCGAGTGCATTAAAAAGGAGGCTATGTCCGGCAGCACCATAGCCAGGGTGCTTGTTGCGCTCTGTATCGGGAGCGCGGTGAACTGCATGCCCAAAGGGACGCACAGGGATCGGCGACAGTCTCAGCAGCATCACGTCTCCTCAGTATCTCAGGGTACGTTTGTTTTATTCAAAGTTATAAATCAGATGGATTTCATGCAGCAAGGGTACTGTTTCCAAATCTTGGACAATCGGAGGTCATTGGGGGGGGCTTTGTGGTGTTTTAACAGTTAATTAGAAAAAATGTATTTTTGAAGAGTTAATTGCCACTTTTTGTTGTTGCCATGGGATACAGAGTAATATGATACAGTAACTACAGCAGAGTGGTAAAACGTTTAGAAACATCATAGTGTAGGTGATTCATTGTGTAACCGACTTATAAACATCACGAAATCATAATCATAGTTTTTTAAAAGTAATCTCGGATTTTAGGGGCAGTGTTGGTGTAGTTTCCATTCCAACAATTTTTCAGATCTCATCTGTGTGAATACTGTAAGGATCAAAGCTGCACAGAAAAAAAGGGAGGAAAGAAAAAAAACCCCACTTGGATTCCAGTTGAAGCTTAAAAAACGAATAGAATAAAGGTTTTGGGGGGAAAGGAGATGTTGATGGCATGTGAAGTCCTGAGATGTGAACAAAGAACATGCCTGGTAGGGGGGGGGCAAGTGGATATTATTCTCCACTTTGTGCAAATGATTTATTACTCAGGGTGGGGGCCCTTTGATGTCAAGTTAACAGTTTCACAGACAAGAGTGAAGTCCTGTCCTACAATGAAATGTTGATTCCAAATGGGATGAATCTGCGTTTTGTCTTTTAAGCAATGATAATGGCTGGCATGTGTTTTTATTGTTTGAATTAGACCATTTTTTCCAGTAGCTGCATTTGGTTTTTCCAGTTTGTAAAAGGACATGGTAACCAGGTAGAGTGTTTGTGGGTGTGTATGGGTGGAGAGTGTTTTTTTTTCCCCCTCACATTTTCCCTGTGCTGTGTGTGTGTTGGTGTAGGAACAAGCAGAGTGGGTGCTTTTTTAATTTGATCTCCTGCTGCTTTATTCTAGCTTGTGTCAAACTAACAGCATAAAAAAAAATCTGTCCTCTCCTTCTCTCTCCTGCCAGATGGCTGCTTAGAGAACGGTCTTTTCTATGGCCTTAATGACCAGTGGGAGCGTCCATACTTGGGCAGTACTCTGGTCTGTACCTGCCACGGAGTCGCTGGTATCAAGTGTAAAAGCAAACCTGAAGGTTAGTTTGTGTGTAAAGATTTAATGTAATAAACTTCTTCCTTTGTATCATTTCCAATAGTGTGTCCCTCTTCCTTAAACAAAACCACACATATCCTTTTCCTTTTTGTTTTCTCCCTGTAGCAGAAGAGAGATGCTTTGACAAGATCAACCAGCAGTCCTATACTGTGGGAGAAACCTACGAGAGACCCAAGGATGGCATGATCTGGGACTGTACCTGTATTGGATCTGGGAGGGGCAAGATCAGCTGCACCATTGCCAGTAAGTTGGTGTGTTCGTGTGCCTACTCTAGGAGGAGCTGCCCTGCTGGCTGCTGCCATTAACTGTTCCAACCCCAGACCACACATCCTAGCTCATGTGTTTCTGTGTATCCCCTGGCCTACCAGACTGATGCCAGTAAACTAGTTAATCTCCATATTCTCCATGGCTGATTAACGACTTGTGCTGTGCAGCTGTGAGTGGTTAAATAATGGTAGAAAATGTCTTAGTCTGTGTTTCTTTTGTTTATCTTCTTTGGCCTTCATTCCCTAAACTAATCCTTTTTTCCCTCTGTCCACCCAGACCGCTGTCATGAAGGTGGAGCTTCATATAAGATAGGTGACACCTGGCAGAGACCCCATGAAACAGGAGGCTACATGTTGGAGTGTGTCTGCCTGGGTAACGGCAAAGGAGAGTGGACCTGCAAGCCTGTCTGTGAGTCATTCAAACTCTTAACTCTTAACAAATGACTGTACCTTCCCAGTTGGGTCATTGGCTAAACATTTTGGATATACAGGGGTTTGATTAGTAAACATAAGTAGTTCAGTGAGTGTCTTGTTCCCTACAGCTGAGCGTTGCTATGACAACTCGGCGGGAACATCCTATGTTGTTGGGGAGATGTGGGAGAAGCCGTACCAGGGATGGATGGTGGTGGACTGTACCTGTCTGGGAGAGGGAAGTGGCCGCATCACGTGTACCTCCAGAAGTAAGAAACCCTTTATTTATTTATTTATTTATTTATTTGCATTGATCCATCGCCTCCTTATGATTTATTTTTCCATATTTGCTTTTTGTGGAACAATTTGGTTTGTGTCATTGGACAGATTAGAGTCACTTGGACAGATTAGAGTCACACAGCATTTACTTTTTGTCTTGTAAATGCACACATGTAATTCTACCTGTCAAGAACAAACAAGCTGAAACATTGCTGTTGCTGAACAAGTCACATGCGTCTACATGCGTATCAGTATAATCCTCCTCATCGAATGCCACACATATATGCTCTCTAGCCTTTACTGCCAGGTCTAAAGGCAAGGTGTGGCTGATTTGTTGCAGGACTTTAACAGGCTGTGGAGGAAGTGTTTGCTAGTTGTGTTTCTAATTAGAAGCATTACTTACATCCTTAATGGGACCAGCTGATGTAACAGATGAAAATGAATGCAATTCCCTATTGGCTAGTTGTCACATGCATGGCTTCGGGGTGGCCTTAGAGTTTTTTTTGTGGGTGTCATCAAGAGATTGTTGTCACACATGTGTTCAACAACTTATCAACAAAGTTGCAAAACACAAACTGCTGGCATTCAAGAGGAATCATTCCCCAAATAATCACTGCAGACTTTTATGCAAGCACCACATTTCCTTCTTTGTCATCAAAACAATAACTTCATGATCTCTTTCTAATTAATTCATCTTATTCCCTCCTCTCCTAGATCGTTGCAACGACCAGGATACTATGACCTCCCATCGTATTGGAGATACCTGGACCAAGAGCGATGCCCGAGGCAACATGCTCCAGTGTCTGTGCACAGGGAACGGCCGCGGGGAATGGAAGTGTGAGCGACATGCCTCACTTCACACCACTGGCCTAGGTGAGAACTGATAACGTGCTAGTCCTGCTGTCTGTGCGGAGAGAAGAATGTATACCAGAGACAGATGCTGGGAGAAGCGGGGGGTGTGAAGTGCCAAGTGTCCAAGTGATGAAGTGAGAAAGACGGGTCTTGTAACTCATGATTTTGACTGCATGAGAAAGAGAGACAGGAGTTAGGGGAATGACGAGGGAATGTTATAGGGGAAAAATGTGCTTGAAGTGGCTTGAAGTGATTATTGGGTGCCAGACAGAAACACATGCTCATAGTGACTCAGGGACAGTAAAAAAAACGGAAATGGAAAGCATATTTCTTTCTGTGGATGTGACATTCCCAGCGAAGGTCTCGTGCAGGCTAAATGAAACTAAGGCAATACATAGACATTTTGCGAGTTATACTTTCATATTCAAAGATGTTTTTTTCAAACATTTGAGAAGATTGTATGTGTTCTTTGATATTATTGCTGCCTATGAACCTAATCTTACATTTCATTTCAGGAACCGGATCTCGTGTTGTCACTAACATCCAGCCTGTGGTCTACCAGCCATCCACTGTGTCTCAGGTTCCCCAGGATGGACCCTGTCGGTCAGATTCAGGACTGTCATACTTTATCGGCCAGCGCTGGATGAAGACCCAGGGAACCAAACAGATGATCTGTACCTGTCTGGGCAATGGAATCAGCTGTGAACAGTGGGGTAAGAGATTCCCTTTTGTCTTACAAATTACAGATGTCTTCAACAATGGCCATAATTGACAAAAATGTGCCTATGTTGTCAAAAGTTGTGTAATATTTACTATGTTCATGCGTGTTCCTGTCTTTTTCTAGATGGACCAGCTCCAGTATACGGTGGCAACTCCGGCGGTCAGCCCTGTGTGTTCCCCTTCGTCTACAAGGGAAAGACCTACCACTCTTGCACCTCTGATGGACGCAGTGACGGACAGCTCTGGTGTTCTACCGCCTCCGACTTTGAGGTCGAGGAGAAATATTCCTTCTGTACAGAGAAGAACGGTGAGCTGACGATTTGTGCTGAACTGCGTGATTTAAAAAAATGGTGGTTGACTGAGACAGAGTCTTCCACTTGATGCGGGAATGCTAGCTAGCAGCTAAGACTGAAAATAAGTTCCTAACTTGTCAATGTTATTTGAGTGTAAATGATCAACAGCTGGTCGATAGCAAATCTCCCAATTCATTTTTAATTATGTCTTATCATATTTTTGTGATGTCTCTGTCTACAAAGCTAATGTTAGCGCAAAGCTAACATTAGCATTTTAGCATTAACATCATTACTACAGGGGTCGTCAGTAATATAAAAACCTTTATTTGTTGTCAAACCTCACTTATCATTAGTTTATATGATAATTAACCAAGTATACCACTAATGTAATAGCCTATTCAGCGCAAGCTAAATTGGTTTTTCATAAAAACAACAGTAAACAACCACATCACATTTTACATTTAGGATTATGTTTGGCTTAAACTTAACTTGTTTTATACAAAGTGAATCTTAAATATAGGCATGGAGTTTATACATATTTGAATACTGATCTTGTTTTCAATAGCGATGGTGGCAACACGAGGCGGTAATTCTAACGGTGCCCTGTGCCAGTTCCCCTACCTCTACAACGGCCGAAACTACACCGACTGCACTGCAGATGGACGTAGAGACGGCATGAAGTGGTGTGGCACCACAACAAACTATGATGAGGAACAGCGTTTTGGGTTCTGTCCCATGGCTGGTAAGTGTGTGTGTGTGTGTGTGTGTGTGTGTGTGTGTAATGGAGAGCTGGGGAGGAACAGAGTCCATATGTTGGGTATTGAGGTGCTGTTTCAGGGTGTGTGGTTCTGAAAGACATTTTAGGCCATGCTGTCTAAAATGTATTTTAAAATGTCATTTATATATTGTATATTTGGAACAAAAGAAAAACTTTAAATGTCTTTTTTTTTAGAATATTCGTTTCAAAATAGTAAAGTAAAGTAAAGTAAAATTTCTAAAAAATTGGCAGTGGGCTCAACCAAATGTCATCAGCAAAATGGCCAAATGTGGATCAGCTCAGCAGTTTACTAGTCATGGGGGCAACTAATGTGATAAGCACAGCTAATTGCAATGGCCCTCCCAATCTTAAGTCAAATGTCTCTCCGCCCAGTCTGAGGGAGATGACATGGCCTTTGAATTAAGACCATTCTTTGACAATGAAAAGATTTGATGAGTGACTTCATTTGCATGAAAGCTATTATCAAAGTGATGTTAAAATGGAGTCAGGCCTGATGGCACAGACATAATCTAATTTACAGTTCTTACACCTTTATTTATAGGGTAGCCAAACTTGCCTTGTAAGAAATGTGTTGTGTTGAATTGGTGTCAATTAGGTCTCCATGAGTAACAAAAGGGGCTGAAGCCAGTGAAACACTGGGGGGTCATTGACACTGCACTAGTGTTTGTGAAGGAGTAATGAAATGGTAATGATGATGCCAACAGGCTGTAAAATGATGAATGCAAACTGTATACTGAAAATATACAGGACGGCTGTAGATATCAGAGCTATTGCATGTTTATGTCTTAGTAATCTAATTTAGAAGCCACATAATTATGTCTGTTGTCAATAGTAAGTCAGAGTTTCTTGTAGGTGCGGTGCCAAAGCCTCTTCACGTAAACACAACTGAGTGGTCCTAACAAATGCAAGTCTTTGGATTTACTGTGAAAGTCTTCAAAGGGGAATCCAAGCTAGAAAATGCCTAGAATGCCTAAAGTTTAACTCAGGCATTGCATGGATTAAGTTGTTGAATGGTGTATAAATAATCTGATTATGGTTAGATATAGTGACACTATGACAATATCCACAAACAGGAAGGAAGGATTGTTCCAATTTATGCAAAAAAATCTTCTGAGTTACTGATAAACCTCTTTGTTAGACTTTAAAGTAAACAGATGGAAGATGGTCTCATCTGTTTGGCAGCAGACTGTTAAATGTGGATGGTAGACAGTGGGAACATCTACATGACTTATCTGAGTCTTTGAACTCTTAAGAAAAATGGAGTACTTTGTTTAATCTTTTAGCTCATTTGTAGTGTGGCAAAGCAGATTGAGCATGCTCTAAGCAATTCACATGTTTGAATCTTGCTGAAGTCTTAAAGTCTGAAGTCAATGGATTTAACTGTGTGCAGATGTTTTCAGTTGATATGATCACATCTAGCACAATAAGCCTACAGAACAGTAATCTTAATACGTTATATGATCTACTTAGCAGATGCATAGCAAGTATTTGTTTAGGGTATAATTCACTTTAGGATTCTTAATGTGCCTTCTTTGGTCCTGTGACCTTACTTTGGGCCAACACCCTATTGTTAAAAACACTCCGTCAACACATAAAGAGGGAAAAGACAGCACGCATGCCTTTATCAGAGCAGGTCGTTTGTGGTAAACAAGTCCAGCAGTTAGTGCACCAGGGGGTCTTTGATATTGACATTAATGACTTCACAAGGATTGTCAAAACAAACATGGTAGTTGAGATGTTAATGGTGACGATTAAACTTCTCCTCCACCTGTGGCAGTCTTCTGCAGAGGTGGTTGGAAAGGCTGTTGTGGTGTCTGCCATGTTCTCTTGGGAGGGTAGAGAAACAGTCTACAGCCATCAGCCCAAATGCAAACTGCCCCATTTACATAATTAGATCCACTGTTTTCTCTCTACTTTGAAAAAACTCAAAACATGAACAAAATTCCTCCTCAGAATCAGTGGGGAGGTATCAGTTTTGCACCAAGAAATCTCTTTCTCAAATTCAGCCAAAGATGTCAGCAACTCTTGATTAATCTGCTCTGTAACTCAGTTCTAGTGAGCAATCAGTTTTTCCTGGAGAGAATTGTCGAGGCCCTCACATATGTTATCTGAAATGTCCAAACCAGCCAGTTAGGTTTTAACTTAGGACTTAAATCTATATTGACTTCGGGTTCTCACAACAAGATTGAGTCCAGGCCAAATTTATTCAGACCCTAGATAACCCTTTGTAACTGGAACAGATTAAAGCAGGTTTAAAGGCTTTCCGTGTCTGGAAAACAGACTGATTTCAAATTGTACAAAAAGCAGCAGATCACCCTGAAGCCATAGGGCGGGGTGAAAGCATATCCAGACATAACCTCCAATAACTTCATCACAAGTGGTCAAGAACATTGAACACACGCCATACTGGGCACAAGAGAAGCACTGTACAGTAATTAAAGGGGAAAATTCACTCTCAAACAGAAATCGCATATGTTTTTCACATAACGTTGACATTTATATGTAGGGGAAAAATGAGCACAATAAACATTTAAGGAGATATTTTAAACTTTCTATTAAATTACTTTTGTACCTTGTTATCAATGAAAATATGTTGAAACTCAGCAGCATTTGCTGTGATAATTCAAAGGTCTAAATAAGGTTTAGCCCTGGACTTGACCAGTTCATATCTTAAATTGGCACTTGACTGTCCTACACTGTGTCCTAGATATCTTGAGTCTCATCATTTTCACCACAGCCATGTTGCACAGCTACCAAACAGTCCCAAGGATCTTTACTTCCAGGAACCAGGTGGCCTGGCTCTCACCCAAACTCTGCCTGTCACAGAACAGCCCTGGCTTGGCTCCAAGATAGCAGATCTCCCCTCTACAGTATCTCCTCCTGCTTCTCCTCCTTTTCAAATGTAGCCTCTATATAAGTTCATGCATGCATGTCAGTTTTGTCTGCTCCTCTACCTGCTCTACAGGACCTCCATTAGAGCCATATCAGTCATTTAATCTACAACTTTCTGCACTTTGTTTCTGTCACATACAGATACTCGCACATAAGTGCAGGTCTCTGCTTGTCCCACCCACCTACACAAACTTTCTACCTTTCCTGATAACAGCTACTCAATTTTAATTAATGGAGAACACATGGTGAACACACACAGTCATTCCCCAACACAAGGGCATCTGACAGCTGTTTCTGGCTTTACATCCAGGGAAATTTTCTTTCCTATCGACACAGATGTTCACTGGTGGTTGTATCCTCTACAGCCTTATAAGTGTAGGGTAGAATCAGTGATCTGGAAGGGGGATCATTCATTATAGTGTGTTAGTGTCTGCTTTTATCTTGATGCTGGTATGCACTGCTTTTAGGCGTGTACGATGTGTTATGATGTGAGCTTGAGTGTCTGATTATTTTGAGGTGGTGAAATTTGGTTTGTGTTTTCAACTAAAGTTTTAAAGCTTTCCCCCAAAAGTCCAAACTTTATCGAAAAATGTATCCAGCACTTCAGAATAATTAAACACTGAAACAGAAGTGAAATTTGCTTCTCCTGTTGTCAGAGTGAATCGAGATCCCAACACTCTTTGCCTTGTGTGTTCTAGCCCATGAAGAAGTATGTACCACCAGCGAAGGGGTGATGTACCGCATTGGAGACCAGTGGGACAAACGCCACGATGTTTTGGGTCACATGATGAGGTGTACCTGCGTTGGCAATGGGCGAGGAGAATGGAGCTGCGTTGCCTACTCCCAGCTTAAAGGTATGTGCGTGTGTGTGTGTGTGTGTGTGTGTGTGTGTGTGTGGGCGAAAGAGAAAATGAGTTGCCAAGAGGAAGAATAGGTGAATGAGAGTTGTTGAGGTGGAACTGTTTATGTCTATGTGTCTGGAGTGGTACAGTGATTTTAAAGTGTGGGGGTTGTAGGGGTGGGACATGAACACTGCAACCTTCCTTGCCCTCAGCCCATGGTCTAGACTCCACAGCACACCAAATCAAAATGAATGCCATTCACGACCATATGCAAATAATATGGAGTTCAATGTAGGTTGTAGCACCAAGCCCTCATTGTAGTAAGTATAGACTTTCGGCTTTTTAGTGTCTTTTTTTTAGAGGCTTTTCATAAAAATAGAAAGAATAAGACAAGATGTACAACAAGGTGAAAACTTAGATAGTTTGTCCAATTTGACCATACTTATTACTCAAAGCCAGTGTTAGTGGGTGAAACTGGCAAGAACACAGTAGCTTTCACATTACAAGAGCAGTACTCTACTCAAAACCAGTGCCTGAAATAAAGAAGGGGATTAAATAGCCATTTCATACCTCTGATCTGTTATTCCCTAATATGTTATCACAGCCAGATGAAGATGTGATTGGCTGGATCGCCGTTAAATCAATCTTGACCAGTAATGTAGGTTTTCAAATATGGGGAACTCAGTTTAGTTTCATCAATGACCACCTAAGAAGAAAGTGGGGGTGGGTGGAATCATGTTTCAGTGAAAGTGCAGGTATCGTAGCAGCCATAACACCTGCAGCTGCGATGTGCCTGCTGTGTGTGTGTTGTTGTAATTAGAGAGTAATATTAGACTTCTCTGACTGAAGAGGTGAAAGGTCATGTGTGATATAATCACTCACCTGCCAAGAGGTTAAAGACGAGCCTGCACACCTGTGCTTTATGGGGCTCCACTTGCACCTGCACCACACACACATGCACACACACACAATAAAAAGAATGTTTGTATTTGCTCCTCCATGTCTTTGCATGTCTTCCTATATCCGTATTTGTTTCTCTGTCTGTTGCAGACCAGTGTATTGTGGATGGTCTGACCTACGAGGTGAACCAAACCTTCACCAAACAACATGAAGAAGGTTACACGATGAACTGTACCTGCTTTGGACACGGGCGTGGCCGCTGGAAGTGTGATGCCATTGGTGAGTTTACCTGGTTACAGGTTTATGTCTTAGCATTTGTTTAATGTTTCCTCAGTCTTGACTAATACATCAACATACAGTATATTTGACTGAATGATCCAAATTTGTGAATGTTTTTCTTTCTATTTTACTCATCCACTTATGGAATAATCTTCACTCAAGCTACATATTTAACCATGGGTTTGATAATTCAGTATATTTACGTGTACCTGTTGCATTACTTGACTTTCTGTGACTCTGCCCTCAGATCAGTGCCAAGAGCCAGAGACACGAGCCTTCTATCAGATCGGAGAGTCTTGGGATAAATCCATCAATGGAATCATGTACAAGTGCTATTGCTATGGCAACGGCATCGGAGAGCTCAGCTGCGAGCCCCAGCAGTCCTACCCCGGTAAGATGTTAAATATACACTGATATGGGATGATGTGAGGGTGTCAGGGTGTGTTAAGCTATGATGGGCAATGTTGCAAATCAATCATCAAGACAGCTCTATGACAGTATTGCATTTTTATATGATTTTTGCGTCAACGTGATGATGGAGCTTCATTTATCAGGTATGTTTTCTTTCTTTATTTGTATTTAATTCTCTGCATTAGCCTGAAACAGACATTCATGTCAGGTTATTTTACCCATTAAAAGCTCCTGATTTGATTTCCCCCCTCATGAGTAGATGTTTTAATCCTCAGTAAGGATGTGTTCAATACCATGCTACCACTGATAGTAAAAATAACTAACTTCACAAATTAATGTGAAGAATGAACAGTGAAAAATGTTTGTTTAAGTCACCTTTTAAACTGAGGCCCTTGACTTTGATGTAAGACAGACAGAGATGGGAGGGGGTGTGATTTCCTCTTTTACAAATACACTCCGACTCTCAGCCTTTGTTCTTGCGAGCATGTGGTACATCCCCTGTGCTGTTACCACAGCTGTACAAAACACTACGATGCATACCACCCCCTTATCACTCACACACACACCACACACACACACACACACACACACACACACACACATCACGTGAACGGGCACATCTCTAAAGCCTGTTTAACATCGGTTTTCAATTTTGTGGATTTTTAGCAATCACTTCAAATCTAACCTCATCATGTCTTTGAGTTTTATTTTCTGTTTAGCCTTTAGCCAGGATCATGCAGTCAAGCTTCATTACACAACATTATGTATCCATGATAGTCATGTTACCTCATTCATGCTGACTTGAAACCTCACTGCACACCAACATTTACAACAAAATCTTCCTAACAGTTTTGTCTCGACTGTAAGTTCTCTCCTGTTTTGGTCTGGGTCCACTCAGACACTTTTGATTACAATTTACAAAAAGGCTACACAGTGAGCACTTTGTTCAAACTTTTAGCCACTTTTCTTTCTGGATTTTGCAGTTAGGATTAGTTAAGTCAAGTTATAGCTTTTTGTAGGTCTTTGTAGCTCTTCTTGGTTTCTTGTTAGGGCATCCCCAAATAAAGCAACATGAAATGTTTTTTTCCCCCTATTTTCCCATAATGCATGATGGGCTTTTGTGGTATGTATTTGCTATTTAAAGGACCCTTAAAATCTCCCACAACATGCATAAATATGTCATTACAGCCCCAAGAGAGGCTGTGTAGCTGTGCTAGTGGAAACAGAGCTTCAAGTTTGACAAGTCTTACGCAAAGGAACATTTGAATTCTTACTCATTTGCCGTGTGTTAAGCAGGTTGACGAGAGAGTCGAAATGTAGGGCACTATTCGGCTGTAAGTGACTATAATAGCAACCAGCTGTTAAGTTGCTACGTGTGTGTATGTGTGTGTGTGTGTGTGCTTGTGTGCCTAGGCATACAAAATGCAGCATGCTAACATTTACAGACAGCAAGAGGCAGATCCAGACTCCAAGTTAGCTTACTGAGTAAAACACCATAAAAGGTAAAAATGGAAACTCAAGTGCAGGATTTTTTTTAAAGGTTTTCACTAGTCTCAGATTTAGTCCCATACTGATAAGATCTTTTTTTAAGTGTTGTTTTCTTTTCTGCTGTCTGCGTTTATCTCACTTTGTCTGTGATGCATTTTAATCTTTAGTGGTATTTCTTATGGTTAGGAAGGTTCCCTCCGCATTACATCCCTGTACTGTCGTCCTTATCACCATTTTGTGGTGCATCTGTCTGAATCAAGTATGAATGTTGTGTCTATGCGTTCAAAGCAAAGGTGAATGTGTGCATGCATGTGTGTGCTTGTAGGTTACACACATCCATATGGAGTTCTGGGAGAATGTGTGTGTGCATGTTGTATATTCACTGCAAGTGCGCGCATCCGTTTTCATGCGCGCCCCACATCTGATTCTATGTAACCCTTACCCCCGCCAGTGGCCTGTGGGTCTGTAATAGCCAGTAATTGGTCCCAGATTGTTTTTGAGGTTCGCGTATCTGCGAGCAACTTCTGGTTAACCGAGCCACTTGCTCAGAAACTTTGATTACAGGTCTGCTATTTGGAAAAGTGGTTAGGAAACCTCAGTTCTTTATAGAAGCTACCAGTTTCTATCAGCATAGCTTATGTCAGGGGTCTGCTCACCACATGACTTGTGTTGTTTACATTAAAAATGACTTGATACCCTCTTTTTCATTTCTGAAACAAGAACAGATACTGCAGTGTTGAGCTTTTTCTTCTTTTTGTGTTTAACCTGCAAAGCCTTTAATACTCATCAGCGCACCACTTTTGCAGTGTAAAACAATCAACTCTATCCAGTGTGCGGTCAGATGTCGTAATAACACAAAACACACATTTGAGCTCCTGTCAGTTACAAAGCTAACTGCTGCAAGGTATTCAAAGCAATCAACTGACTTGCACAGACGTGGTACAGCTGTTTAGAGTGTGTTTGGCAGCGTGGCAGTGAGGTTTGGCGAGTTCAGTTTGGCACAAAAAACCATGTTTGTAGGACTGAGAAGGGTTTATCAGTACAATAAATGCCATTATATTCCCTGTTATCAGTTTGTCTGTGTTGTTGTCAGAAGGGGTTTTCTCACACTGGAGGAGGTTCATTATCTCCAACAATGTCTGTTTTTTCAGCATGCTTTTTATCTTCACCTGTTGATTCATTCAGGCCATACACGTATTTCCATTATGTTTCAGGTTAAATTTAACAAAAGGACGTAATTGTATCGTAAATACATTTTTTGTTGATATTTGATCCAGTGTTTTTATTATCATGTTTGATTCATATGTTTAAGGTTTCCTTATTTTTATAATTAGGGAACTTAGTTTCATTATGAACATTTTTTGCTTTTTCTGAAAATAAACTAAGATTGACAGTTGTGTCCAAAGTACACAAATCTGAACTGAGGTTAGAGCTCCAAAACTGAAGGGCAGATTATGTCTGTCACAGAAAACTGGTTAATATAGGGAGCTTTCATTTAAGATTATTGATTGATTTTCACTGCATAGTTATTCTACTATTTGTGTCTATTATTTGTAAAGTGTGTTGCTCTTCTGGCAATGAACTGTTCCTACAGCAACGTAAGAATTGCAAAAGGGCAGGGAAGGTGAGGGGAGAAGGTTAAAAAGCAGAGAAAGTAGAGTAAAAGTCTTCTTTGCTCCATTTGCTGAAACCTAGGTAGGAATCTCGCAGGGGCGTGCTAGTTTGCCCTCAGTCTTTCTGTGTTCTGCGGCACACTCACTGCTAAATAGTGGTTATGTCAAAGATTGTAGAGGAACTGTGTGTAGCCATGTTAGATGTTGTTTCTTCTTATCATATTAAGATTTAATAAAGATATGTGGCATCTACAACATACAAGTCCTCTTCTTGTCTAATATCTGTGCCTACAATCATGTTTTGATGATGTGTTCACAGACTGTGAAACTCATGGCCTGGTCTGGTCTGGTCTGATCAGCTTTGCTCTTTATATCTACTCACCCCTCTGCCTCTTGTCTCAGGTGGTCAGCGCCCCGTCCAAGTCCTCATATCAGAATCAGGAAACCAACCCAACTCCCACCCCATTCAGTGGAATGCCCCTTCATCTGCTCACATCACCCAGTACGTCCTCAAATGGAAAGTGGTGAGTTTACTTAATGAGCATCCAAGCTACAGTAATGCTAACCTTAATAACTCTGGCACACCTCATTTTTCTAACATCCCATCATCACATTTTACAGAAAAATACTAATACCCCATGGAGGGAGGTGATGATCCCTGGTCATCTTAACTCCTACACCATCTCTGGTCTGAAGCCGGGCATTACCTATGAGGGTCAGCTGATCAGCGTGCTGCGGTTTGGACGCCGAGAGGTCACGCGCTTTGACTTCACCACCACTTATGGATCACGTGAGTTGAAGGAATCAACAATACTTGCTTAGTTGACACAACACTGTTAAACCAGCGTGTTAAGTATGTCCTGTTTATCTGACCACCCTTTCCATGGAAGCAAGTTTAGGCGTGGGTGTTTTTTTTCTGCATGTCACTGCTTAATGTTTATCTAATCCTACCCAACTTTCCACCATGTGCAAGGTACAAAATATGAAGATGTGTTTGCAATATAATAAAAAATATTTATTTATGTTAAAATTAACCTTTTATTAGACCAGGAGTTCCCCATAGTGATATAAAATCTTTAATTTGTGTGTCTTAGCCAGTGTTGCCAGTTCTGATCTCAGAGGCCGCAAGTAGCCAACTCTTGTATTTTCCATCTTCTTTCTTTTTCTGTCCCTTCTGTAGTGGCTACATCTCAAGGCGAGACCACCCCACCTCCGGCTGTGGTTGACACCTCAGAGTCTGTGACAGAAATTACCTCAAGCAGCTTTGTCATCTCCTGGGTTTCTGCCTCCGACACGGTCTCTGGTTTTAGAGTTGAGTATGAGCTCAGTGAGCTGGGACAGGGCACTGGACAACCCATAGTACTTGGTAAGTGCAGATGTATAGACGCATATATATGCAAACATATGTATTCAAATAGCTGAGGTGCATTTAAGTTGAAAAAAGATATTCACTCTCATTTCTCATATTTTAAAAGCCTTAATTCAACAGATTTTTTGTTTTAGAAATGTTTAAATGTATATTAAATATACATGCTTTGTTTGGGTGCTGATGTATATACTCAATTTTAAATAATGCATAAAGTTTATATTTATATGTTTTTTTCTCCTATCAGACCTGCCACGTACAGCTACCTCAGTGAACATTAATGAGCTTCTGCCTGGGAGGAAGTACACTGTTAATGTCTATGAGGTTACAGATACTGGGGACGACAACCTCATTCTTTCTACTTCACAAACCACTGGTGAGCACACAAAACACATGCTTTCTCTGATTTCATTTTCCCATCTGTCTTATTGCTGCTAGACTGAAATACTGTTTTGGACCTACAAGCAAAGTCATGAACTTGGGCCAGGGATTACAAATCAAATGATGCAATAAAAATGAAAAGGTTTTTATTTTCCTTGTCTTACTTACTCTCCATTTATTCCAAAGCACCTGATGCGCCTACTGACCACGACGTGGAGGATGTGGGAGAAACTTCAATCCTGATTAGCTGGGAAAAACCACTGGCTCCCATCACTGGTATGTCATGGCAAATGGAGCTGACAGTATTATGAGTCCCAGCCAAAAGTCCATCACCATTCTGTTGTTAATATATGGTCGCTTACTCCATGCAGGCTATCGCGTTGTCTACACACCATCAGTGGAAGGGGAAAGTACAGAGCTGACTCTGCCTGATACAGCAACATCTGTGACTCTGAGTGACCTGCGACCTGGGAAATTGTACAACATCAGTATCTACGCTGTGGAGGACAGCCTGGAGAGTGAGCCTATCTTTGTACAGGTCAACACCGCTGGAGATCCACTGCCAGGTAAATGACTGTGATGTGAACAAAGATGACCTAATGATTATGTAAAAGGTTGTTTTTTCTGTGAGTGTATGTTTCTGAGTCTGTGTGAGAGAGAGCAAGACACAGGTGATAAAGAAATAGCTTGTCCAGAAGGAAAAGTCTTTGGACTAGTTGGATGGATTCCTGGAGGAGCAATCCATTATATATATTTATATATATGTGTGTCTTTTTCTTCTTTTAAGCCCACACTAACAGTCTCCATGTGTGTCTCCAAACATCAGTCTGTGTATTCATGCAGTCTCTAGAGAACCACTGTTCTGTCATGGGCTTATATTTGCCAAAACATTGTCTTGGCCCAGTAGAAAAAATGACTTCCAAGAGACCACAATATATTTCTTGAGAGAAAACTGTTGCCACTTTGGTGTAATCATTGCCATAGTATCTGGAGAGGTTGTTGGTGCTTTCAAACATGTAGAGATTAATCAGCTATGGGAAATCCTATCCCCTTTGTTCTGTTAGCACCACGAGTGATGTGCACTGACCAAAAATTTCCTTTTTAGTAATTTTGACCCTCTAATATCATCTCTTGATTATGTGTCCACCCTGTTCTGCTGCACTGTTGGTTGAATCATATGAATTTGACTTATTACTGTTGTCATAATGGCACCCTCCAGAATCAACCTGCAAATCATCTTGTGGCCCATTTAGCGATTTAATGTAGAAGTTTCCAATTCCCAATACTAGAAGTAAAAGAGTTTTCCAATGGAAAGTGAAGTCATTGAGTTCACAGCTGTTGCGCTCTCATTCTGCTCGACTGGAGTTATGTAAAACTTTTCAGTCTGCCAGGTCCAACATGCTGTTGGCCCAGTCGTGCAGATGCTGGAAATGTGTA
Organism: Scomber japonicus; assembly: GCF_027409825.1. Taxonomy (NCBI): domain Eukaryota; kingdom Metazoa; phylum Chordata; class Actinopteri; order Scombriformes; family Scombridae; genus Scomber; species Scomber japonicus. Next base: position 10,197,797 of record NC_070588.1, read on the forward strand.
TATGGGAGTGTGTGTGCTTGTTTGTGCAGCGTGTGTGATGGAATAAAGAGACATGACCTAGTTGAGAGTGTGTGTGTGCTGCCATCTTTCAATAGACAAGTGAATCTTCCTCTGCTGTGGCAGATGTACAAATGGCAAATGGACAGAGTCTGAAACCTGGCCTGAATCGTTTGTAATGACGAAAAGGTCATGCACAGTCAAGACATCCCCATTCATCTTAATTCTTTTCTTTTTTGATTTTTTTTTTCTTTTTTATCCCCTGCTTCCTCTCCATATCGTTATCTCATTTTGCCATTTGCTTCCATAAGCCAAGGAAGTCTTTTTACTTTTCTGTGGACTCTGCTTTATGAAAGTTCTACCATCCAGTCTGTCCAAAATATAATGCATTGTAATGGATTGACACTTTGTGGTCATGCACCTGATATATTATGTAATCCATAAGATAAAAACACATCAATGAGACCATAGAATTATTTTATCTACGTTTGAATTTAATTTCCACATACAGTATCTAACATTATTTAGGAGATAATATTTCAAATAGGACCTAATTACTTAGGAGTGTCTGTTAAATGTGACACAAGGCATCAGCATTTCTGTTACATAAAGGATTTATACAGTTTGACAAATCTTGCATTCATATCCTGATACTAAACAGCTCTTACAGAATCTAAACAGTAGGCTCTAATCTAAACATATATGTTATATTGTGGTGAGCTGCGGTTCCTCTCTGAGAAATGACATATTGACTTTCTCCATGCATTCTCAACTTTATTTCTAACAGCTGCATGAGATTTATTCCAGCTATTCCAACTATCCACAGTTGGGATTTAGACTAACTCAGCACTAAGCTATTACATGGACATAAGGAAACATGCATCTACTCAGATGCATGTTTCCTTAAGTCAGAACAAGTGAAACACATTGAAGGTGCAATGTGTGGAATTTAGTGGTGTCTAGTAGAACGGACTTGGCAGAGATAAAATATAATATTCATAAGTATGTTAATTTGGGTACAATCATCTGAAAATCACTCGTAGTGTTTTTGTTAGCTTAGAATGGGTTGTTTTTATCTACATAGGGAGCAGATCCTCTTCCAAGGAGCCTGCCATGTTGCACCACCATGTTTCAAGTAACCTAGAACATAAAAACCAAATACTGGCTCTAGAGAGGGCCTTGCACGTTTTTCACAAGTTTTCGCAGCCACCATAGGTTCCCCTACATGCTTGGGTAGGGTTGGGGGGCATTGTAGATTCCACTAGATACCACTTAATCCTACACTCTGCACCTTTAATACGCATGTATTAGGTGTATTCAAGCATGCACATGAAGGCTTGTGATACACAATTACTTTACAATGTCACTTAAGTCCTCAGAATTTTTTGTTTTAAATTTGTAATAATAAACATGAACAAATGTTGGTCATTTTCTTTCATCTATATGGACATTAAACAATTAATATTTTAATAAGCGTTTTCTTTTTTTCCCCTGTCCACAGAGGAAGTGGTTTCTCCCACAGACCTGCAGTTCTATGAGGTTTCAGATAAAAAGATCGTTCTGACATGGACTGGCCCATCCACTGTAGTGTCAGGTTACCGGGTCACGGTGATCCCTGTGGAAGAGTCTGGTTCCCCCCAGAGAGAGATGACTGTGCCTGTTGGCCAAAACTCCTACATTGAAGTGACACACCTACAGCCTGGAACACTCTACCGCTTCAACGTGTACACCATTCACAACGGAGAGGAAAGTTTACCACTGATTGGGGAGCAGACCACAAGTGAGTATGACAAACCACCCCCCAGCCTGCAGGGAAATTAAGACAGTAGGCTATACACGAAAAAAATGAGTTGTAATTTAGAACGTCATCAAACTTGACTGACAGATTGATGGATCCATCACAGTGAACATCTCAGTCATCTTTGTTCATGTTATAATTGTGTGATGGTGTAGTTTTAATGAAGGATTTTTTGTCAGTGCATCAAACCTGGAACACAAACAATGAGCAAATGTGGACATTGTGAAAATAGCAACTGTGTGGAACGTAGGACAGTAATCTTGAAATGTGTAGCGATGTTTGAAAGAGTTGTTGCTATGGTCCCAAAAACCTTAATGTATCCCTCACTTTTAACACTAACGGTGATTGACATGTCTTTTTTCAGAGCCTGATGCCCCCACAGATATCCACTTCAAGAACGTGACTGAGGACAGTGCTGTGATGCTGTGGTTTGCCCCCCGTGCCAAAGTCACCGGCTACCGTCTCTTCCTCACTCTTGAGGGCTCCACCCCTAAGCAGCTGCGCCTGCCTGCTCGCCTTACTGAGTACACCCTCCTCAACCTGAAGCCTGATACAGAGTACACCGTTACTCTACATGCAGAGCAAGACAATACACTGAGTACAGGAGAGAGTGCTGTGTTTAACACTAGTGAGTATCTGAGTCCTTAACAAATGAGTATTAAGTACTGTGGTCACTGTATATGGTTAAGGGGTAATGTGTTTGACAAAGTACAAATGGGCTATTGACATCTGACAGTAAATCCCTAAAATATTTGTAATGGTATTGAGTATTTTGTGAATTGAACGCCCACATATACATGTAAAAATTCAAGGATCTTCTTGCATATCATGATACAAAAACTGATACGAACACATGTGTACTCTCTGCTTGTAGACCCACCCATGGGCAACGCTCCACATTTCAGCACTGATGTGACTGACACGTCCATTATAATCTCCTGGACTCCAGTACCCCGCGTCGAATACAAGGTACGCTCACTGCTTATACACAGCATGCAAAGTTAAAGATATGAGGAGGTAGTGTATAATGTTCTCACTAGTCATGATTTTTTAGATTCTGCAACACACATTCATAAATCTGACTGTGTTTACCATTCTCTCTCTTAAAATCAGCTGCTGGATTTTTTGATTGCCCTTACATGCAAATTATGTTTTACCATTTGCTATTTAAAGCACATCCCAGTTATTCTTGCCTCAGGATAGGCCCCTTTAGAGTTAGCTAACATTGGAGCTACAAACCTCAGGGATGGATCTGATTGGTCAGAATATGTCACACTCGAGATGAGAATGTTCTGCTGGTTTCCATGTTCTTGGGAAAACATTGACCTCTGACCTTTACCTCCTGTATCCCTCCTTTTCTCCGTCTATTTGCATTAATCTCAGTTGACAGTGCGTCCCAGTGAGGGTGGAGAAGCCCCTAGGGATGTGACCTCTGACTCAGGAAGTATTTACGTTTCTGGTCTGACTCCGGGAGTGGAGTACACCTACAGCGTCCAGCCAGTCGTTAATGGCCAAGAGCAGGGAACCCCAATCACACGCCGCATTGTTACACGTATGTATAAACCAATAAATACTGACTGTCACTTTTTATTATTATTTTTTGCTTTTAGGTTCTCTGTTCCTCCTCTTTTGTTTTTGTTCCTCTGCTTCTCCTCTGACTTATCTCTTTCTTCTTCTCTCTAGCTCTGTCTCCTCCTACTGACCTCAACCTGGAGTCTAACCCAGGCACTGGAGAGCTCACTGTCCAATGGAACGGAGCCAGTACACCAGGTACAAACACACCAGCATACCCAAATGTGCATGAAAAAGAAATCAGTAGTTCACACTGACCATAGTATGAATAAGCAATCTGTGTATCGCTTATGTGACCTTTGATTAAATATTTTTATTTGATTTATTGCTCTTCTTTTGTTGACTGATTTATCCATCTGTCAGTGAGGCACAGTCTCTGAATATGTTGCTAATCTGATTAGCCAATCTTTTCAGCATCCCATATTTTCTCATGTGATGCATCCTCTCCCTTTTTCCCCTTAGACATCACTGGTTACAGAGTAACATGCACTCCCACCAATGGGCAGCAAGGAAACAGTTTAGAGGAGTTTGTGGAGGCAGGGCAGAACTCCTGCACCCTGGAGAACCTCAGTCCTGGAGTGGAGTACAACGTCAGTGTTGTTACTGTTAAGGATACTATGGAGAGCACTCCAATATCAACTATCATTACACCAGGTGGGTTTGAGAGATAAAATGTGTGTATTCAACATGTGACAGTCAAAAGAAGCATCATTTCAGAGATTTTCATGCAACTCTGCAAAATGCTGACATAGATACTATTTACCGTAGAAACAGCATTTCTAAAATAACACATTATGTTGAAAGTCAGTATGTTTAAATGGCACATCAGCTTTCAACATTTCAGCGATACTAGCTCAGTTTTCTCAGCATTGCCACTCTAACAGTACTAGAGAAACAGTACTAGGACTGTTTTGCAACACTAACGCTTGATTTTCTAGGTATATATTACGATTTTTTAATGGAGATGCTTCATTGAATAACAGTTGAAGCCTCACCAAATTGTAATATGTATCAGGAAAATCAGCAATAGCATTATCTCTTCCATTGGTGTGATATGTTGAATATCAACACTCCACTGGAAGTTGACAGTTTTTCGCTGCTCTTCTTGACCACTGCTTCTACTTTTTTTGTCTGTTGGTTTCCTCTTTCCGGCCCTTGTGTTCAACCACTTCCCCTTCCTCCCTCCCACAATTGCCTTTTGTTTGTTTGGTGTTTCTGCTGTCCTTTCTATATCTTTCCTCTTCCCTACGCCCCCACAATCCTTGCTCCACCTACACAGAAGTCCCACAGTTGACCGACCTCAGCTTCAATGACGTGACTGACAGCTCTATCAGCCTCCACTGGTCACCGCTGAACACCACAGCCATCACTGGTTATAGGATCACGGTGGTGGCAGCCGGCGAGAGCGTGCCCATCTTTGAAGACATGGTGCTGCCAACGACTGGTCAATATACAGTCTACGGGCTGGAGCCTGGTATCGACTACGACATTAGTGTGATCACTGTGACGGAGAACGGCGAGAGCGAACCCACCACGGTCACACAGCAGACTTGTAAGCTCTATGTTTCTGCCTAACCGAAAAGATTTCCTCTATAATGAATATTAATAAAACACACACATTTTTAAAATGAAATATTAGCTTGAGAGTGCCCGAACAGCATGTTCTTTAGATGCTATCTGAGTTGCCTGTGATGACGTCACAATCACAAATCACAGTGTGTGTGTGTTGAGAATAAATACGTAATAAGGTTCTTATTAACCCGATGACACGGTTCTTCAAAGCAAACCTTTAAAGTTGGTGATTTAATTGCACTGCATGCTGTGTTGTCAGTTTAATAATCCTCTGTCTGTGTGTGTGCACGTGTGGAGCATCTGGTTTTAGTTGAGGGGTTTTATCATACTGAGACTCATTTTGTCCCCCAATGCAAACACTGCATGTTCTTTCACTTTTATAATATCGTAAAACTTCAAACGTGGATTTACACTGACATACAAACATAAAAAACGAAAGGGTTTTCCCTTTAAAAGATGACAGTAGGAACACTTTTATCTGTTAGTTATATCATTATCTTCTTTTTTCCCTTTATTTGGTTTATTCTTGACAGATCATTTGTTTATAGAATGATTACATTTCTCTTATCACCCTTCACTTGAGCATTAGCAAATCTGTACATCTCCCATGACCTTATGAACTTTTTTTCCCCAATAGCTGTACCAGCCCCCACTAACTTGGGCTTCGGCCAGGTTGAGTCAGACAGTATAGAGGTCACCTGGTCCTCTCCTCAAGTTCCCAACAATGCTAACATCAACAACTTCCTCATTAGGTAAGAGAATAAACGTAAAGTGCTCTAAAAGCACAATATGGTATATGTCTAACTCAGATGTTATATTGAATGCACGCTGATTTTTAGTACATTCTTGTAGAAAACACATAATTTAACATCTCCTCCTCCTTATTTTTCAGGTATCACCCCATTGATGATGAAGACGATATTACAGAAACCAGCACAGGAGGCAACGGTGTCGTGCTGAGGAGTAAGTTCTAGCAAAAAATGGTGAATTCACAACAACACACACATACAAACAACTACATTTGTATTTATGTCTTCTTCACTGTTCACAGATTTGCTGCCTAACACTGAGTATCTGGTGAGTGTGGTGTGTGTTTACGAGCAGAGGGAGAGTTCACCAGTCGTCGGCACCCAGAAAACATGTACGTCTTACCTGATCTGGTAGTATCAGTAGTATATCAGTCCAGAAAAAGGCACTGATATCTTAAAGCAAATGAGACCCTTCAAAAAACATTTGCTTTGTGGCTAATGATTTTTTTTTTCTTCTTCTTTCTTCAGCTCTGGATTCCCCAGTGGGTCTACGTTTCTCTGAGATCCACACCAACTCCTTCACCATCCACTGGCTGGCTCCCCAGAGCAGAATCACAGGTTATCGTATCCGTTACCAGATGGTCAGTGGTGGAAGGACCAAGGACGAGAGGCTGCCCCCCTCAAGGAACCACTTCACTCTAACAGGACTCACTCCAGACACTGAGTACCTGGTCAACATCTTCGCAGTGAGCGGATCGCAAGAGAGCGTGCCACTCAATGGAAAACAGAAGACAAGTATGAACACTTTCAATTGTTCACCATGTTTAAATATAAAACCAGTACTGTCTTGATTTGAGTCATTATAATGTTGTAAATGTATTCTGTTTGCGTCTGTGTTTTTTTCCAGTCTCTGATGCTCCCACAGACCTGGAGGTGCTAGACTCCTCTCCCACCAGTATCACTGTCCGCTGGGATGCCCCTCCTGTCAACGTGCGCTACTACAGGATCACTCATGGAGAGTCAGGTGGGCTAGTAATGGAGAATAAACTAAAGTAACATGGGAATCAGTGCAACAAACTGTGGAATAGGTTCCTATGGTTTGGTAGTGGAGCAGCATGATGAGATCTAAGGCTCAAAAGACTGATCTGCCAAAAAAACACGTTTTTCATTCCTTTTTGTGTTTTTGTTGTTTATGTATTCTTTTTTTGTGTGTACATTTTGTACTTAAGTATTTTATTCTTACTTAAAGAAAATTACATTCATGATTTTTTTTTTCAAAGTAAAGATTCCCATCACTGTATGTCTGTGTATCACCAGTATTCAAATACTGACTTCACTTAAATGTATCACTTTTTCAATCTTTATCAAGGAGGTCACAGTAATCCTGAGATGTTCACAGTCCCTGGCACACAATCCACTGCAACAATCAATAACCTGAAGCCAGGCACTGACTACACTATCACCGTCTACGCTGTAACTGGAAGAGGAGACAGTCCGGCATCCAGCACTCCGATCTATGTCACGCACAGGACAGGTACACACAAAAGTAAGAAGCAAAACAATGTCAAGTATTTCCTCCCTATGTTTCCACTCATAGCTTTCTCCTCATCATCTCTCGATCCTTCTCTCGCAGGCGTTGACTCTCCCCCTGACATGAAGGTGATGGATGTGAATGACAACAGTGTCACGGTGAGATGGAGCCCAGCCCATGGCCCGATCAAGGGATACAGGGTGACTGGGGTCCCTAAAAATGGACAGGGTCCGTCTTTCACTGAGGTGGTGGCTCCAGGTATTGTATTTAATAAAAATCTTCAGTATGTAGTGATTTGTCCGTACTTTAGAGCTTGATAAGCAAGAAACAAGATGAGAAGTTTACAGCTACTCAGTTTAATAAAGTCTAATCAATGTTTTTTTGTATTGATTCTCTTTTCCAGACCAGACAGAGATTACTTTCTCAGGCCTGATGCCTACAGTAGAGTACACTTTGAGTGTTTATGCTCTGGGACAAGATGGAGAGAGCTCTCCAATGGTGGTGAATGCTTTAACAAGTAAGGGTTTACCATGTCTAGAGAGATATTTGTAAAATATTGTTTCAGTTTGTGTTTGTTTGGCAAAACAGCCCAGTTCCTGTTCTAGTCTGAAGTGACTGTCTCAAAATATGGAGCATTTTAATGTAATTGAATTTGCAGTATATAGTTATTATGTAATCTCTCTAAACCCTTAATCTCCACTCTCCTCACATGTTTAGATGTAGACCGTCCCAAGGACCTGACTTTCTCAGACATCGACTCCGCCTCACTGAGGATCACTTGGGACAGTCCTGAGGGAATTGTTACCTCATACAGAGTCTTGTATTCAAGTTCAGAGGAGGGCGAAAGAGAGCTGCGTCCTGCTCCTCGAGGAGATGCCGAGTCCACTATTATCTACGGCCTGCAACCAGGCACTGAATACACTGTGAAGGTCATTGCCCTGCATGATGACACAGCCAGCACACCATTGGTTGGAGTACAAGCTACAGGTAAGAAAGAAAATTATTTTCAAATATTTGTGGTAAACAATATGGCACATAGAGTGTGACAAAGTTCAGACACTAAATGAAAATGTGATTTTGGGCGGTATTATATTAATATGCAAACTCTGTCTTTCAGTACTAGTTTTTGATCAGTACAAAAAAGTACTGAGGTTTCATACCTCAATACATTCTTAAAAACTGCAATAGCTATTATTTTTCTTGTTTCTATGGGGTGCACATGGCATAGACAGGAACTAATTTATATTCTTTTGCCTCAATCCTGCCAAAATAGAGCCCTGCTTCCCTTCTTCACTCTCTCTCTGACCATCTCGTCCATTTCTTTTCTTTTTTCCACCCAGCAATCTCACCACCCACCAACCTCCAGTTCTCCCAGGTTAGCCCTAGCTCTTTCACTATGCGCTGGGCTGTGCCGGGTCAAGAAAACCGACTAACTGGACTGACAGGGCTCACAGGTTACCGTGTGGTGGTGAACCCTAAGAACAAGAGCGGACCTACCAAAGAGATTAACCTGGCCCCAGACACCACACAGGCACATATCTCTGGACTCATGGTGAGTGGGGTGAAGGACTTGTTTTTTCTTTGTTGTTGAAAAGAAGTCAATAGAAAGTTTCATGAGTTCATGAGAATCATGGAACCCTGAGGGAATTGGTGCTACAGTTTCAATACTTAAAACTGTAAGGCATGCTTTAGACTGATAATACAAAACATAGTCCTTGTTTCATAGATGTGTGCACTTATTAATCCACTACCATTACTACACTTGTAGACATAAAACAATACACACGCATAAAGTTATGATTGTAGCTGTGGTCAGTATACTTAGACTCAGTGCAGCTGTAGACTGCAAGACATTGTGACTGACTGAAGTCCTTCTATCTCTTTTTTTCTCTATTTCTCTTAGCTGGCAACTGTCTATGAGGTGCATGTTTATGCCTTGAAAAACTCCCTCACCAGCAGGCCACTCCAAGGAGAGGTGACCACACTTGAAAGTAAGTCTCTAGCTCCAATATTATGACAGTCTGACAAATAACATTTTGAAGTTGACATCCTCTGTTGCAGAAAACACTCATGTATACATCCAGTCATTAAAAATATATATACCCTCTTTCTCCTTCTCTTTTCTCTTGTCCACCATCCCACCCCTTCGTTTCATTACTTTCTCATCCACTTCAACCTCAAGATATCAGTCCCCCTCGTCGTGTACGTATCTCTGACGTTAACGACTCCTCCATCACTCTGACCTGGCGCTCCAAGACAGAAGTCATCTCTGGCTTCCTGGTTGAGGCCACACCCATTTCCTCTACAAGCTCTTTACCCATTCAGAGGACCATCGACGCTGACTCGCGCTCATACACTATCACAGGTACACAAATACGAAAATGTTAACATACAAAATATAAACTCACAACTCTAAAAATGATCTAAAATCACAGGGAAACACAGCACGTACACACCACGGATCCCTCATTTTCCTCTCTTCTTGTTTACGCTTCAGGTCTGGAGCCTGGCACCAATTATAAGATTAACATGTACACCTTGAAAGGAAATGGGCGTAGCGCACCTCTCACACTCACCGCCTCTACAGGTAACCATTAACCATTATTCTGATGCTTCAGTCAAGAATTGTAGATGTAGTATGTGTGGGGTTTCTGCTGATTATCCAAACATGTTGCTCTATTTGACACGTTTTTCTGCTTGTCTGTCTTTTCCAGCCAAGCCATTGGTCATCCCGCCCACCAATATCCGCTTCACTTCCCTGAACCCTAACAGCATTTCTTTCACCTGGGAGCCATCCCGCAGCCCAGGGGTTACTGGTTATTATATCACCTATGAGGAGGCTGGTGGTTTGCCCAGAGAAGTCACCCCCAGGCCCCATGCAGGCCAGAGCTACGCACTTGTCAGTGGTGAGTGTGGAACACTTAACATGCATCCAAATACATTGATTAAAACACATGACAAATGTTAATAATGTTTTATTTTGAATTTGTTGTTTGGTCGTAGGTCTGAAACCAGGAACAGAATACGTTATTAAGATTGTTGCTCTGCAGAATGCTTTGAGAAGCACACCTCTAGTGGGCAAGGCCAGAACCCGTAAGTACACCATCCATCCATCTCTAAAACAAGCTGCTATTAAGGCATGCCACAAAAATGTTGACTATAAAACCATTAAGTCCAACATTATAGGCTGTTTTTATTTTACCCACATTAACAAATTGTTCCAAGAATTGCAACATAGTGCTTAATTAGGTGAAGTAATCTTGTTTGTTTGTTTACTAGGTCTGATTACGCTTATTTGTCATGACTGATGTAATGGATAATTTCTCTCACAAATAAAGCACTTTTCATCGGATTTTCTTGTTTAAATGCAGCCATAATAGCACTAATTACTCCCTTTTGCAAAAACATTCTAAAAGTAATGAATATCTCCTCCTGCAGTTTGAGTACTGTGCTGCCACCTGCTGGCTTTCCTATATAATTGCTTTGAAAGTAGAATCCATTTATATTCATCAGTGCTTCATACATACATACAAACATGCATACATACATACAGGGGCACAGTTTGTGGATGTATGCTTTTGTTTTACCCTGCTTGCTTCTAACAACCAATATACCTATGTTTCTCATCCAATCAGAGCCAGCAACAAATCATCAACTACTGGTCCCAGAGCTGCCTCAGCTTCCTGTTCCTCATCGACCCAGCACTGACATCCTGGATGTTCCAGAGTCCTTCGATGACAAGATGTAAGAACGTGTATTATTATGCTAATTTCTGCTATTATTATTTAGGCACATAAAAAGTAAAAAAAAATCATATGTAGTAAAACACTACTTCAAGGCCAATTTCATCATGCTCTCCCCTGTTTGTATTTCTCATCTTGTTTCTTTATCTTTCTCTGTGTGTAGCTTTGACACCAACCAAGTCCACTTGGCTGGCACCAGTGGTCAGCACCAACCAGGCCAACAGGGCCAGCACATTTACACAGAGTACCAGAGCCTTGGCCCCAATAATGGATTCCTTAACCCCCATGGTGGACCAAAAGAAGGCCAGAGACCCACTCTCAGAGAACCCCTGGTCTACATTCCTGTAGCAGGCCCTGATGGAAACAGAGTGCCCCTGGTCAAAGTGCGTAAGACTTATATTATCTGTTGTAAATCTTGTGTACTTGATGTTATCTTAATGAAGATATGTGAAAGTATTCTATTTGTCCACTTCTTCTCAAGTGACTTTACTGTCTGGTGAAAACTGTTAATTTAAGGTAATGTTAATTATTAGGTAATGTCATGTACGTGTTGCTGAATTATAAAATGTATTAGTATCTTTAGTTCAGGATTGCAGATGAATCATGACCTTAGCTAATCTGGAATCAGGGTATGTAAGCAATAGCTGTCACTGCCATACAAATTGAAAAGATGGCGGGTGGTTAAGAAATGTAATTTTAAAAGCAGACCAGTGTGAGCTTCAGCGCAAGTCCAAAAAACATGTCACACATTTTTAAAGTATTTTATGACCTCACACTATCTGTATTTTGTGTGTTTGATTTTGTAGGTGAGTGATGGTGGACATCTGCCAGGTCTTGCATTTGGTTTCCCTGACAATGAGACAGAGATCCCGCAAGAAGCACAGACAATCACAACCATCTCCTGGCAACCCATACCTCAGACTTCAGAGTATGAGGTGTCCTGCAATCCTATTACACACCTGGAGGAGGGGGGCTTTCAGGTATACACACTCAAATATGCACAGTCAGGCACACACATGGCTTCTGGGAAGGAAGCACCACTTATTAACTATCTCTCCCTCCATATAGATGCGTCTTCCTGGCACCTCCAACAGCGCCACACTGATTGGACTGACATCTGGCGCCTCCTATAATGTAGTAGTGGAGGCCATGAGGGGTGGGGCTAAAGAGAAGGTTCTGGAGGAAGTCATAAACGTTGGCAATGCTGGTACAGTAGTCCACACTGACTTTCTTCACATGAAGCTTAAGTGTAACATACATTCCCATAAAGAATGTGTACACACAAAGTTATCAGTATTGCTAATTTGATACAATTTCTTTAAAATTGAATTGTCCTCCACTGTCAAAATAAGTCAGGACAACATAAATCACATCACTATGTGCTATTCTTAATATCTTTTTTCTTTCACCTCATAGTTCCAGGTGACATCCCCATTTCCACCAACCGGGATGTGTGTTATGACACATTCACACAGACCTACCACGAGGTGGGCTCAGAATGGGAGCGCATGTCTGAGACAGGCTTCAAGCTGTGGTGCCACTGCCTGGGCCTGGGCAGTGGGCATTTTAGGTGTGATTCATCCAGTGAGTGGCTTCATAACCCCATCCCAGCATGCTTTGCAAACACCCAACAACACACCATGGAATTAGAAGTGAAATAATTCTATGTGATTTACTCAAGAGGAATTTATATAATAGACAAATCACAGACAAGACTTGGTGTAGTTATATGGAACACAAAAATCTGCATCTGTCTGTATAATTTGATTGATTATGTACAAAGTGGTACAAAATATTTCACCATCTACATCAACAGAATGCCAATACAATGATGTACCAATTTCTATAATTTAAGAGATTTTAGATAAATAAATTTTTATTATACACATTATAAATTCCTAAGCTATAGTTCAAAGGCCATAGAATTGTAAGTTCATGTTCTATGTGCAGCAGTACGCAGTAATAAGATCACAACATGGGCAGCCTTTTGATAACTAGATCAAAAATCAACTTTCCTGATACTATTCCATACACAAATACATTATAAGGATTTGTGTATGAGATATTACATGTTATAATCAACTTCATAATAACTGAAGCAGTTCTGCCTGTAGTCTGCCCATGTTGGTGTCTGTGCTCTATCCCTTTAAAGAGGGCAGAAAGCTAAGCTAACTCATTCTCAGTTATTTGTATTGTCAACATTGCTAACATGACAATATCAGAAACTGAGACCATCATCCATCAGTGTCTGTATGTTTATGTTTATGATTGTGTCCCTGACTGGGACAATGTGTCCACACAAACTCACTCAGGCTGTGTCTATTCTTAATGAGGTGTTCACATGTTTGAAATACGAATATATTTTTCACAATGAAGATGAATGTTTTTTTGCTGCTTTCTACATAAACTAATGAACTTCTTCCTTTCCTCCATACTCTCTTTGTCATTGACATTTTCCCTTGATCTACATCCTGCCATCCCTTCCTCATGTATTCCTCTGTTCCTCTCTCCCTTTATCCCCTCTTTCTCTCTTTTCCTTTATGTTCCCTCCTTCCTTCAGAATGGTGTCATGACAACGGTAACAACTACCGCATCGGTGAGAAGTGGGATCGCCAGGCAGAGAACGGTCACATGATGAGCTGCACCTGTCTGGGAAATGGCAAGGGAGAATTTAAATGTGAACCCCGTAAGTAATGTCCAGTACACACACAAAACAAACACAACTACACATATAAACACTTACATGTCAAACTTGTGATACTGTGATCCAGGATTATTCTGTTTAAATTCAGCGTGTCACAAAATAATTGACACTTTTCTTATGTTGTAAGTAGTGGTAAATAGTTTTAAATAGTTCTGTTTTGTTGTTTTACTACACATCTGATTAATCATTTCTCATGGATTAACACAACAACCATAAGTAGTATCTGTTATTCATTGATTTCAAGTGTGCATAAATTTATACACACATTCTGGACGCATGAACTTAGTCATCAAACCTGTATGTCAATTCTTTAACAAGGATCCTTAATTATGTGAATTTGATTAGTAGACTCCAGATCTTTAATATGTAACTATCATCCACCAGATGAGTCCACATGTTATGATGATGGCAAAATGTACCAGGTGGGAAACCAATGGCAGAAGGAATACCTGGGCGCCATTTGTACCTGTACCTGCCACGGAGGACAACAGGTAAGATAACACTGTCTGTGTGTGTGTGTGTATGTGTGTACAACCGCCCCCCCCCCTCCCCCCAGCTATTTCATTAATACATTTTCACATTCTCTGGTCATATTTGTCTCTCTTTTGTTTGTACAGTACCAGTCAAAAGTCTGGACACACCTTCCCATTCACTTAAATGAGAAAGTGTCTCCAATATTTTGACTTGTACTGTATGTCTGCATGTATTCAAGTGTTTTGCTCCGTTCAGATGTGCATGATGGAAACCTTGCTGTTAAGTTTTTTATGTGTACACTAAACTTTTTCCACCCCCTGTTTAGGGCTGGCGTTGTGAGAACTGCAGAAGGCCGGGAGGACAGACCGATGTGGATGCTGACCTCCTTCAACCTGTTCACTCAGATGCTTTTGACCGCTACAGGGAAAACGCTCTACGCAAACTGGTCAGTATCACATTAGAGGTTTAACTTCTATTATTCTGTTCTGCTAGCTTCATTTTATCTCTCTTATTATCTCTTACAAAATAATGAAATTAAGAATATAACAAACTATTAAATTATTATAAATATTCATTAGAACTCAAAAATCCAGTAACCTTTCCTCCTTAAATCCATTTCTGTCCTCTTCCAATACACAGAAATGTCCCTCAGTTATCATTTTGCAGATTAAAAGTAGTCTAGAACGTTTCCCCAAACAGTTGCACATTAGTTCTAAAAGTCTGTTTTCGCCACAGACCTGGTCTTGTTGGTAGTTAAGTACTCCTTTAAATGTATGAAAATGTTTTAAAAAGATTTTTTGATTTAAGAAGTAAAAATGAAATATGCTAATGTAGATTTTAATGGGCTTAGACATCAATTTTTTATGTAAACACATAATAGGTTAGTTTTGTAGATCTGTTGTTTCTCATAGATTTTGTGAATGTTGCTTTCCATCCAGCACAAGCTAATAAACTGAAAAATGCCTTTTCCTCTCTTCTTTTCTTCTGTCCTTCCCTGCTCTCCAGAACATCCAGTGTCCAATTGAATGTTTGAGGCCGGAGTTGCTTGCAGACGCTATCAGCCCCTCAAAGTAGAGAAGAAAGGAGGACGAGTAAAGGAGGATGAAGAAGTGAGACCCCTTACAGCGTAGCCACCACTTCAAGAAGGACACTTCCTCTCGCTTTTATTAAAAGAAGGCATCAGACCCGTGCCGTAAAAGTTGTCCTCTCTGCAAATTTTCATGCCTTAACAAGACTTTTCTAAACCAAACCTCTGTGCCTTTTGCCCATACAACTTTTTTTATGCTGGCTGTGATTGATTTCATCAGATTAATTTCTTGACACAAACTTGCCAGAGCACAAATCCTGCTGCTTTATCACCTCAAACCTGCCTACCCCAAACATACTGTAGGCTACACATGTGCACACATACACACACACACACACACACCAAATGCCATATCGATGTGTATTCTTATATACTGTGGCATCAAGTATTATTTTTCCTTTTATTTGTCATTCCATGACAATTCGCTTCTTTTGACAATACACACCACTCAAAATGTCTGTAAACTGTAACAGTAATGACAAGACTTAATATAATTGCCATGTTTGTAGCCATAGTTGTCGCATTTCCCCTGAAATCGAGTCTGACTGTGTTTATATTTTTTTAATGATACAATGCATTTTGTGGATCTTTAAGCATTTCCAAATCAGGAGCGTATTAGTTTTATTGTTATGAAATTCCAAAGCCGTACAGTGTTGACCAAAGGTGTTAAAAACACACTCCGACATCTACAGCTCTAATCTCAGCTTGACTCACCTCGACAGACACAACAGTCACAGTCAATAAAAATATCAAGGCAGTTTTTTTTATCAACTTGCATCAGATTTTTTTGTAATGAAGGTGATTACAGCCATAAAGGCTGTGCTGTAAGATTCCTGTCTATCTCCTTGTGGTCAGTATTCTGCTTTCATGATGAACAAAGCAATTGGTCACTAGAATTTCTCTTAAATCTTCCTTAAAGATAAGCACTGCTACTTTTGAGTTAGTATTAAAACCCTTTGCCTTGCTATTATTACAATACAGGCTATTGAAGTCACCCATGTGTGGGTGTTACATAAGTTCGTAACGCCTAACAACTCTAAAGCCAAAGTTGACTGACCAAAAGTTAAACCTGTTGTCTCAAAAATGTATTGGAAAATTCACCAGTATTTTCAGGTGAGATGTATTTTAATTAACAAAATGTTTGTAATTTTTTTTTATTATTAATTTTTTTTTATTTATCCCTTTTTATTCAGGCATTTTGTTCAATGCTATTTTGGGGTGTACACTTTATTTTGATTAACTTGTTTTTTTATGGTTGGTGCCAAACTCTGAACTACTGTGGACTGAATCTTTTTAATAAACAGAACAAAACCCATGCCAGTTTGTTGTTATTGTTGTTGTTTGGGGGGGCTTTTTAATTAGTTTTCCAGTACCTTAGGCCTAGATGTATCAGGACAATATGGAGAGTCAGTGTTTTTTTGTGACAAACAAAGGAAATTCTATCAGGAAGTGTCTATACCCTGCATAGTCTCCCATTGATCCTGCTGCAAATATTTCTGGTTAAAGTATCTTTTTTTTTTACAGAGTGAAAGTTCAGAAAATCATACAGAATTAAAAGGTGCAATATACAACATTCATCCGCATTAAAGATGTCAACAAACAGCTATTTGTTATGTAGACATATATTTTGATAGCTAATCCTGAGATGCTCTGCCAGTGCTCTAGTGCGACATCTAGTGGGGCTGAATATTGTATGCTGCAACTTTATAACAGCTTGTGTGCCATTTCAGACTATAATAAATAATCTACTTTTTTTAGGAAAGGAAAAAAAACTACAACTCTGCTGAACTGTGAGACCTCACATATTTAGATTTTAATGGGCTGTAGTATATTGTTCAAAGATTATAGGCCTACAATGTTCACTGCAGAGAGTTACTAGTGTTAAAGCAGCAAACTAATAAAACATTTGTTAACGCCCATTATACTGTAAATCAGTGGCAGGCAACTGGGCCCTCCAACAAAACTATTTGGCCCCCTAAAAGAAAAAAAACTGAAGTTTGACATTGTTTTCTTTTTTACATGTTTCTTCATAAATCTTCAGTAGATAACAATGTAAACTCATGTAAATCACAATAGATTTGATCTCCTAACATCTTATAATATAATTCATATGATATATAATAATATGAATAATACAAAAAACATAACATCATTTGGTTTATTTGAGCATAAACAGATTTGTGTCACTAACAGCACTTTGCATCCACCATAACTGAAGCAGGAGACTGGGTAAGCTATCAAATACATTTCTAGTCTTGTAGTGTAACACAGAAGATATGCCAAATTAGTCTATGCTCTTGTCACTTACTTTATCACTTACTTATCGATGGGAATCGTTAAATTTGCCCTATGATACTGCCCTAAAACTACTATATAAATGAATAAAATAAAATAAACGTATAGAAAGTTTCTACTGCACCTGTATGTAGCCCACCCCAATAGTGCAATGTGGAAAAAAACTGGCCCATGGCTGAACCTCATCGCTGATCCCTGCTGTAACACTGTGGTCACATATTGCTGACGGTGCAGCTCTGACTGTGGCAATGACGCTTTTATTCCAAAGAAAGTGGAGGAGAAGTGGTGACTGTTAGAAGGCAGATTAAAAAGTGCTGTGGACAGTGGGAGTAGTCACGTTAATGTAAATATTAGTTAAGTGACAAAGTGGTGACTAAGTAGTTAATCAAAAGGAGGTTGCAGTATGAATGGAAAACATGAAGTAAAGGAAGATATCTTTTTAAAAAGAAACCATTAATGAGAGTTTACCATTTGGATGAAGAAATAGGAAAGAGGAGAGTTATAATAAGATTAAAGATTGGTTATACTGGTCTAAACAGTTCTCTCTTCATATTCTGACTCATGATTAGTCTCTATACCAATTCACATTCACAAATTCCTGTGTTTATCTACGGGGGAAAAGACATTCATAATCACTATTTTATGGTCCACGAGAACCTTTTATAGAATATGAAGAGTACACAAGTCAAATTTGGATATGGTGTTTTTTGTTTGTTTGTTTGTTTGTTTTTTGTTTTTACAGCTTTCAAATATAAAATGGGTCAAACTTGCCTCTGAACAGTATGTAAGGGTTAATAATGGAAAATGTGAATATTGTGAGAGAGTAAGAAACAGTGGACTCTATTTTAAAATATTGCCAGAAGTGTGTTTCATAAAGATAAGAAGATTAGAAAACACATTATCAGTAATATTAAAAAGATAAAAATGTTATTAGTGTTGGAAACTCAGACTAGAGTAGGGGAGAACGGGGTCAGTTGTCATATTCATTAGAGGCTCTGTTCTTAATATTGAATCAATTTTGTGAGCATTCAACATACAATTTAACTTTTTAATCAACTTTTAAGACTGCCTCAATTTTCCCCTCCATTAAAATAACATAGGGACAACCAACCCCATACCGTGTGACTAGCAACCCCACCATGGAGTGCACAAGACATAGCCTATTTGACAGTCCACATCTTTTGAACAGAATAAGCTTAAGAAGAGAAAAGCCATATTCAGACCAAATCAGGCGATGCAGCGAAAATGCCAGTCCTCCTATTCATTTGAATGGGGTTAGTGAGTTTAGGCTGCGGGGACTCGGCTATAGCAGGTGATCATGGTTGATCCAGAGTGAACTTTTGGAGAAACACAACCTGACGTCATGTTGTGTTGGCCAGTCACAGCCGGCAATCAGTCTGATCAGAGTTGTAAAATCCTGCCATGAGGGAGTAACAAAGATTACTATGAGGCGGGGAGGACATTTCTCTTCACTTGTTTACCATAAAAGTAAACTTAGGCTTTCCTGTTGGCTTCCTGATTCATTTTGAAAAAAAAGATGAGATGAAAAGAGAGAGATAGAGCTGAGAGCACCAGCGAGTGAGAGAGACACAGAGCAGCTGTGGTCGAGCAAGCCAGAGAGAGTGAATGAAAAGAGGGAGCAGTGGTGTGCTCCTCTGATTTGGTCCCTGCTTATCTGACTCTTTAGCCTTTCGTTATATATTGAATGGAAATCTATTAAGGACACAGTTTTTTAAAGGGATTCAAATAAAAGTTAAAAGTGTCTCTACCAACCCTGCTCTCCCCTATTTAAGATCATCATGATTAATGAGATGAATCTGAGACATAGTAGATGTTATTTCATTTTCATTTGGTTCCCTTTTATTAAGTTAATCATGACATTTTATTTAAGTGTTATGTTTAGAATTGTTTGCAGTGCTGGGTAGTAACTAGTTACATGTAAAAGCATTACTTAAAGGGAGTGTTCGAATGTTGGCGGTCCTAGTGTTAATGTAATTACATAATAAATGTAACTGTGATCTGTTACAGTTACTGAGAGAATTACAATAACTTGAAAATGTTTACAAAGGAGGTTAGAGCTGAATTAAGACTTTGCTCTGGGGAAGGGTTTTTTCCTCATTTTTTTGATATTCAACATGTTACTGACTAGGCCTACTTTTGTTGCTGTTTTTTTAAATTATTTGAAATCAATATTTTTCATATTTTGTAAATAAATCGTGACGTGACACACTTAAATGCTGGCTTAAATGCTGTCACAGTATAAATTAAACCTATGCCAGACTTTTTTCATAAAATATCTTTATTCCAAAATCTACATGAACTAATGAATACATTTTCAAATGAGGGATAAATCTAATGGGTACACTTACCACCCTGTAAACAAGAAAAGTAATCAAAAAGTAATCAAATGTAATTACATTATTTTGTTTAAGTATTTTAAATAGTTACATTATTTAATACATTTTAAATAAGGTGACTAGTAATCTGTAACCTATCAATATTCCACAGTAACCTTCCTAACCCTGATTGTTTGTTTAGTGGCAATAGGACAGAGCTTCTTTAGCCCACACTCCAGTCCAGCAGGTGGCGCTAATGCACCTGAAAGCGGTTTGCCTACTGCCAATCAAATCAAAACCAGCAGGGGAAGAAAAAGAAGAAGAGGAAGGAAGTGGAGAGACAGTATTGGAGATAACTCAGAGGAAGCAACTAGAAGCGGAGGGAGTGCTGTGTGTAATCTGTAAATGAACGACAACATGGAAAACGTTTGTATCGACAGTCTGATCCTGAAGCTGCACGATGTGGGCGCAGTGAAGTTTGGAGAGTATAAACTGAAGACTGGCATGCTGACACCCATTTACATCGACCTGAGGGTGCTCGTGTCCTACCCCGCGCTCATGAACCAGGTAAACACGTGCTAGTGCTGCTGTCGCTCCTACCGCGCGAGACCTAATGCTGGACTTTAAATGGTGTTTAATAAAGGAGACAAAACTAAACACAACATGCACGTTACGAGGCTTATATATATATATATAGTCACGTTTTAATATCAGCTTCCTCTGCTTTTTAAGGTTCTGTGATTACTTTGGTGTACACATGGAAGTTATTAAGTTCATTTAAAGTTTGAAAGTCCAGAAGTCCCACTTAAAATCAATTCAGGGAATAAAGCGAAGATGCTAGTTTATTCCAGAAAACTGTATCTTTAAGAAATGTGCAGTTATTTAACACGCCTGTCAATATATTGCTTGCACTATAATCTGTAAAGTCCCATCAATATAGCAATGTACTGCAACACTAAACCACTTACTCAGCCTTAAAAAATGATTAGCAAGCTGAATCTACATCTCTTTATCACATTGTGTTTGTTATTGTCTCTGCAGGTATTCAGTTATTTGTAGGGCTTTATTTGCACTCAATAGAAGTTGGTGCAACAGGTTTATTTAAAACTGGTTTAAAACTCTTTGTACACTTTCATAATGCAACATGTTATGATTCAGTTAACTTGTAAGTTATACCTGCCAACCTGTGTTGGTTAAACAGGTTACAGGTACCCATAAATGTCCCCTTTTTTATAGAGTTTAAAACATTATCAAGGACATAAAATCTGTTGGATGTTGTAGTAAGGGTGGAAATATATTAAATCAATATAAGTGTAAGTACAGTGGATGTTCTGGTGTGACTTGTTTAAGTCATGCATTTATATTGTTTGTCATTTGGCAGACACTTTTAACCAAAGTAGTTTATAAGTGAGGCAACACAATCAAGCCTTAGAGAACAGTGACTCAGAAAAAAAGCTGTATAAGTTCTGAAGTAGCTGACCAGATACAAATACTGAGACAGAAAAAGTATTAGTCAGAACCAACATTTTCTGACTAGTGCTAGTAGAAGGGTGCATAAGAAATACCATAAAGAACAAGAAAGTAGTCAAACAATCAATAAAGAGCTAAAGGCCCCACTGCCACTTAAAACTCTTGATCCTTTTTAAAAAACATTTCTCTCGTTATATCTGCAGGTGTCAGGTCTCATCTACCAGAGAGTCCAAGACGAGGGGCTGCAGTTTGACTCTGTGTGCGGTGTTCCATACACAGCCCTGCCTATAGCTACAATTATCTGTTCTAGACATGAACTACCCATGCTCATCAGGCGAAAGGAGGCCAAGGACTATGGTAGGTGGCAAGAAGGATACAGAGGCTTTATCAAGCTTTCAGGAATGCTGACCTTGTTAATCGCAACAGAGCTCAAGGCTGGACAAAGGAGGGGAGATGTGAGTTGTTATTAGAAATAGATTCATTGTTCATAACTGAAAGATAAATGAAACTAAACACACCCAAAAAGCTAACATGACAGAAGCCAGAGGAGAGAGGAAAAGTGCCTGACTGCTAGCAGCAATGTTTGTGTTCAAGAAGTGTCCCATTGTGAATCACTTGTGACTTTAAATCTGGTTAGTGACATCTGTCGTAGCAGAAGCTTATTTAATAAGGAAAAACCTGATCTTCATGAACACTCACGAAAATCAGTCTGGCCACACGTGATTGAAGCAGTTTCAGGAACTTTTTCCTCTTGGTTAATGAGAAATTGAAAAGGCCAAAGAGGTCCAAGCATGTCTATTTGTACTGATAAGCTTCGTTATCTAACCCTGCTAGGGACCAAGCGTATGGTGGAGGGCTCGTGTCGTGAAGGGGACACATGTCTGATCATTGAAGACACGGTGACCAGCGGTACCAGCATCCTGGAGACTGCCGAAGTGCTTTACAAAGAGGGACTGAAGGTGGAGTAGCAACATGAATACAGTTGTGATGAAATGATGGCAGCTTTGGTTGGATGAAGACCAATGAGTTCTTTTTCCTGATGTTAAAAACGGAGCTCTTTTAACATATTTGGTTATTTGTTACAGGTGACAGACTCCATCGTACTTATGGACAGAGAGCAAGGCGGGGTGGAGATGTTGAACTCTAAGGGAATCAAGCTCCATCCTATCATCTCCATGTTTAAGCTACTCAACGTGCTGTTGGCTGCTGAACGCATCGACGCTCAAACCTCACAGAGTGTCCGCAAGTTCATCCTGGAGAATAACACTTTCAGGTAGAGAATCTGCTTTCTGGCATTTGATGCTTCAAGATTTGTTTAGTTGTTACTGTTCATGTTCAAAGATTGCATTTTACAGTTATCCATATAAAGAATTTGAATATGGCTCTTTCAGCCCAAAAGAGGAGAACGGTAATGGTGATCCTGCCCCCAAGAAGCCATGTATGGAACAGAACCTGGAGCTGAGCTATGCAGACAGAGCCAAACTACCAAGTATGTATCATTCTGTAAAGCTGTCTTAATATCACAGACAAGTGTTTCATAGTTTCATATGAAAATACACTCCACTTGAAAATGTTACTGCAGTTTTATCATCAAGGCTCCAGACAGATACTTTAATCTTCAGGCTTTTTGAGTGATACTTTTCATTTGTTGCCTCATTTCCTGAATTAACTTCTTCATATATAATTTCTCTTTTCCTCTTGTCTGCAGATGTTCATCCTCTGGCGTCAAAGCTGCTGAAGATCATGGAAGAGAAGCAGTCTAACCTTTGTGTGTCTGTTGATGTGACGAGCAGCGAGGAACTGCTCCAGCTGGCCGACACTCTAGGTCCGAAGATGTGTGTGCTGAAGACCCACGTAGACATCCTGAAGGTAGGAGTGAAGCAGATCTGTTTTGCCTCAGGGAGGAATTTGTCAGGTCAGGTCAGGACAAATAAACTGATGAAGTGACTTTCCTTATGTCTACTGAAAGGACTACACTGTAGCCTTCAGCCAGAAACTACAGGCTTTGGCTGAGAATCACAACTTCCTCATCTTCGAAGATCGCAAGTTTGCTGACATTGGGAACACAGTCAAGCATCAGTATGAAGGTGAAAAGATTATTTTTATGATTCCATGTCTAATATCTGTTTTTAATAGACTCTTACACAATGGGTATTCAAATTTTAACGGTATGTACGTGTGTCTCTTCTGCAGGTGGTATGTACCAAATCTCGTCTTGGTCCCACATAGTTAATGCTCATGTGGTGCCAGGGCCTGGAGTTGTGAAGGGTCTGGGATCTGTAGGGAAGCCTCTTGGCCGAGGCTGTTTGCTCATAGCACAGATGAGCTCCCAGGGGTCTCTGGCTACTGGTGAATACACACAGGCTGCGGTAAGCATGTCTCCAGCATGTCAAAGTGTCCTTGAGCAAATTCCTTTCCTCGAGAGCTGCTATCCATTGATCATTATACAACACTAGTTTCTCTGTTATCTGTCCTTACAGGTGAAGATGGCAGAGGAGCAGTCAGACTTTGTGATTGGGTTCATCTGTGGCTCAAGGGTCACTAAGAGGCCAGAGTTTATCCACATGACCCCCGGGGTGCAGATGAAGGCTGGAGGTGATTTACATGCTTCTTAACTTAATTTCATTTGCCATTTTTATGTTTTTTTTTTCACAGAAATCTTGCATTGTACATATCCAAGTTAATGTAGGGAAATAAAAGGGAATGCTTATATCTATAAAGTAAAATTCCATCTTGTTAAATTCATACATACTTAACAATAATAAAAAAAATGTTTATATATAACCTCTTTCATAAACGAATAATACCAATAATCTTTAGTGTTCATGAATTTAAGGAGTTCATTGAAGACACATTGTGTGGTGTGCTTTTTGGTGTACCTACTGTGTACTGCACACAGGGCAATGATAAGGTTTTTTTTGGGGTGTAATTGTGCTTGATGCCTCAGAATCAGGGGACTGGTGCATTAAAGTATGGGTTAGATGTTAAATTATTGTTAATTTGATATGGATGTGAGCATCTTCTGACTAAACCTTGAGTCAGCAAATTAATATCATAGCCATTGTTTTAATTTAAATCCAATGTATTAACAATAAAATGTGTCTAAATGTCAGTGTTTACGGATAGATTTTAATGATGTCATTTCTCTTTGAAGCCTTGTGTGTGTTTTAATGTTGTGACACTTCTCGAACACAAGGTGGTGCTGCAGTACAAAAAATGACTGTTGACTTTGCTCTCAGTAGCTGGAGACCAAACAGTCAGCATGTACCTCCTACTTATCCATCACACTCTCCCTGTCTCCTTTCACACCAGGAGATGTTCTGGGCCAGCAGTACACCACTCCAGAGGAAGTTATTTGCAACAAAGGCTCTGATGTCATCATCGTCGGACGGGGTATCCTGGAGGCTCCTGACAGGCTGAAAGCTGCTGAGGCGTACAGAAAGTCGGCCTGGGAGGCTTACACAAAGAGACTGGAACAGAGTGGCCACTAGGAGCAAAAAAAAAAGCATCTTTTCGTCTAATTGACAATTCAAGCTACAGATGTAATGAGGACTTCTGCAGATGATCAGGATTTTCGTTTTTAGGTTTAGATTTTTTCAGGAACACCAGTGTGCACATAATTGTATACATAGAAATATATGTAGATTTGTGCGTCTCTACATCACACTGCCACATCAAAACACGGGTTCCTATACAATTTAACATGCAAGGGGCCAGTTTAGGGGAATCTGACACTTTATTGGTGAAGATTTTTATGTGTACTCTCGATTCTGTCCTATTAATAAGCTGCTCAACTTGACCTGGCATCTGGTTGGCTCCGCTGCTTCTGACATGGTGAAGTATTTTGGAAAAGGGTTCAGTAGTATTTAGAGATGAGTGAATTATTCTTATCCGATCCAACCATGCAGAGAGAGTTAAATCATTTTCTTTTTTTTAACCTAGTTTTTTTAAGAGCATGCACTGTTGGTGCATCCCTGAGGATTTGTGTGTTACAAACAGGAATATAAGATGTCATTCCCTTTTACAAAGATGACAGCTTCCAGCCAAAGTGAGGCTCTTCTTTGTCACAAACACACCATTCCTGGGTCTGCTTTCTTATGACTGCGGTATCAAGGTTAAAATTCAGGGTATTTTCTCATCATACAGCAATAAATATTGTGTATTTCAAATTGCACAATTGGGATTAGGATTAGGGTTAGGGTTGTCTGATACCGTTCAGACACATTTTATTCCTCATAATCTCAGTAGTTTTCTGGTTACATGAACATTTACAGTATTT
The DNA here is from genome assembly GCF_027409825.1 of Scomber japonicus. Lineage (NCBI taxonomy): Eukaryota > Metazoa > Chordata > Actinopteri > Scombriformes > Scombridae > Scomber > Scomber japonicus. The sequence continues at coordinate 10,223,404 of NC_070588.1, forward strand.
AGAGCAGCTCGAACAGGTACAGTTCAGCAATGGATGATGGGTTTCTCACTGTGGTCTTCACTCAACGTTTTTGAGGGAATGCATTATAAACTTGATAGGTGCACTACAAAATGATTGCCTCTGTTTTTGCCTGATTGCTTGAGATTCCCTAAAACAAAGTATGTCAGGTATGTGGACCCTCTGAGCAGTGAACTGTCTATGTGATCGGTATTTTTCACCAGCTGTAATAATTTATATATTATCTCGAATGATCTGAGTGTAGCCTCATTAATTATAAGATGTGGAAGTGCTGATTGTGGCTGGGATAAACGACACAAGTGTCTTGATTACGTCCAATGTCTGCCGTCCATACTGATACCTTTAAAATGACAAAAAACTGATGTGAGACATTTGTTTTTCTGAAGAGAGATGAATGCAGTTATATTGTGATGTGATCAGTGAACCCACACAACCACTCTACAAGTTGTTCTAAAAAACTAAAAAAAAGACAGTGGATAAACAAGTTTCTACAGGAGAATTGCCGACCACTCCCTCAAATGTAGACAGAGGTTGAATTTTGCCAGCAGTGTGTCCTGGGGCCATGACTGTTGTGCTTTTGCTACTGCATGCAGTGATATGGTTCGAGTCAGTGTTTTTTTTTTTCTTCTTGATTTGTTGAATAAATGTTTCATTTTCTTCTGTGACAGGGACCTTCTTTGGTTTTTAGTTTCTTCTAATGATTAAAAGAAATGCAATGTCTTTTTTTCTGGCAAACAAAGATTAAAACCTTCAATAAATCCTAAATGTTGAAGAAAAAAGTCTTTATACTAAATATTGCTCACCTACTGACGATGCTCACTCTAATTCTAATTCACTTTAATTCTCTAATACTCTAATTGTTATTGATGTGTTTTCTCAGTTGACATTTTAACACTCAAGCACCAGCAATACAGTTGAATTGAATGTTTTGTCTGATAGTAATATATCTAAATAGGCCAGATATATTCAAAATACATGTTTAACTATTATGCTTAACATTGAACAAAACATTTTACATCTGTAAAAACATTTGCTGCAAATAATGTGAGTTAGTGGTTATATGATCTAACATAGTTGTCGTGTCAGTCCAGTTTTCAAGTCAGCAAAATAGTTTTCAGTCAACACTATATATTATATATTATTGCATTATAGATCTGTTTTTTAATGGGATATTCAGTGGGTTTTTTCTAGATTAATGCATAATCAATGGTCATATTTACATGTGATGCACACATTGTTCAAGACAATCATTAATTCAATTACATTCAAAGTTCAACTTAATTCAGTTCAGTGTATTAATGTGTGTTTTCTTTTTGTTCCTTCAGTTGAATGTTTGAGCTTCACTGTGCAGAGAAAGCTATTTTCACTCTGATCTGCTGAAAGTGGAACATTTCTCTGTGCTCGCCTTAAATCTGAGTTCAAGTGTCAAACGTATGATTTAAGTTGATGCAGAATGGTGAAATAGAAAGTTAGTACAATAGAAAACATCTTGTGTCCAGCAGTTCAACTTGATGAAATGAACATTATTAGCATAAAATATATTTTTCAGTCTATTGTTTTTTGCTTTTTGCTTTTTGTTTTTCCAGTATTTCAGTATTTTTATTTTTAAATGAGGGATATTACACACTGAAGTCTGTTTATGTAAAGCCTTTTTTTTGGCTGTGTGAACTCTTACATGATCTCAAGTGAATTTGGGGGGTGTGGAGTTAGAAAGAGGCGGGATTACCAGACCTCTGTAGCACACTCCTCATTTCTGTTTAAAGATAATGGCTGGAGGACACATGAACCTATAACATAACCAAATCTTTACAGTTGAGTGAATTGAGTTAAGTAGGATAATATAATTTAATGCAGGTGGTTTTGACAATAAAGAATGATGTATGAAATAAAAAAGATTACATCTTCAGTTCTGCTGCTCTGAATTTTGATCCTTTATTTTAAACTGTCAATTTATTTAATTGTATAAGAGTACAATGCTAAAACTGTGCTACTGTGAAACATGGACGGTCCAACCAGAGCAGTGACCTGAGCTCTGATCGGTCTTGTTGTGTGGAAGGAACAGTTTCTGTTCTTTCTACTTTTATCCTACAGTCATTTACAAACTTACTTTTTACCAATTATTTTCTTAATATTCATATAAAAGTATTATATTATTCATGGTCTGTTATGCTCAACAATTACATAAACTGATTGTATACCCAACAATTCAAAAGGTGATTTCTTTCCCCCTTTAGTTCAGTAAACTACAGACTACATAATTTTCTTAGTCAGAGTCCATTCAAATAGAAATAATTTGCTTAAATGTCTTAAACAACACACAGTCATACACTAATTTCATCAGATAATCTTCCTAACTGGCACATGATCATGTCATTAATTCAAATTTTGATCTTTTCTTGAGGAAATGGATGATTTCATAGAGTAATATTTCCTATGAGTCAGGGTGTATTTCCCCTTTTACTGTCATAGGGCCCTTGCCTGAATATATATTTTAAAGCCTGTCATTAATACAAGCAAACTGTTATATTTCCAACATGACATCATTTTTATTGCATCATTGGTTTTATGCTCTATCACTGTTGGGTTGACTATTTTATTCCATTATAATGTAATGTCTGAATTTTGCCTCATTCAGTCCTGAAATGTTTTCAACATGTGAAACACTTTTGCATAGTACTGTATATATGTATATCATTTGGCTGATCTCATTTTAACCCCAAACATGCTTCCTTTCAAAACACCAGGTTCATATAAAGAAGATTCAACAATGTACTTTTTCCCAAACTTGCAGGACAAAGTGAGTCACTAGCAGCAGAAATATAATTTGCAAGGCATATGATATGGAAATAATGCCCGATGAGGCGCCGAAGAGGCCAAACTGAGCAAGTCGGCAGGTAGCTACGTTACAAAGAGCTTTTTTTTTTTTTTTTTTTAAACAGATCACCGCGGGCACAAAGGTCAGACACGTTGCCTGGCACAGAGGAGGAGGGAAGGCGTTGTGGATGGAGAAAAGGGTTGGTAAAACTAATTCATTTCGTGTGTGTGTGTGTGTGTGTGTGTGTGTGTGTGTGTGTGTGTGTGTATGTGTGTGTGTACACCTCCCCCTTTATGTCAATATTGGATCAGAGCAACGCACCGTGCGACAGGTGTCTGTGCGCTAAGGATCCTCTCTCTCTCTCTTTCATCCAGGAGGGGTGGAGAGAGAGAGAGAGAGAGAGAGAGAGAGAGAGAGAGAGAGAGAGCATGTAGAGGTATAAAAGGTGTATACCTGTTACAAACAGCACGCATTCAGTGCGCGTAAAAGGTGAACCAAACCTGTTCCAGATTTGGCGCATATCCTTTATTGCCTTGCTTCTCCTAAAGGTAAGTTTAAAATGCTTTTCATTCATTTTTCATTTTCTTCATAGTATCCATTCTAACTACGATGCACTTTTCTTCGTTGTTCTAACTTTTCCAAATCTCCTCCAAAGGTGTTCCTGACAGCAGAGAGGCCAGCTGTTACGCGCTCAGTAGCTACATCTCGCTCTGGGTCATCTTCTCACTGTGATCGTTTTTGTGGCTTTTTCATGTCCGTATTTGCTTCACGTTGAGCCTCACGTACAATACCTGAAGATGAAGTTTTGTTCGTTCGGCTCGCGTTATGCAGGTACGGGTTGGCAACTGGAAAAAGGCACAAAGTTTGTGTTTCATCACTGAAGAACATCGTTGTTGTTAACACTGTCTAATTCAGACAGATGGTGGAATGTTAATTGTTTTTAAGGAGTCTGTTCTTAAAAGATCCCCCAATTAAACCTACACAAATGGTAAGGCCAGGTGTTGCTGCCATATTGCTGCACAAGTGAGTGAATTATTGTAATGAAAACAAAAGGAAAAACAAACAAACTTTAATACATTTTAAAGACATTTCCAAGAAAATACATCAACTATGGAATCAGGACCATTGCTCCAGCTTATATGACCTAAAACAATAACCTAGTTTCAGTACCTGAAGCACCAGGTGTAGAGAGCATTTCACTGAATAGGTAAATGGCCTTATTTGCATACAGCTGCTAACAGACAATGCTCTAAAGAAAGCAATGGCAGCCTAGGGGCCAACTTGCTGTTTGACTTGTGGAGTCACAATCATTTATCTAAAAAGAAAGAAAGACAAGCAGAGAGGAAAACGGCAACAGCAGGTGAAATACGTTAACAGAAACAGTGATGTTATCAAGGCTTAAAGTTTATAGTGAGAGAGAGAGAGAGAGAGAGAGAGAGAGAGAGAGAGAGAGAGAGAGAGAGAGAGAGAGAGAGAGGAATTAAACAAAAAAGGCCCTATGTTTTCTGTTTTTGGTTTATTAAAAAAGTAAAAATATGAATACCAGTCTCACATAAATCCATATGATCATCTAAACCCTGCTGGGTCTTAACAGACACACCTGTCTGTTCGGGTCAGTTGTGGTTCTGCCAATGAGACAGCAGCTCAGCGTCACTACTGATAAAGCTGTAACTGACATTGGGAGCGTTGCTTGTTTAGTTACCCCTGCATGATATCATATGATTCGTGTTCATCCTCACACAGGACTAAGGAAAAAGGTTGACATTTATAGTAAAAGGGATGATGATCTCGGTATCTGTCTTTGCATGCTCTTTGGATAATCATTTTCCCCATTGGCACATTCATGATGACAGCTTGTATTTTCCACTGGGGGCCTATTCATTACCGTCCACTTCCTACGTCATGAGCTGAGGCTGCAGGCTAACACCAGGGAGCAGAAAGATGGCTTAATGGAAGGTTATGTTAATCATTAACTAAACATTAACCACGCACACACAGCAGACATCTGATATGGGCCATCTGTCATGTCATTTGGATGCAATGATGCAGCATTCAGCCATCACACTTACCATTCTTTATTTTTTTATTGTTCCTTATATTAAAAGGCATGTACTTTTCTCTCTCTGTACTTAACTCTTAAATAAAATGGAAATGATGAACTCAGTGTTGCAAGTATTCACAGAAAACATCACCATGCCTTTTTACCAAAGAGTAAACAGTCCTTTTTTCATTTATCCTTTATTTAACCCCATGAAAGTCTCATTGAGATTAATATTCAACACTTTGATTTTTTCAATAGTGGAAATGATATGTGCCGAAACACTGTGAATACACCACATAACATAACCATTGGCTAATTGTTAATTGTCTCCCTGATAAATGCAGTTTGTTAAAATCGAAACACTACCTTATGTTTTTTTAACCAACAGTGACATACAAGTTCAACACAATCATGTAATCTCAATTTTCTGATCTAAAAAACTACAAATTTGATTAAAAATACAACAGATTATGTTACATGATTAAAAGTAATTTTGGATGGTGCCTCTGTGGCATTAGAATGCATGAATGATGTGTGACAGTTACTTTTTTTCAGTTTTGGGCACTTTTCCTTCACATTGTTTTTGGTAAATCCCTACCATTTTTTGTTATCCCAAAAAATATCTCATGCAATTTTTATCATCTTACAGGAGACATCATGAGAAAGCCTGTTGTACATATCACTCTTTACCTGAGAGCGTATTTGCTTCTGCTTAAAGCTCTGGTCAATATTTGTTCAAAGGCAGAGGAAGGGAAAGCTCACACTCCTCAGTATCCTGGTTACCTTACCACAATTTAAACTGACTGTCCCAACTGGTCCTGCTGCAGCTGCTACAACCTTCCTACCGACTCCAGCAGTCATATTAGCTCGCAGCTATTTTGTTTAGGATTAAACATGCGAGCCACCAGCTTCTCTCTGTGAAGTAGAAAAAGGTCTGAACTGTATAGTGTGTTCCAGTGAACACACTATACACCATTTCAAAAACTCACCACTTTTCTATGTGAGTTTTCAAAGCAACATGAGAGAATAAAAGAGCTCAGGTGTGTCGGCAGGGATACCATTTTTGAAATAATTCCTTTTTTGTCCTGCAGAATTCAGCTTTTATATACATGTACATTTCTCCTCTCTTTACTTTAGAACACACATAAAGAAACACCCACATTTGAAATAGATGATATCCTGCACAGGTTAGTTTAGTCAGTTTATATGTGCAGTACCTGTGAAGTAGCACATCAAAGCAAACACAAGATGAATCATATTTTTCCTATTAAGAATATTCGTCAGCTTAGTGCAAACAGAAAAAAACATACACACATTCAAAAGTGTTTATACAGTAAAATAAAACAGAGTTGGGAAAGAGCTACAAGAATCCACCCTCTGTATGGGACACTTATTACATGCCTGAAAGAGGGATCCCACTCCTAACCTGCTTCTCATCAAAGGTTTAGCCATCTGAGATGATTAGTGATTGTAGGCTATATAAATAAAATTGACTTCACTTGACTCGACAGCCAAGCAACCCCAGAATTTAGTACCTTGTCTTAATTCAGGACTCCTGCAGCCCCAGCTGTGACCCCATGAACTCTGCTCTGCAGAAATACATTTGTGTCCTCTTTGTATCAGAATCATTAAGAACCCGTTTTGTATCTGCACAGCAAAGACATGATTACATTTGTGGTGCCTGCCAAACAGTTTATTACTATCTGTAAATGGTGGAGTGAGTAGTGAGTGCTTCCCAGGGGCTATGTGTGTGTGTGTTTGTGTGTGTGTGCATGTGTGTGCGTGTATGCGCACCCACTGCCTCTGTAGGCTGCGTGCTGTTTCCTCTGACAGTTACTGATAATCAAGAGTCATGCAAATGCCTGAGGCTTATTCACTCACCAGGCTGACTACTTCTTACCTTCCCTCTTTACTACAGGATGAAAGTGATAACATTTAAGGTCTCAAAAAAAGTTAGCACAGAGAGTTGTGATGTTTTTTTTAGACACAAAGGGAAGATACATTTGGGTTGATACTTTGTAATTCACATTCCCTATTAAAAGCTAAATTTAGAGTATGTTGTTTATTGAGCAGCCATGAAAACAAGTTGTTTTTTGCCACAGAAAATGAAATTAGTCACAAATATTGGTGCCAGTGATTCTGTCTTGTCCTTGTCTAGTTCTCTCTGTCAATTACAATTATCATCAAAATTCATCATAGTTTATCCTTTTATCTGCTTCTCTACTTCAGCTCAGTGATAATTCACAGCCAGCACCACAAAAAACATCATGATCTTGATTTTCTTTCTCTCTATTTCCTGCAGGTCAATGCAGCTGCTTGGGTGTCCACTCAGATATCAGCGGAGAGACAAGTGGAGGTGGAAAGAGCAGATGTCCTGCTCGCATCTTCCTTACCTGGATTAGTCTCCACGGCAACCTTCCACCTGAAGAACAGCATTCAGTATAGATACACAAACAGTCACGTGTGTGTGTGTGTGTGTGTGTGTGTGTGTGTGTGTGTGTGTGTGTGTGTGTGTGTGTGTGTGTGTGTGTATGCAAACACGTTTGTATGTGTGTGCAGGTGCGTTCACTGACTATTCAAATAGTTCTTGCTCACACTGACACAGAAAACGACATCTCAGTTGGTAGTGTTAATGCATGTCCCAACCAACCAATCTATTCAACTACAACACACCACTGGCTGAATATCACAAAATAACCTGAAATATTGCATCCTATATTTGCATTAATAGATAAGGATGAAGTCTGTTTTTTATTCTCTGCAACTGAGGTGTGTACCAGAGGGTGTGCCTGTCAGTGTGTTGTGTTACAGCCTCTTAAAAGTTATCATGGTCATATAAAAATGTATTAGTGGCAATAAATAAATGTTATTGGTTAATAAACAGACAACGAAAGACATTTCACTAAATTCCTGGAGGATGAGACCATAGTTGGACAGCTACTAAACAAAACAAACACAAAAAACCCCAACCACAATTCAGCTCATTTGGCTACTGAACAGAGTAGAGTGTGTGAAAGTGAGAGAGTTCCCACTCAAATGTGAGTGCACTGTATGATAATAGAGTTACAAATTAAAATCATGCTATTATTTCAGTCTCAAAGAATTGGACAATAATCAAGATGAACAAGCTTGAAAGACCAAGACTAAACCTGCCCTAAATTCTTAAAATGTATTATTGTTTATGTATTGTTTGGTCATTATTGTTATGCTTTTATCACATAACAAATAAACCGTAAAGTTACATACTGTTATTCTATTCATATATTTAGACCCTTCACAGTATCCCCTCATAAGTAGTCTGAACAACAAATCTATCTTTCATTAACAAATACAGTATCAGTCAAATGTTTGGAGACATCTGTCTATTCACTTGAATGAGAAAGTGTGTCCAAACATTTACATGTTACTGTACCTCATCAGTTATTAATAAATGGGTGATTAATCATTAAGCTTTTACAGAGCAGAGACAGTGTATCCTTTTTGTTTTTAATCTGTTTATGGAGGAAAAAAAATTCACAACCACACTATATTATATAAATTATATTATATTATGCTGCCTCTATATTTGTACATACCCTCTATGTACAAAAATGTGTATCAGATGCAAAGATTTCTGTATATTCTGGGTCACTTTAGGAGAAGTCATAATATTTACAGCTAAACAAACAGTGTTCAGGGTGTTTTTACACCTCTCAAATATAAAACTGAGTCAAATATTTTATCTGAACAATATATAAGATGAAGAAATATCCAATTGAAACAGTGTTTGTACCTTACTATATGCACCTGGTATAGAAAATGATCTGATATTCTGTGACTGCTACACGACCATGGAGAGTAATCATCAGATAATGGCTCCCAGTATTTTGCTGCCTCAAACCATTAGAAAATCCCCACCCTTAATGTCAAATGTAGAGATAAGCTTTTGACCTGTACCAAATATAACTCCATCTGATCTCCAATCAAGCTGGATTACGAGTATTCTTATTAAAATAAAAGATGATGGGAAAAAAAATATCCTTGAACTGCTGATGCTAAACTGGATTCTGCTAGCTAGACATATAATATGAATGGGATCATCAGAGGAGTTAATGACCGCAGTAAGGCAGTCTGTCTTAGTTGATGTGCTTAACACAAATGAACACACACAGAGATCCCAAGTGTTATACATGGATAGTACATAGTAGTAGTGATGATAGTCTACCATCACAGGTTTATCAATCACACATATAACAGTAGCAATTGTTTTCTATGTCTAACTGTATAAAAACATTTGAATTAAGAGTCAAGTGTCCACATTTGCAGCTTATAGATAATTAAACACACTACCCTGTATGTCTGTGCGGTAGTACAGCATGATTTTAGTGTTGCTTCCAATGCTTCAAGTTAAATGTGAAAGTTCAGTAATAGGCTAATTACATTCATATAAAGATAATGAAAAATATAGATTGTGTCATGGTGACCAGTAGATATGCCCAGTTAGTGTCACATGACCATTGAGAAGAAATGAATGGATTTGTTATACGGTGAGATAAGGATTCAAAGCAGAACTGTACCAGCTGGTTGCTGGTCTGGACTACACTGTCCCTGACACATGCAAATACCAACCACTGCATTTAACAGGGAAATTAGTGTGTGTGCATGCATGTGTGCATTTGTGTGTGTGCGTGTGTGCGTGCGTGTGTGCATGCGCATGTGTGTGTGAGAGGTAGGGGGAAGGGTGGATTTATAGCTGATTCAGCTTATCAGGCCTGGAGAAGAAGGATGAAAGACCTTCTTCATGCATCCACCCACATACGTTTGTCTTTCTATAAGTGTGATGTACCCCACCCATGTTAAATACCAAATCCCACCCAGAAACCTAACTCTAACCTTAACCCTAAAACCAAGTCTTAACCCTCAAGTCTCTCTCTGTCTGTCTCTCTCTCTCTCTCTTTTACACACACACACACACACACACACACACACACACACACACACACTCATGTAGACACACTTACAGCTCAGGTAGTAGCACACTCATACAAACACACGACATCTGTGTCCATAAAAGCCTGTCCTTTCACCTGCCCATCACCTGCTCTGGGTGGGTGACACGAACACTCACACATGTATAGAGAAGAAGAATGAATAGGTTAACCGAAGACAATGACAAAGCTGTTCACACACACAGACACACACACACAGTCATAACCAAACGATCCTCCCACACGGCTGGTATTATCACTGTCATGAATGTTTTTGGCTTTAGTTATTTCCATCAAAATGTCATCTAAGTCATTTGTTACCACCTGTCAGTGCTGTGCTGCAAATTCAAACTTTTGGCTGCTATCTAAATGTTAAACTGGTTTATCAATGTTTGTATTATGACAATAAAGATTAACATTATTTTAAATAGAGTGGGCCCCTTTTCTTTGTGTGTGTCACTCTGAATGTAATAAATGCCTTCGCCACTAGATGTCACTCATGATGAAGGAAAAGGCACCACTAATATTTTTTTCTTGTTTGAAACATCACTCTGGGGGTTGTTTCATTTGGATTAAAAAGAAATGACGAAACATGCCATGCTGACAAGGAATGCCTGATTTTTAAACCCCAGTTGTGATACTGCTGTATTGTGTGTTTACCAGGGTTCAGTGAATGAAAGACACAATATTTTGCCAGTGCTCACCAAAAATATAAATACATGTACATGTAATATATTTGTTTGTTTTTTGTTTACTTATTGCGGTTATAGATATCAAATATTGGATTACAGAATTGAAAATACATATCTAAAAGTTTATCAGCAAGAATTTACACAAAGACAAAGAAACAGTACTGACACACAATAAGTGATCCCACAAACAGATGGTACTGTACAGTACTACATGATAGTGTGATGAGTTTCATTTATAATGATACAGTGTTTCAGTGTGAGTTTTAATTTTAGTAGCTAAAATGTAAAATCTGTAATCCGTGTAGAAATGTATCCCCAACAATAAGAATAGTAAACCCGTATCACCCCCAGTTTAATTCACAGATATAATAATACAATATAATACAATATAATACAATATAATAATACAATGACAATCACTGTAAAACATTTAACTTAATGTAGTTAATGTATTCTGCTGTTGTAAGTGGCTTCCTTAAATGACATACATCTGTAAATACAGTAGAAAATTGATTAGTTGAGAAAATTAAAAAATTCTATATTGTAAATAGTCTCAGTTCTTAAGAGTATTTTTTCTCTCAGTCAGTTTTTATGTTTAAATATTGTGATTATTCTTGTTAAAGGTCAATAAACATGTTCGTTGTTTGTATTCTTTTCATGAGTTTACATACATTACATTTATTGTTTGAGCATGGATGTAGCTGGAGGTGTATACTAGAACACACCTGGGTCTTTCTTTGAAAAGAAAAGAAAATACACCTACCTATATGAATTAGTGTAACATATTTTTAAAGGATAGTATTCCTTATATTTGCAGTCAAAACTACATCCATTTATTGATATTGGTTATGTTTTAAAGACTGACATATGTGTGGGTATGTAAAGAAGTATAGATCGAGTAGGGCTGGTCAGGAAGTTCTTCTTTTAGTAGTTCTGGAAAAGCTGCTGTAGTTACACTTTAAGCATCTGACTCTTTTACACATTAGAGGAGAAGATAATGATAAGGAGGGATCCTTTCACCAGGATCCCTCTGGATCAAATTGCCACAAGTCATGGTACTTATTGTGTGGAATGCCTTGTCCCTTTTACCCACCTCTCCTCCAGCTTTCCTACTGTGTGTGTATGTGTGTATGTGTGTGTGTGTGCGTGTGTGCGTGTCTGTATGTGTGTGTGTGTGTGTGTGTGTGTGTGTGTGTGTGTGTGTGTGTGTGTGTGTGTGTGTGTGTGTGTGCATGAGAGAAGAGAGAGAGAGAAGGGGGATCAGCTCCCAGAATGTGTCTATTATCCTGCCACACCAATCAAACTGTTGTGTCAGTGCGTTGCCATTGTATAGTCCTGGGTCAGGTTGCTACTGACCATGGCTGCCATAATGATGACTAAGTCAGTTTGGGGCTCTGAGGACAATAGTGCTCTGGAGCCTCCACAAAGCGCGATCTAATGCTCCCCTTTCAGCCGGTCGCTCAGCTGCTGAGTGTGCAAGGCTGGTGGGCAAATGGAGTGGCGTAGGTCCAGGGGGCCTGGCCCTATAAAAACACAGGCGAGTTTCTCTTCCCCGACATTGATTATACTGGATCTGTCCCACCTCAGTACTGTCTGTAAGTATTTCAACACACTGCCTCCGACACAGCTAAGAAACAGCGATCAGGGGTGTGTACTGGGGTGGAGCCCAACAGCCACCAAGATGCTGCTAAAAACCATGTTCTGTTTGATAGATAGATGGATAGATAGCTATGGGTGCATTGAAACAACATGGCTTGATTTGCTACTGGTTTGATCATGGAAGCCACTTCATGCTTGTGCTTTTGGGGTGAATTGGTTTAAACCTCACCAGCCCTTTTAACAGGGAAAGCTGGCAAGATGATACCTTACTGTTGTGCTTGTATTTGGTCTAAACACATTTATTCTAGCATTTCTCAAACCAATAATGTGCTCATGCTGTTTTTAAACAAATTGGCTGAGGATGGTTGTAAACTCTTGTTAGAAACTATACTACATTGGCTTCAGGCTTTCACTTGCAGATGATTATGTGGTTAACTGTAATGTAGCACTGGTTCAGTACAGTTACAATGTACAATTTATGGGTAGGGAAACACATCTGTGGTTCTGGATTGTATCTCTTCAATGAAAACAGAGACCATTTGTACTGTGGGGAAATGAGTAGAATTATTCACTGTTTGTGACACTTTTGGAGAGTGACTTTAACAGATTTTCCTCTCCAGAGTGAAGTCCTAATACAAGGGCACTGGCACAGCACATTTTAACCTTATTAAACAGTGTTTTATCTTCAAGCTAAAATAGAAAAATTGTACTTTTAGGATAGCAAACATCATGGTCAACAACTATGGTTAAATCTAATTAACTGTATCTGTTTTATTCATGATGTGGGCAGTCAGGAATTCCCTCAGTATGCTTGACATACAGGATTGTATTTTTAAACCCTGATGAAATTATTTGATTTTCCATCTGTCTGAACTTAAATAAAACAACTGTCTACTTTCTTCAGAGAGTAACCCCCAAGGGAGTAGCAGCAGCCATGAACACTCAACAGATGGAGCAGATGGGCCAGTTCAAGATCACAGTCTGGGAGGAGGAGAACTTCCAGGGAAAGCGCTGTGAGTTCATGCTGGAGTGCCAGAACATCATGGAGAGGGGATTCAACAAGATCCGCTCCATCAAGGTTGAGAATGGACCGTAAGTTGACCTTGTTATCATTCTTTTGCATCTCTTCACATGACATCTTTAGTTTTGCATATATTCTACCATACATGATCACTTTCACCTCTTGACCTCTCAGCTTTCCTGACCTGATTTTCTCCTGTGTGTAGATCCTAATCAGTATTTTGTTCAAGCAAAACCAATACAGATTTTTAAATTATCTTTATAAAGAATGAAGAATGACTTAAATGAAGGCATATTTCTGCATCATGTGGCCTTCCTCTAGGTTTTTATGAAATATACATGGCAGTACAAAAAACAAAACTGTATATAACAAAGACCAGTTTTTTCTTTGCCATGTAATAATATCTAATAATGCTGTATTATTTACTTCTCTTCCAATTCTCTTTTATCTGCTTGGATAAAGTCTGATTAAAGCACACATGATCAAGAAGCAGAAAAAGCAGAAAAAAACAAAACAAAACATCAATTACAGCCTGCAGTGTTATCATGCTGGTTGGCATGTACGGTTTGCATGTGTGTGTGTGTGTGCATGCATCCAAGTGTGACCTTATTGCAATATGAATTGGCTGTGTGCAGCTGCCGGCTGTGAGCCAGAATGGCTGGCTGACTGACTGACTAGCGATCAGATAAAAAGCCCTGGGTGCAGCAGCAGCAGCATTGACGGCGGTGGAGGCTGGAGCAGCAGTATTTAATGTTTGCTTTGTGCCTCTACTGACAAAAGAGGCTGCATACTGTTGTCACTCGAGGCCTTTCTGTGGGCGTTGGGCGGTACTGTTTAACAAAATTGAGAGTTTCAGTGTTGAAATTACTTTGCATTTAGTATTTGGGAATTTCTCTGGTTTTTGGTTTTAATTTCCTATTTATTTTCATACTGACTTTTTCTTTAAAATTCACATAACCTAAACATTTATATCCTATTCTTCCTCCTTTCTCTATCTAGCTGGGTGGGTTATGAGTACCCAGAGTTCCAGGGACAGCAGTTTATTCTGGAGAAGGGAGACTACCCTCGCTACGAGGCCTGGAGTGGAAACAGCAGCTACAGAACCGAGCACATGCTTTCCTTCAGACCCATCAAGTGCGCTGTAAGTTCCCACATCCTTCCACCTAAGTCAACCTCTGTAAACTGCCATTATGTGCTTTACCTCCCTGCCACACCCCTCCAACTGTCCCCACATGAACCTGTCCCTCCTCATCAAAGTGAAACCTTCAGATATGTTACATTTGCTACCCTTGAAAACAAACTATTAATGTCTTATTACACTTAATACACTTATTCTTTTCTAATTAGTACTTGCTTTTGCAATGTCTCCCATCTCCCTCACATTTTGCTGTTATCAGTCTCCACACTGACAGTCTCTCACTCTTTTTCCTGCAGAACCACAGTGACAGCAAGGTGACCCTGTACGAGTGCGAGGACTTCCAGGGCCGTAAGTTTGAGATGTGTGATGACTACCCCTCCCTACAGGCCATGGGCTGGTGCAGCAAGGAGGTGCCCTCTATCAAAATCAACTCCGGAGCGTAAGTTATGCACTTTCCACTCTGTTTATTGGTGTCTGTACCCTATTTCCCCCCTTTTCAGCATAAAATCATTACTTTGTCATTTCAAACATTCTGCTATCAGGTGTAGTTTAAAGCAGGTTGTAATGACTGTAATGTTTAAGTTACATATTGAATTCAAGTCTTTCTCCCTCTTCTCTCTCTCTCTCTGCAGCTGGGTGGCCTACCAGTTCCCCGGTTACCGTGGCTACCAGTACATCCTGGAGAGAGACAGACACCAAGGCGAGTACAGAAACTACAACGAGTACAGCACCCAGGCTCACACCAACCAGGTGCAGTCCATTCGTAGGATCCAGCACTAAGCCTCTACCTGCCTGACCAAACCTGAAAAAAACTTTTCCTGATCTCCTTCCTCAACTTGAACCCGGACAGACCACTGTCACAGACCCGTAGATGGACAAATTCTTTCTATCACTCTGTGGCTTTGCATGTATGGATATCTAAGTACCTACTTCTACTACCATGCTAAAGCATGTTCTTGAAATAGGAAATAAAGGCTTTTCTTCAAAACTATAGATTGTTTGTTGGTATTTTTTTACACTGAAATTGATCACCCTAAATAAATCAAAATAAAAAGCTCAGAAGCACATAGCAATAATTGGCTAAACTGAGCTATCACTCATTTTGCACCTTTGGTTTTGGAACCACAGATGCACAAATAATGCCCCTTATTCTCTTTTAGCTATATAGACCAGGCTGTTATCAGAAATAGTTATTGCTTTGTATTAATTTAAAGGACATATTTAGCCTTTTAGTAAAGAGACATGGAAAGATTTGATTCAAATCTCTCTGTTATAGGCTTTAGGATGTGTAATATTGTGCTTGTCGGACTGTATTCTTATTTCCAATAAACAAGAGCACGATATGACATTTGTTTCTATCATTTGTTGTTTGACTGCTTGACTATAATATGCCAACATGACCAATTAGGTGAAGAGCTGTATGATAAGCAGAAGTTGGCATTTGTGAAGCATTCAACAGAAACATATTAGCCTTAGGATAATCCTCTTTTTAGTAGAAAAATAGAATTGATAGAATATAATTAACTCAAATTGATGCTCTCTTGCTCTTGTTTGCTTATCCTCTTTGATGTTGCAAAAGTACTGTGCAGCCCTAACAATCAAAATAAAAGCAAACACTGACACAGAGGCACTAGAGAATGCACTGGCAGCTGCTCCATGCTGCTAGCACACATGCAACTGTCCTTATTTGAACTGTTTAATTACTCTTTGAGTCATTCAAAGAAAGGTCAACTGAAGTCCTCTGAGACAGAAATTACATCAATTTAATGTTTTTTAATTATTATTTTTTCTCATTATTATTACTATATTAATAACACAAGCACTGTCCAAGGTACTGAACCCTGTTTGAATTTTCAGCTTGTCTTCAGACCCACTGTGAAGGCATACTTAGTAATATTGTCGAATATACTGAATATACTAATATGACAGTAATGATGAGGTTAAATAGGGTGAATGTCATGATTCTTAACACTTTAATGTCTATAGATTAGTTTATGCTAATAGTTATATTGTATCTGTCCAAATCAAACAGGGGATAATGTACATATACCGTACTTTGCAAAAACCTTTAGGCAATAACAATAAAGTGACGATACCTTCAGACATAATGCCATCAAGAGTTTTTTATTTATAAAGTAACATCATATAGAGTTCAGTAAAGAGAAGAAAACTAAATGAAATGAATATTTTGTGTAAGCATGCCTCTCCTTAGCCTTTAAGACAGCAGCTGTTCTCCGTACTTGGCAGATTGGTTGTTCAAACATCTTTGAGAACCTACCACCATTCTTCGGTGGAATTAGGATGATGTAATCCCTTCTGTCTTTTCATGTAATCCCAAACCGACTCGGTGGCGTTGAGCTCAGGGCTCCATGGACTACTTGTTTTTCACTGAACATAGTTCTTTATTACTCTTACAGTAGGTTTAAGAATGAAAGCATCATCAAACATTGAGCACATAAATCTTTTGCACAGTACTGTATGCACATACGTGACAAATTACAGTAAATAATTAACAAAGAGTGTCTTAGTAAGGTTCAGTGTGCTTTGTTATTGTTTCTGAACTCTACTGGAGGGATGAACACCGTTCTTCCAAAAGATATTCCCTCTTGTTTTGGTGACAGTGGTGGAGAACTCTATCTATATAAGTCATTGGTCCAAATTCTCCCATAGGTGTCTAATTGGGTTGATATCTGGTGACTGTTTAGGCCATAGCATATGATTCACATCATTTTCATACTCATTAAACCATTCACTGACCCCTTGTGACCTATGGAGCAGGGCATTATCATCCTGGAAGAAACCACTCCCACCAGGATAGAAATGTTTCATCATAACATAAAGAAACAACGTTATATTGATTTGCAATGAGTTTTCCCTCTGAGAGGGACAAGTGGACCCAGACCATGCCAGCAAAATGCCCCTGTGGGGCCTATACTGTTTTCTTTCTTGAATTTCTCCACCATCTGTAGAGGTAATAAAGAGAGGCTGAGCACTTATACTGAAGACTTCATACCCTACAGTATAATGATTTCTAATTTAGGTATAAAACATAGTTTATATATATTATTGATTTAACCTCCAGCCACAACCTTGCACACTAAAACAGTATTCCACAAGTAAAGTTGAGCAGCTTAGGGTTTATTTGTACATGACACCATCATGTTTATCTTACAGTGACACGCCGGGATCCTGGAGTGTGTTTACCTCCACGCACACGCCTCCTGTTGTCCAGGACGTGGGATTCCGTGTTACACACCCACAGGTCTGCACCGGCTTACAGTCCCACACCCAAAAAAAACAGGATCTTTTGATAAATGTGTAACTGTGCGCACACACCTTTCTCAAATATACATTCCTCTGCAGGCTGATTAAAGCAGCTGCACCATAGCTTTTACAGGAGTGACACCTGAGTAGTCTGGTGAGCTGCAAGTTAAAGGTACTTTGGTCAGACAGTTCAGAGCAGCAAGGTAAGTTCCAGGCTTTACAAGGGAACTTTGATGGCAGCTGTAATTAAAGGGATTTTTATGCTTAATGGTTATACCACTAATATGAATTACAGTAGATTATTTTAGTCGGATAAATGTGACTGTACAAAATGTCTATAGATGCCTCTGACAAAGGCAAACTAATTGGATAAAACATTCTTTTTTTAGTAGTTTTTTGGGATACATGCTTTGAATTTTTAAATGTCTGAGTTTCACTTGCAGACTCCTGATAGATTTGACGTAACTATTTTTGATGTAAACTCTTCTATAAACCCAGATTGTTGTAAGTGACATAATAGTAAAAGAGTTCATAAAGGAATAAAACGTATGACTTTTTTTCTATCTGCTGATTTCTTCCCTCAAGCTGACTGGAGTTTAACCATCGATTTATCTACGTCTACATCAGTGGATACTGTCTCGCTTTCGAGGCTTGTTTTAAGTTGCCTGCGGCTTCTACTTGCACACAGGCAGCTAAAGCAAGTCTGGGACGCCAGAGAATCACCAACCATCCTGGTGGAATCGTCACCATATGAAGGGCTGATATTCACCTGTCACCCCATAAACATGGATCATAAAGTGTGACCAGTTATGGAAGATTTTCACCCTTTTTCTGGGGCAGAATGGTAACAATATGTTTCTGTAAACTACTGTAATAGGCCAATCAAATGCAGATAAAGGCCATATATTATTCATGCTGTTGTTGGCTCTAGAGTAAGAGAAAACACAATACCCTGTCATATGAATATAAAGCGTTAGACTCTGCTTTTTCTACACTATATGCATTTGTGCATGTCTGTGCTCAGTCAGGTGACACATCATGGAGATGATGAAAGATTAGCATATTCATTTTCAGTTCAGTCAATGCAGAGAGCTGAATGTACCAAGTGTGACTGAAACTATGAGTTTTTATGCTGCATTCATTTCATTTCTGAGTTGACTGTAAGCTTTTCTCACAAAATTGGTAAATGTTAATATTTCTTGTTAACTAATTGCATTGTAATTTAATTTCAAAATATTCAGAGTTGTAGTTTTAAAAGATGGGATTTATTGTTTTGGAGTTTTTCAGGTAAAACACAAGTATTTTTATGCAGTTATTCTTGGTCTCCCTGGTGAGACTCATATTCAAGGCATTTGTCAAGATAAAGCTATGAGAATCAAAGTGATCTCACAGAGAGATCACAGAGTTCATTTATTCTGATAGGTTAAGAATCCAAAACACAGGGTTGTAAATTATGCACAATGCTTTTTAATATCAGGATAGCTGACCTGTAGTATTACCGATGGATCTGGGTCATTTCTTAGGTCATGGCACAAAAATTATATTTTATAGATTGAAAACACAAGATGCCAAATCACACAGAAGCCCAGCAGAACACCACATTAGTTTATATTTTATCTTTGTAGAAAATGTAAGTTAATATCCTTTTTTCCTCTGTTAGATTGCTTTCAGTAGCACGTAGACAGACAGACATGGGGAGAGAATGCAGCACAAGTCTACATAATCAATCTGGGACGAGGCGTTTACACAGTACACATCTTAAAACATTACGTCACCAGGACACCGCCTCCTTTTATATGTTTGTTGGCAAGCTCTTATCATGCCACAGCTTTGGACACACTCATAAATAACATGAATTTCCAGTTTAACTTTATATTTGTCAGTTTTAAACATCTCAAAGGTACTTCAGCTATAGATTTCACTTCATTGTTTATCAGAAAATACACTTTAAACTGTAATAATAAAGACATGCAGTGAGTTAACTATCACAGTTCACAATCACAGTTCAAATTGCATTTAATCACTGTGATGTGTTGTACCTCATCACCCTCATGTTTTATGTGTATATATTGTTTATTATTTGCACCTAAATAAATGTTTATTGAGTTATGTCTTTGTGAAAGAGAAAATGTATCTTTAACTGTCCCACTTGTGTCATTTCTTTCATCTATTGGCCTAAATATTACAAAGGGTGTGTGGACTCTAAGTAAATAACATAATATATTAGTGACAAGTATTTTCAAATGGACTTCTACTAAATTTACAGTCCAACGCTGAATGTAGGCCTATGGATGGGACATCAACTCACAGTCCACTGCTTCTAAAAAACAAAATGATTAGAAAAATATGAGTCAATGTGTGAGCATCAGTGACCATCAGAAAGCATGGTTTTACTGTTACAACCTCATTACCTTCAGATTGAGGCTATAACCTTAAACCCACAAACAGAAGGTTGGGGGGGGGGGGGGTGAGGAGGAGCAGGGGGGGGTGAAATGTTCTTGTTTTCTCATGTGCACTGAAGCGTGTTTTTCAAGGTAAATATTCTTTTCCAACGTGAAATAGGTCTTTGTTGTTTGCAGAGAGGTAAAGAGGCGGAAAAGTGAGGAGGATCTGAACTGGTTTCCATGTCAAACACTTCAATTCACCATAGAAACTCAGATCTTAACGCGGAAACTTTATTAAACTGTGATGGTGGATTGATAAGGGCCGAATTTCTATCGTCCTCTTTTTATTGTGGGCACCAGGCGGGCTGACAGAGGTAAATTGCTCTTTTAATTAAAGCAATGCACCAGGGGAAATTGCTGTCTGAATATTGTCTCAGAGATGGGGGCCGGTGACAGTTGCCGGGAAACTTCAATCTGTCCACCCGCATTTATTCCAGATCACAGTTATGAGATAAAGTTTAATAAAAAATCTTTTCCTCCGCCACCAACGAAATGAAATCCAACCCTTTCTGAACAACTGAACACAATGAGACAGGACTGCGGAGGAAACCTCATGTTCAACATGTATCTCTCAGGTTCGTCATTTTGTCCCGTGAAGAATTATAGAAATAACCTGTTATGAGTCATTTTTTCTTTTTTCTTTTTTTTGTATAAATTGTGCTGGGTGTCCAGAGGCTGCGGTGCTGCTCCGCTGCCAGGGCAGAGCATTGTTCAGCCTTTTCAATCTGAAAGCCCGTCTGCTCTTTTGTCGGAAATCGGAAATCCTTTTTCCTGGACGCGTTTCCTGGCTTCTCGGAGAGGAGACCGCAATGAGAGAGGGAGCCCGCATGCTTCACGCATTAGACTCCGACTGGACGGGGAAGCCAATGAGGATTTTAATGTTCTTTTTTTTGTTGAGATATTTTAATATATATTTTAAACATTTAATTTCAGCTTGAATCCTCTGCAGTTTTAAACCATCTTAGAACAACTCACCTCTCTAAAACATTTTTTTTTTTAAATCTGTATTTCCTTGAACAGATTTCATAAGATATTTATTCCACCTTGTTCATTGACACTGTGCTGTGATTCAATTTAAACAGATTAATTATAAGACAATTTTGAATGTTTTCATTTTATGTTAGTATGTGAAAGCATTATAACGGTCTTGATCATTTATAGATATAGATATGAAATAGATAACAGGCCTTCCTCTTGTAATAATTGTATTAAGAAGCAGCTGATGATGTTTAAATGTGTCTGTTTTGATTTCAGATCCAACAGAAAATCTGTTGAAAGAAAGCAAAGGAACTTCTTGGGGTCCAATAAATACAGGAGTACAGAAAGGTAAGAAAATTAAGCCTGCCAGGAATTATAATAAACACCAACATCACCATGTAGTGCACAGTTATCTAATATTAATCAATTCATCTTATTTCATCTTTCAATTTGCTATATTCGATCACACATGTACTCATTGCTAGGTCATATTTTTAATAAGGAGTGTACAAAAAGAAAGAAAGAATAAAACCCTTAAAAAATAACAGCTTACAGATAGCCTACATCTCATCATAATAATATTAATACATATTACCGATGTCATATGTTTCATATTATTTCCTTAATTAATATATAATATAATCAAAATAAGATAGGTTATACCTCTTTATGTTTGGTCTTTAATAACAGTTTATGTATTAGTAATGTGCATTTTTTTCTTTCAGTTATGGCAATAAATATTTTTAATTTCTTTTCCTCACATCATTTTGTCTTAAATTTCGTCTCACCCATTAACAGACTGAAAAATGAATCATATCAAGAAATATATACAAAACAAATATATACAAAACTGAATAAAGATTTTTTTTTAAATAAACTAAAACCTGTTATACAGCATAATCCAGCTGTCATTCCTCTGCAGCTCCATAGACACATTTCATTAGTCTACACTGATGTGCTGCTGATGATGCTGAACCGATATGAACATCTTGTTATTACATTTTTTTAATTAAAACAGTTGAAAAAAATCCGAAAATGTACCTTTAGAATGTTAATAAATGTGTATCATGTAAGACTACCATTTATATGAGAACATATATTTAAAATAAACAATATATAGGTCCACAATCATATTGATAAGGAATAAAAAGCATATCAATAACTAAAACAACAATAATTTGAGGTTTTAAAACACTATTGGATGATGATGTCTGTAAAATACATTAAAACAATACAATGTTATAAAAGATAATTGAGTATTCATATAAACTAAAAATGCGTAAATGTGTTATTCATTTGCTGACAAAATTCATTTTGATGATTGAAAATGTATTATTTGATCAAAGAGATAATAATCTGTATGTCAAATGCCACCAAATACCATAATGTGCTGAATGCCTGTCGGGTATTGTTTCCATTGCTTTAAATATGCTCATTTCTCTCATCTTGCTTTGTGCCAATTGTCACAGTTTATTATTATTATTACTATTATTTTACTTCATTGTTATTATTTTATTGTATTTACATCAGGCAGTGGACAGATCCAGCTGTGGCAGTTTCTCCTGGAGCTCCTCTCTGACAGCAACAACATGTCTTGCATCGCCTGGGAGGGCACCAACGGCGAGTTCAAGCTCATAGACCCCGACGAGGTGGCCCGCAGGTGGGGGGAACGTAAGAGCAAACCCAACATGAACTACGACAAGCTGAGCCGGGCGCTGCGCTACTACTACGACAAAAACATCATGACCAAAGTGCACGGCAAGCGATACGCCTACAAGTTTGATTTCCACGGCTTGGCGCAAGTGTGCCAGCCGTCGACCACCGAGCAGGCCATCTACAAATTTCAGGGTAACTTCTCCCCGATTCCCTTCACCGGGATTTCCAAACTGAACCTGGTCGCTCCCGGTGTGGGGCCGTCGGGTTTCTCCTACTGGCCTGGCACTCCATCGGCGGCCCTTTATCACAGCCACAATCTGCAGACTCCGGGTCCCTTTGGCACCGTATCTCCATCCCACATCAGCTGTGTCAACAACATTAACACGTTGACTAACATTAATAATCATTACAACTGACTATTTTAGACAAACTGGGAGAAATAAAAACAGCACGAGTTAAACCGTATATTGAACGAGGTCAGATGGCTAAGAGCAGATAAAGTCGGTTTATTCATTTAGACGCTGGCGGAGTGATATGTAAGCAAAACGTCTAGATGTTTGTAGGTAAACAAACACAAAAATCATGTAGTCCGGTTTAAACTTTCAACTAAGACATATTTTCACCATTAAATTATTAAATCCATCAAGAGGGCCTTTCATTAAAACACACACATGATTTGAACTTTTACGCGCGGTGTTTCAGTCATTATTGTTTAATTTTAATCCACAAAGAGGCCAAATGTTTCATGATTTTCCTAAATGTCATGCCAGGATCGAAAATCAACAAAGGTCTCCTCATAATTAGACCAATCTGTTATAGAAATTAGCACATTATATTAAATTATTTGAAAAGAAAATGAAACATAGATTGTTTTATAGCTATTAATTCTCGTCTTTTTCTGTCCCTTTGCTGTCTGTCATGCTCCTCCCTTCAGTTCTGTGTTTGTTTTTACATACAGGTGGATGCAATTGTACTAACCTGGAAGCAAATATCCAGTTATTATTAGACTGGCGCCATCTCGTGGTTTTATTGAATATCCAAACGCCTGTTGGACTGCTTGATTTTTATTTATTTATTATTTACTAAATATCACCATCGCACCAGTCTGCTAAATATCCCTGTTTCTTCATGTTTGCTTTGAAATCAGATTACGCGTAACCATGACTCACTTGCAATAAAATGTATAAAACCATCGTACAAAGGCACAGAGTTGTATTTTGTGTGAAATAGGCTAAATAGTAAGAGAAACTGTGAATTCATGAACTGCTCTGTAAATACTGGCGTAGAGTCTGTTGCAGGCTGTAGATGCTTTTTAAGTGATTTAGAGGGCATTCATTCACAAGCTAAAACAACTGCATCAATAAAATTCAATGAGGAAAAAATTAATAAAAAGTGGATTGATGAATCTCTTTGTGAGCATGTGTATGAATTCTATCTGGAGGCATTTTTGTTTCACATCCTGCAAAACACCAGAGTGCCAGTAAACACCTCAGTTGTGTGTGTGTGTGTGTGTGTGTGTGTGTGTGTGTGTGTGTGTGTGTGTGTGTGTGTGTTTGTGTGTGTATGTGTGTATGTGTGTATGTGTGTTTGTGTGTGTGTGTGTTACTGATTGTGCTGATTGGCAATAATGCAATGATTAAAGTGATGCTAATGATGTTAAAAAGGTTAAGTGGAAATATTAGAAACCACATGGATGTTCTTTCACAGTGGATAATATTATGCAGTGTTATGCAGTTATTATATTTTCTAAGAGATTAAATGTTTTGCCTTTAAACGAACATTGTAAAAAAACAAAACCTGAAGCTTTCATTTATTTAGCTCAGCTGTTAATCGCCTAACAGTTTTAATTATTTCATTTTGTTTGTTAGAGATAAAAAACGATTTTAGTACTCCAATCATTCATATTTACTGTAATACATTTAATATAAATCCTCCACTGACATCCAGATGCCTTGTAGATATAGCTCTAATAAGATGAAACATATTTTATATAAATTATATATTAGGTTTGGAATTTCAATGTTGCTGTTGTGTCTACTTCGTTGTACAATTGAGACAGTAAAGCTATCAGCCACATGGGGGCGCTGTAACCCTTCCAATATTAGAACCCTGTTTATATAACTAGGTGTTAACAGCGCTATAGTCCAATATAGAACAGACGCATCTGAAAATAGCAGATTAACCCCAGACATCATTTTTATCATAGTGCAGGTCTACAGACATGTAGGTACAATATGTCTTGTACAATATTTCTGGACTGAACATTATCTCACAGGTCAATGGACACAAGACTTTCATGCTTATATTATTAAAAGATACAAAATATTGCCTCTACCTGTAGAATAACAGACATATCTAACTGGAGAGGTAATGTTTGATTTGATTATTGAAGAAACACAGCACGAACCAGCTGGATGTGATAGTGACAGAAGACAGAGGGACTCCGTTGTCAATAGCGACCCCAACTCTTTCCTATTGGTATGCAAGACACACACACACAGTTGTGAATGAATGAGTCTCTCTCTCTCTCTCTCTCTCTCTTTCTCTCTCTCTCCCTCTGTCTCTCTCTCTCTCTCTCTCTCTCTACACACATGCACACACACAGGTGTGAATGAATGGGATGTTGTTCATCCCCTGCGGTGATTAGTAGAAACTCCCCCAGGGATTGAGTCACTTCCTCATATTGTAATCGTCTTCTTTGCCAACTGCTCCGCTACTAATCTGCCATTGTTGATGCTAAGCAGCTCTCATCCTCTCTCTTCTTCTTGCATAACAAACTTGGTGGGTGTTTTCCCTGCAAACCACAGGATTAACAGTGTGAACGTGGAAGACAGAGGAGCAAGAAGAAAACAAGAGAATGAGGAGGAGGAGAAAGAAAGATGAGAATAATATCTAGGTACTTTTGTTACTTAGGATTTATAAATTATATTTCTATGTAGGTAATTTTACAAAGTGATTGTGTCCAAATATTCTGTGATTAAATTATTAACCAAATCATTGCAAAATTCCCTCAGATTCTTCAGTTGTTTATATGCAAATTTCAGCCATACAGGGATTCAAAACAAACAAACAAACAAAAAAACCTTAAAGGATCATGCAGGCGTTTTTACATCACATAAGCTGTCTTCTACAATGCACATAGCCTGTGGTTTACATCACCACAGATCATTTCCAAAGCGTGCCATATTGTTATATTTTATGGATATATATATATATATATATTACCTTAAGCATCACCTGACATCAACTTTACTTTTCTGTTATTATTGCTTTGTAAAGTTTCAAACATGACTTTTGAGAGGCTTTCTGGGAGGTGCGTGATGGTGGAAAGCTCCGACATTTGAGAGCTGACAGAAGGCTACAGTGTTGCATTCAAGAAATCAAGAAAAATGGTCATTATGAAAAGGATGCTGTTAATGTTTTAAACATTATGCTGTTAGGCAGCTGGTCCTCAAGCCTGCACTTCAGCTCGAGTGCTTGTAGGTGGAAACTGGAGTTTGCTTGGCTGAAATTGTACCTTGTGGTGATTCAGATTATATACTGTCAGAGTGGAATAATAACCTTAAGATAAATAAATGGGACAATTTGTATTTAAAAGTTGCAAATTGTAACTGTTATTTTAATGTTCATTATATCCTGATGGGTATTCATAGGTCCCATATTCAGTAAAAAATTAGGTTTCACTGACCCAAGGATGCATTATTAGGATTCAGGGTAAGGCAGGCAAGTGGGTTTTGTGTGAATGCTGAAGTCAGTGAGTCATTCTTCCAGCTGGAGAGAGTGGTAATGAAGGCTTGGCTAAATTAGTACAGCACACCTACGTGGTGCTGAAATAGACATGAGAATAAGAGGGACATAGAAAAAAGATGAAGAAAGGAGAGGGAATCAGAGAGGTAAAGAAAAGAGGAATGAAAAAGTGAGTGGAGAGAACGATTTAGACCATTGCATGACACCCACTTGTCTAGACACAGACCTACATTCTGTGAACTAAAGAGAAAAAAAACAACCAAAAATAATCAAAGCCAAATCTCCCATCTGTATTCATGTCATGCTTGGTAGAGTTCATGCCTTTTCCATACAAATGAATACATTAAATGTTCAATAAATTACTAATATCAAGACAAGAACCATGTGACATATCTTCCCTGTCATGACATTGTCATCAGTACTGTCAGTGTGACATTGTACACAGGGTTGAGGAGTTTTAGGCAGGGTGGCATTTAAAAAATAAGAATAATAAGAAGCTTACTTTGTCATGTATCCTAAGTCCCATTTCATTGTGAGACTCAGAATATCCCCTTTAAGCACTTGGGGAATGGTTTGTATAATTAATATCCATTTAGGGGTTTAGTAGTTTTAGTCCTTGTGAAAATATAATAAGTATAAGTGTGTTATGTTTCTGTCCTGGCTCTATGTGCACCAGATGCCCTTGGGCTTTTATGCCTATTTAAAACAGAACTGTGATGAAGGACAGATAAGAGCTTGAAGATTATTATTAAGGACCACTTGAGACCACTGTTGCTTGCTACATTCACTCTGATAGCAACGAACTGAACCTCTGAGAAACAGTTGTCTTGTTTCATGTTGTTACATACATCAGATTTATCGGTTCAATTTTATATCAACAGCAATTTACATTTCTAGTCTTTGGTAAAGCTTCCTAGGTTGGTATGCTAATGTTTATTAGCTCAGTAGGATCTGTGTACTTTGAGGTATATTTAAGTATTTCTGTGACATTTTGATTTATGAGGGTTTATATATTAAGAGGATTAGGTGATTATATTGTAGATTCTTATGAATCATGGATGAAGTTCAGCTTTTAATTTGTCCTCAGCCCAGAGCAGCTATTACCTTTTGCGTTTTTTCTTGTTTTCCCTGACCTGCTTTTCCCTCCACACCTGCCCTGCATTCAATCTCATTAGGCCTGCCCAGGGAGCTCCCTGCGTCTTCCCAGGCCAATCAGCTCTCAGCCTGCTCTTGTGTCTTGTCACCTGTTCCTTGTTGCTTCATTAGTTCAGTTTGTATTTAAGTCCTGGTTTTCAGTTCTGTTTTTGTTGCATCTTTTATTTTGTTTCTGGTTTGTTCTGACCTGCCCACACAGACCTAGAATAAATAATGTATTCTTTTGCCTTGCTCTGTCTGCAGTCTCCTGCTTTTGGGTTCAGCTGCTTTCTTCCACCTAGCAAAGTGAACATAATAATAGGTAGTGATAAAACGCAGGAATTACCAAACCTTCCTGCAGATAATACTAAGATGGCAAGATGGAGAATATTCGACAAAAGCTTTTGAAGAGCTGTTTAGTATTACAGGACTGTATTTCCAGGTGTTTTCAGACCATTATCAATAATCATCAAAGCTCCAGGCTGTTTTCAGCTCCAATTTGGTGAAATGTGAGTTCAAATTCAGCAGGTGTCCCAACTGTGATAAATATATATAAGCTGGAGGACAGGGAAACCAGTGATGGTTTGCTTTTGAAATGTTAATTTGTCAATTTGGTTAATGGCCCGGGATTGGAACACCTCCATACTTTACAAAATCCACAGTGGGATTTTGGCTGTTACATAAATCTAAATGGATGAATAATCATGCAGATTCATGTGGTGTGAAATGATTCACATGGCAAATAAAGATCCAAAACAATGATCACTGTGTAGGCGTGTGGTGAATGAAGAAATTAATATACAGTTCTGGGTCTGATGCGTATTATATAACAGTCCAATTTAGATGTTAAAAGTGTCATATAAGCACAACGATATATAGTTATATAACATATACATAACATAGCAATACATGAAGCCAGTTACTAAAATCAGAACCAAACAATGATCTGAACTAAGATCCTTTGACCTGGGTTTTCCTTCCAAGCATGACTTCACCCTGCTTTGTAAAAGTGTCATCCATCTGTGTCTCACGGCAACTTGACGCTGTGGTAATCTAGTTAAAGAGATTAGCTGGGAGGTTATGTGGAAGCGAAATAGACATAATCCCTATAGGGTGTTTTTTCAGTTGGTCCAGATTTGGTCTTTTTTCCACTTGGTTTAAGGTGACGGATGTTAGGCACAGACAGAAGATATTTACAAGACAGTGGGAAATAACCTTAAGGGTACACAATGGAAACACTGTAATCTTAATTAAGATCCTCGCCAGACATGTATTACTACATACAAAAACACTGCTTGGAACTATTAGGTCATCATTTTGTTGACCCAAATGAACATTGTTTTTTCTTCCAGTAATCAGTCCTCCTGCCAATAAAAAATCCCCTTGTAATGCACTTACAATTTAAGTGATTGAGCACAAATCAGCAATCCTTTTGTCCACAAATGTATTTATAAGTGTATCTAAAGCTTATATGAAGCTTCAGTTTCCCAAATTAGTCAGATTAAGTAGATATCTTTCAAATGTACAGTATGTTTAGTGCCAGAGTCCCTGGTTGTGTTTGTCAACAGTGAATCACTGTCTGTGGAAACACAAAGTGTGGGATTTAAAAGACTTACTGTGGAAGATTTCCATTTGATTTTATTAACTCAGATGGCTGTAGCCTCATATTAGAGGACTGTGGATGTCGTCCCTCATCATTTACATTGTAAGCCCATTTGGAGGAGATCTTGTAATGGTCATAAACAGGAGGTACAGTAACCAATGTCAATATTAATATGGTAACCTGAATATTGTTTTAACAAGACAATAAAACATTTTTATTTCCTGCATTGGTGGCAACTGGAGACACAATTTAGCATGTCTTCATTTTATATTATGTAATTTTTTATGGTCAATCAATCACAAAATAAAGAAATTTTTTCTAAACACCTACACAAGACTAAAATTAGGCATGATACAACCATCAGTTTTCAAGGCAAGGTGTGTGGCCTAAGCATATTAAACCAGGAGACATTTAAAAATAATGACTGTATTATGTAATGGAAAATAAAATACAGGACGCAAAATGCAATTGGACAGCAGCCTTATAATGGGTGTGTTTATATGCAATCTATTTTTGTGGTTATTATTAGGTTTTTGGTGTATTCTGGTTATGTGTTTGTGCAAGTAAACATCATGTCTTGGTCTCAGAAACTCAGATTAACCTTATCGTTTGTTTGTTTGAGAAAAACAGAATATGATGGTGCATTTGATTACCGCGGCAGGATAACACTTTTCCCAGGCTTCAGAACACTGTCTGCCATATCTATGTTCTCAATTTTAGCCAGTAAGACAAACATATATATAAGACGATGAGAATCTATACATTTGAATGAATGGAAATTGAATTGAAAGTCTGACATTGATAAGGCAGTGGATGAAATTTACTGTTGCTCTATTTTCATTACTACTAATAAGGTAAAGAAAAATACATCCAGCTGAGTGGTAAATACGGCAGGCACCAAAGCAGAAAGTGACAGGGGTCATTGACATTCCTGCACCGACACATTCAGAAACAATGTGTGCACGTCTCTCTATTAGTCACTGCAGTCTGCATGTGGTGTGCAGTAGCTCAACCCACATGCAGCCACACACAGTTCACTTTGTGCAGCTCTCATTCACTCACCTAACCGTTACTATAGAGACACAGCAGAGAAGAATGTAGAAAACAGGCTGGCAGACAGATATGCATGAGACCAGGGTTGAATCTTAATAGTGAAGAGAAGGCTCACAACACTGCACTGGGAGGTTGTTACATAACACTGCTGCAGGAGTCTGCCATGAAGTCAACCTGTTAAGATTTGAGAAAAAAAAAAACTATGGTATGAAAGACCATCATAATGTGTTGTTTTCTATTGATTCCCTTAAGTGTATTACTTCACAAGTCATGTAACTGAGTACGTACTTTTCTCTTTATGTTACAAAGTTCCTTCCTCCCCTTCTTCCTTCATTCCTTCATTCCTTCCATCCTTCAGACAGACATCAAGGAACTTAGTTGGATATAGCATTAATATTTAATGTGGCTTACGTTTCACCTTTATTGCTCAATTTAAATAGTTCAGCTTTATAAAATAAGAGTTTTACCCATTTTTTAATACTACAGGACTGATATAAAATGGCAGTGAACAAAAAAGAGGACGCTTTTCTGTATCTCTCCTCTCTACGCCTTGTTGTGTTCTCATTTGCCACCCCCCCGCGTTTTTCTGTCTCCCCGTTCCAGTTTTTCGTCCTCTCTCTCTCCACCAGCTCTCTTTCTGTCACGATTTTTTTTTTTCTGTGGCATTTTCAGTGTACCTTTCTCCATGTTCGCTCTGTAAATAGATACTGTATGCTCCAATAACATAGGCAGAGACAGAGAGAGAGAGAGAGGAGAGAAAGCGGTGGTGGTGGTGGTGGTGGTGGGGGGTCATAGTCACACAGACGGTTCTGAGACTGCAGCAGATTCTATCCAATCAAATGAAGGAACCCTCCAGCCCACATGGCTTATTCACAAAAAACAGGAGGAAACCCTTATCAATCCAGCCCCTTTCTCTCATACAGTACATCATCAATGAACACATGTTCAGGTCTTTGGGATGATTTTTAAACCATATAATATGTTATATTTTGTAATGAAATGTCACATGCAATAGAAGTATTGTATATTTAAAAGAAATCAATCATAATTGTCTTTAATGCTTCCCAGTTTTGAAAATAATGAAAAAGTGTGAGCTCAGTTTAGAAGATAAATGTTTTAGCCAGATTTGGCTTCAAAGTGAGGGTTTTTCCCCTTCTTTTTTTTAATAACTAACTTTCTTCTTTGTTTAGTTTCTGTGTTCCCATTTCAGTATATGGCCCCGATTGGAATACCCAGGGCACTCAGACGGAAACTAAATATATCCTTTATATGTGTCAGCATGCTTCACTGTGCTGCATGATGAAGAAAAGAAATGGAGCTGGTCTTACAAAGATATACCTGCCATTTGCTTGGATCCACATAAACCCAGGAGCATGTAATACACCTCCAAAACATTTTATCTTTGTGTCACTCATTTTGTCTTAAAGCAGCATATAAAAATCCTTTCTATGTGAGAATACTTATCTCTGGTGAGTTTCAGTTTCATGGCAACCAATGAAATCTCCAGAGTTTCTGTCTCATGGCAACCTAAAGTAACATCCCAGTAAGCATATTCGTCATGGACTTATTTTATTGCATAAGCTTGTCTCAAGGGTTCCCTGCAAATCAAAGGATTAGTGGGTGGTGTGAGTGGATAAGAGACTGTCCAACTTGATTACTGCTTCAGCAATCTGCAAGATTTGTACACACATGGGCCACAAGCAAATTAAGATATATAAATAAAGTAGCATAAAAATGGAGGCAAATTAAAGAAAGAATCTGAATACAACAGTGGAGAAACATATTAAATGCAGATGCTTCTGTGTACCAGAGCTCACTGAATGGTTTGGTGAGTATGAAAATGATGTGAATAAATGCACAGCCACTAGATCTCAACCCAGCTGAACACCTATTGAGGATTTTGGTGTAAAGCAATGCTCTTCATCTCTATAAGACCAAATGTAATAACATAAACTATCACCTTCTCATCAATTTAGTGATGTCTGTGAATGCCTCTAATGCTATATGACATTTGGTCAAGTCTGGCTGTTTGTTTTTCTTTCTATCTGCTGTACTCAGGTCTACTGTATCTTTCAAAAGATGTTTTGATCTCAATGAGATTACCTGATTAAATAAAGGTTGTGTATATATAAATGAGGGAATATCTTGTTGAGGAATAGTGTTCATCCCTCCAATAGAGTTCCACACACTTGGCAAGGAGCACTGGAGCTGTTCTTGAGGCTCTCGGTGGCCTGACTCCATTCTAAGATGTGTGCACTTATACATAGTATAAATGTTAGACATAAAAAGAGCTCTACATTAAGACAAAATGCGAGAGAGACCAGAGATCCTACATAAGTTTGGATTTATTACATCGTGGTCACCATATACAAGTACTGTATTGACCTTTTTATCAACATGGAGAGGGAGTGAATTCCCACTGTGGTGCAACACGGGAGTGCATTATCAATGAGCCTATTTTATGACAACACACTGGTTCAACTTTACACATTTAAATATCACTTTCCATCAATGACACATAGGAAAAATAAACTGTACAAAAGATCTAGTTCACAAATAATCATCATCTTACAACCATTGGTGCCAGTAACTGCAAACTTAATGGCAAATGCTCCAGCACCTCAAATGAAGCACTGGTACACGACCAGTATGTTATAACACTGTGCAAAACATCGAAAGCTTTGTTCACAGCTGTGCAAAATAGCAGCATTACATTCCACTTTCCAAGCCATAGGTTCACAACACAACATCACAATGAGCATTTACAAAGGACCATAATACTGAAAAGTACGTATGCCCTGTAAGCTTGGTTTCAGAGTAGGCCAAATCTCTTTTTAGCTTATAGTGTCCGACATGCAAGTGCAAATAGTCCTCTGTCACTTAACAACGAGACACCCTTCACATTCAGTATTTACATTTTGAGAAATCATCTTTGCTGAACTGAACTCGGCAAAACAAACCCCAAAGCACATTTACAGATCAGGGCAAAAAAAAATAAGACCATTTGTCCATTGACCTCTATTTGTTTTTATACTTGAACTACAGCATATATAGTTACCTGCAAATCAGGCAGAAGGAAATAAAATAAAGAGCAAATATAGGATATGTACATGTAAACCATACAGTATCAGGCGAAGAGTAATGAATAGTTGGCACATGGGATATTTTGCAAAAACCTCTTGAAAATCTGTACATTCCTCTCAGTCTCTACTTATGTGAGCCTCTGCAATGTATTATAAAGCAATACACAACAGAGGCCTTGGATTGATACTGTTGCTATACGGCCAGCTATGAGCCCATTTAGTTTGGTTTATCTCTTCCCAGAGAGAAGATACTCCCCTCGCTCACTTTCCAATTTTGCAACCTACTCTTAGACTAAACTTTAACCAACGGCCTACTCACATCACTACAGTTTCATCCTGGCAGGCAAAACCAAGTCATTTAATTTAAAGTTAGGTGGTTGTTATGGAGAAATTGGTGGTTATAATCACAGGAGTTGAAACATTCCACATGTGCAAATAGCCATGCAATATAGTGTTTTATCACCTATGGTTTGCAGATGAGAATTATATTTTCAACTTTTATACACAGAGAGAAACCTCTACAGTGTTTTGTCAATATAAAGAAACATGCTTCTGATATTTGTTGCATGTGACTGTGTTGACAGGTGGCTCAGAGTAAAAGTACAGTATACTGTAGCTATACCTCTTCTTACAAGGCTTAGGCTTATGTGCTGAGAGTGTACTGGGCTGGCTCTCGTCCTCTTAAGCCATGCTTGGCTCTGTTGTGGAAAAGTGATTCAAATAGCAAGGAGCAAGGCAGAAATGGCTGCAGAGGTCAGCACCTCGGACAGCTCCGCCTCTCCTCCTCACAAACCCGGGTCTATTCTAGTCCTGCCTTTGTCACATCACTGCGACATTCACTCATTTACCCAGAAAGTGGGCTAATCATGAATGAAATGGGTATTTGAATACCACCTAGGGAGAAGTTTGTAACACTAAGTCAATCCCTGGTCACTCAAGGGACAAGACAAAAGAGGACAATATTACCATTGGCATGCATTTATGAAATCCCCCTGTAGCCTAAACACCTGACTGAATTGTGTTAACATCATTAGAGAGAGATTCAGCCCAGACGTGAGAAGCCTTTAATGTTGGCTTTTACATTCAAAACCTTCCCCGTTATGTGATTTTGCACATAACATTCATATGTTTAAAAAAGCACACCAGTGTCTGTGTCCATATCAGCGGTCCAGGGTTGTCTCGTTGGTATCCCGTTGGTTTTTGAGGTCCTGGAAGACCTCGGTGAAAAAATGCGGGTCTGCGTTCAACTGCAGCATTTTGGCACTCATCCTGTTGATGATCTGGAGCGACGTCTCCCAGAAAACGTCCTTGTTCGCCTCGATCATGAATGGCTTGAGTGGGTAGGAGATCTCGTTGCCCATGTAGGAGTATGCGAGGTAGAGGCAAGTATGAAAGGTGCCCTGAAGCTCGGTACTGTTATCAATGCTGTCCGTTATTGTGTCATCGCAAAGCAGGTACACGAACACCACGTTAGCCGGCGTGATGAAACCCTGATCCTGCCAGCCCTGGAGCAAAAGAGTCCGGTCAATGTTTCGAAACCAGAGGATCACCTCTCCGCTGTTTAACTCTTTCACTTTATCACACCTGCGGCATATAAAGTCCCCCAAACACCGCAGTAGCTCCCCGGTGGAAGCCTGTATGACTATCCGCCTGGGTGACACCAGAGACAGGCGGCTGGGTTGTTTCTGGACCGTGGAGAGCCTTCCGTTTTGGGTGGTAGTCTCGTTGTTTTGCAAGGATACCGTGGGTACCTTGGGCACCGTGGGCACTGTGGGCACCGGGACGGGAATCGGTGCTTTGGGTTTTCTTTCTTCGGTTTTCCTGGTGTTTTCGCTGTTGAGCTGAGCCACCTGACTGGACGGGGGCTCACGGATGGGCGGCAGGTTCGGGTTCACTTTCTTAGTGCTCTTCTTGGCCGAAGTGGATACCAGCTTCTTCCAGGACAGAGAGACGAACATGGAGGGCCGTTTGAGGGTCTTGTCCGTTTTGGATCCATCTCCTGCTGCATTGGAATCCATTATAGACGCCTTCTTTGACGCCGGTGATATAGAGAGGACGGTTCCCATGTTTGCGAAGGAGAGAGCCGTGGAGGTATGGATGCTGCTTGAACTTCAATACGCAATCGACTGTAAGATGTAAGGCGGTGAGGAACAGTCACGACAACGATTTAAACTCCATTTACACGTTTATTCATTCCACTAAATCGCTCCTGTGTGGCTGGGAACGAAGATGGAGCCCGTTTTCAAAGTGAAGTTGTATTCCAACAGATGCTCCGTCTGCGCCTCAGCATGGAGACGCTGCGCCACAATCCAGTGACTGTAGCCTGAGAAAAGATTAGTCGTCCTGCGTAAATCACAGGTTTAAACAAACCAGAGAGTACAGCTCCTGACTGACAGCCGAGCCAGCCAATGAGAGAGCTAATCAATAATCCAATCAATAGGGATTCAGAATAGGTTGCCATTGATAGATTAGACCTACTATTTTTGTGCCTTCACTAGTCCACTTACTTTTGGAATCACGTCATCTCGTTTAAATTGGCATCCTTTATGTTTGTTGTTTTTGTTTTTTTTAAATTAAATATATGGTCATGGAGTAACTGACACTGTTTTGACGTGTTACACAGTGAAATCAAGAATAATCAGGTTATCAATGCTGCAGAGAGCAACAATATTTATAATTTTTACAGATTTAATATTCAATACCACCTCTCATTTGGAAAACCTTGTAGAGTCATATTATTTTACCTCTGAAAATCTCAACATCATTGCTTTTTAATTTTTTTTGGTACAAAAAAAGTTTCAGTTTCAGTTTTTAAAAAAAATATTTTTTAATATTACGTTTAAAATATATAGCCTGGCAACCTTTTTATTTCTGCACATTGTCTCCACATCACCTATTAGACTAGCACATACACCAGGAAGTCAAACTAAATGCTATTTTGCTTGTGGTATCACTGCTATCAGCCTTTGTTCAAACTCAATTGCTCCACCACTGTTGTTGTTTGCATAAGGATTTGTTGGGCTAGGGGTATTTCCTGTCACATGTTGCACATGAAGGAATTTTCATATACTTGTCATATGTGAAATGCTCCTATTTTCATGTATGTGCCATGTATGAAATGCTCCTCAGACAAGCAGCCAGTATCTTCTTCCGAGTCTAGTCAAACTGGCCTATAATTGTTGTGATAGAGGCGTGAAATGTAACAATCTTATAGTGATGTTGTGACTAGGCTGCAAATACCAAGATACACTGATCACAATCTGACCAAGAGTTCAAAGACCAGAGAGGTATAAATACACAAGGAACTAATCACAGAAAGACAGACAGCTGAAATGGGACTATCACAGAAATAGGAGGGGGACACGAGGATTAGCTCACAATGAGGACAGCAATGGTGTGGCAGGTAACAAGAATAAATACTGAACAAGTGTGCAATGGATAAGAGCCTGAGCAATACTATAGCAACACATGAGAAACACAAATGTATAAACTGTCAAGAATAAAACCAAAGCAAAGCAGAGATAACTTTAAAAAAAAACAAGAGCCGTGGACTCAATTTGTAACGAAGAGTACATTAAAAACACAGAGCAACGCCAAAAATAATCCCAAAACACTAAAAGTCCAGAGACAGAGTCCATGACAGTAACTGGTATCTCTTTGGTTGAACAAGTTTGTGTTTGTCAATAAATCTTTTTCCATTAGACATCCATATCTCCAGGAACTTCTGAATTGATGAGCTCAAGGTTTACATCATTTTGTAAGTCCCTTGTGCTCTGATGTACAGAAAAACCTTTCCTCAGTCTAATCATATTGTATGTCCACAAACCCAATGCCGTTGTGTGTGTTCAATAAGAGTTACAAAACTACTCTGAACTGGTTTCAACACATTTAAACCAAACAAACACTTCATTCTTCCCCCCTAACGTGTATAAAAGAATGTTCCCTGAATAGTTGTTGGACAGAAATGTGTACAAAGTGTTTGTGCCAGTTTTCTAGAATTTGAACTATGCATAGTGTGATTTTTAAATAGCCAGGTAGTGAGTTTTTCATATTTAGAGAAATCAATGACAATGAGATTGATCAGCTCTGCACATCTGAATACATATTATGTGATTTCCATGGTTTCCTGTTGTAATAACCTTGCGGGATAGGTCAGTTCCAATCCCACTAACAGTAACTGTAGGAGTGCATGCACGTCTCAGGGAGGTGATCCAATTACCTTAATCAGAATTGGCACCCCTTTGGTAAGTTACATGACAGGTGTCTGACCTATCCATTCAGCTTGAAGTGGAAACAGATACAAATAGCATTGAAAGTGTAACACTATGGAGTCGTCAGAATGGGCTTTACCATTCAGGCAAAGAATTATGGACTTAATTACTATACTATATACTTATACTTATATAATATATACTTTCCTAATGCAATTTATTGAACTTCCAACTACATTCACCAAATAAATATGAACGGTGCATTTATTGTAATACTACATCAACAACATCTGCAGTTTTAGTAATACATGCCACTGTCTTTATTCTGGGTAAAGAACACATTTTTAGGTATCTCAAAATCTTTATGATGTTTTTTAAGTACATAGAGAGACATAAGAGTATATCCAGTTGCTTTTTATAGCTTTTTTTCCTTCTCCCATGAGCTTTAGTGGAGTTTGACTGAATTCCTGGCATTTCCATTTGTATTTGATCTCTTGTCAGTTCAGATAGTAAATGGTGAGGCCCAAGGGATGCAGTGCAGTCAATCACATCATGAATGTACTAAGTTTAGCACAATAGAGCTAATTTATTAGCAATGTAAGATACCTGGATTCCTGCAGCAATTTATCTGCAAAATCTTGTCAAAAACTAAGCAAGGATCCAGTGAGCTGTCCAAAGCTTGAAGATAAAACATTCTGACAAAAAAAACTACAAATATTAAATTGGACTCAATTGTAGCTGTAGAGGGTAGAGGGTAGAGGGTAGATATAGATCCTAAAATAGCCTAGATACATTTTTCCACAATCTTACCAATTATCCCATATACACTACTTTCTTTCAACATCTTATCATCATAGGCATCATCACTTTTACCACAACAGACACCATCAGCAAAGGATGATCAAACTGAAAGGTAATTTTGACCAAACTCAGCAGTTTACAATGAAAGACAACAATGTCCCAAAACTGTGAAGTGCTACCCATTTCACACAAACTCTTTTGATCATGCCAACGTTTGATCAACACATCATAAATCATTCGTTGATCAAACGGAACTCTTTCATCACAAACAAACAAAACAAGAGCAGGATGTGACAGATGAGACGCATAATCTCAATATATTAGACATAAAGCGTCAAGCTGGCGCTGTTAGACATCAATATTCAGATACCAAAGGAAACCACAAGAGTCCATGAATCATAGGTTTGGGTGATGAGGATGGTGAGAGGAAGACTACTTGAGAGTTTTGGAGAGTTGGGTCTGGTCTTGTGTGGGAGTTTGTTTGTTGTCTGAAATCTTAGTTAGGGCCCGAGCGCTGACCAGCGCGAAGCCCTATTGTAATTGCCCGGATTATTATTATTATTCCGTTTTTTATTTTTCTCCCAAAACAACGCTCTTTTTGCCCCCCTGAACGTGCCCCAAAAGTCACCAAAGTTTCCACGCAAGCCAGACCCGGCGAAAATTTCGATATTTCATGGTTTGCACAAATGGGCGTGACAAAATGGCTCTCTAGCGCCCCCTAAAAAATCAATAAAAGCGAGCCCCTCGTGACAGATTGACATAGAGAAACGAAACTTGGTACACATGTTCAACATGTCAAGACGCACCAAAAAGTCTCTTGGACACATACCCTAACACCAACAGGAAGTCGGCCATTTTGAATCAAAATATTGATTTTAATGCAAATTGTGGCATCATATTTGAATGCACTACTCCTAGAGTTTTCTTCCCATCCACTTCAAATTCACACAGAATCATCTTGAGACATTGGAGATGAAAAGTTATCAAAAGGTTTTTCCCCCTGTCATTCCTGGTTGCCGTGGTGATGCTGCGAATTTCGATGCTTCGCCATGAAATTTCAAACCCTCATAACTTGACTCCACATTGTCTGAGCTTTTCCAAATTTCAGATGCTTGTTCAGCATCCTGGTCTGAACACATGTACAGTCTCATATTTAGTGACAGTCATAGCGCCCCCTACTGGCAACAGGAAGTCACTTGCTTCATTCTTTCACTAATTACTCCCATAATCTTCATCCCATCCACTTCAAATTCACACAGGATCATCTTGAGACATTGGAGATGAATAGTTATCAAAAGCTTTTTCCCTCGTCATTCCTGGTTGCCGTGGTGACGTGGCGAATTTCGATCCTTCGCCATGAAAATTCAAACCCTCATAACTTGACTCCACATGGTCTCAGCTTTTCCAAATTTCAGATGCTTGTTCAGCATCCTGGTCTGAACACATGTACAGTCTCATATTTAGTGACAGTCATAGCGCCACCTACTGGCAACAGGAAGTCACTTGCGTCATTTGTTCATTAATTACTCCCAAAATAAGTTTTCAGAAGAATGAAATTCGGTAGGTTTATGTATCATCTCCAGACGCACAAAAACGCCATTTGGACCCATACCCTAAGTCCAACAGGAAGTCGGCCATCTTGGGAAAAATGCTCAATTTTGGTGAGTTTTGTGGTCATTTCCAGGCCTCATATTTGAACGCACTAGTCCTAGAGATTTCATCCCATCCACTTCAAATTCACACAGAGTCAGCTTGAGACATTGGAGATGAAAAGTTATCTTCCTGTTGGGCGTGGCTGTGCAAACAATTTCGATGCTTCGCCATGAAGCAGGAAGTCCTTATAACTCCTACAGACATTGTCCCACCTACACCAAATTGCTCACGCATGTAGAGGGTCCCGCCCTGAACACATCTATGCATCAATACTGCTTCATATACACAGCGCCACCTACTGGCCACAGGAAGTCAGCCTCATATGACAAACATTATCCGATTTATATGAAATTTACAGGATGTGTTCTCCACATCACACACTGCAACATGACATGTCATTGGTGGGTGATCTCTAGCGCCACCTAGTGGACACATGCAATGTGACTTAGCCCCATCACACAGTGTTCATTACAAGCCCCGGTGCCAAGACGTCTACGTGCCCGCTGTGTCTGCCATGTGACTGCAGCATGCACCGACATGCGCGTACAAGGCGGTGCGTGGGGGCGCGAGGGCCCGTTCATCACTGCTTGCAGTTTTAATTATTTTTGTTTCTGGATACTTTGATAATTTATGATGCTTTGCAAATGGGTAGGTAAGTAATGTTTTGAATATGAAATGTAATGAAATATCATGACACAATTTGATTGACAACATTATGACCAGTTGGAAACAATGACTGACTTAGTATTTCTAGAGAGAAGATGACATTTTTTGAATGGAGGTTAATTAGAGCCAGCATTTTTTTGGAAACAGTATCTTGCAGCCATTGATGGTATTGTACATTAAGATACTTATGCATTAACTTCAGTCTAAAGCTGGAGAAGGGTCTATCTGCACTTTATTACACGACTGAAATGGTGTTATATGACACATAACCCTAACACTAACCATCCCTCTCTTCATGCCTAACCAAATGGGCGTGTAAAGTGGGTGTGCCATGTTGCTTATAGGACTACTTGTCATGTTGAGGTAGTTGCCGTTTGGATCAAAGCTGCATTAACGGATTTTTCAGGCTACTTCTGGGCAACAGAACAAAC
The DNA here is from genome assembly GCF_027409825.1 of Scomber japonicus. Lineage (NCBI taxonomy): Eukaryota > Metazoa > Chordata > Actinopteri > Scombriformes > Scombridae > Scomber > Scomber japonicus. Next base: position 10,264,419 of record NC_070588.1, read on the forward strand.
TGTAAAAACAACATTAGCATACAGTATTATCATCTTATAAAGTTAACAGTTGCCCATTTGCTCATCCAGCAGATGCAGAACATCATTAGCATTTATTTGAAGTAATATTTTTAGTTACTTGATGAATGTAAGTCTAACATTTAAGGCCTCTTAACACAGTTTTATTCTATGAAATTGAAAATCGTAAGAGAAACACTGTAAAATCTTGACAATGCAAAATGGTGGCTCATAACGTCAAACACTTCCACTCGTGACCAATTTGAAGCTGTAGTGACCAAATTTGTAAGTGCAAGTGCATTCTTTTAAATAAGGGTTGTGACTTTATTTATCATACAGTCTAAAAAAGTTCTGTTTTGGGTCTCCACAAACACTGAGATAACCACTAAATGCTGTCAAATACTGCACTATGACCTGCTGTTTTAGTGCTGGGCAGGTTAGGTTGAGTACAGTGACCCATTGGACAAAAGTTTGAGGATGTAATTTATACCACAACTGTAAATGTAGGGCAGATATTCTCTGAAGACAAACAGTACATCAGGCTGGAACAAAATTAATTTAAAGTAACTGTACAAAATGCCTGTACTGATTAGATTATTACTGGGGAAGTTTAATAAAATCAAATGTTTTGACCATTAACTAATTGAATTAAAAAAGAGGAGAGGTGAGAATAGCAGGAGAGGCGGGGTGAAGAACACGAATGGGAGGTAAGAGAAAGGTGTCTCACGTTTGATAGAAGAGGCCCAGGGAGGATGACAGGAGCATTTATTTAAAAAAACAAAACACCAGTGGAGGTGAAGACACTCACTAAAAGAGAAAGATGGAGGCAAAAGGAGCTAAGTGAGACATTAAATACAATAAAGACCCATAAATAACAATCAACAATGTCTGTCAGTGCAAAAACAAGGCATTTACATTGTGATTTCTATGTAAATACTTTATGTGGTGGTATATTATACAGAGTGAATAGATGCTGAGGAAGATTGAATCATATCAGCTACTTAAATTTGCCATCTACAGTACAATAACTGGGTTATCAAAGCCTATTGCTTTTGAGCTGAAAGGAAAAATCATTAAAATTTACAGCTACTGTTAGCACATATTATGCAAGGTGTATGAAACGAGGACATGGAAGTTTCTCTCTTCATTTTATAAGGTATGTGTGCCCTCTGGTGGTGAAACTGTAGCAACTGCAGCAATTGCCATTATCAGATGCGAAATTTTCAGAACTTAATTTCAGCCGTTTCCATAAATATTACCTACAATTTCAACATTTAAGTCAGTATATGTTCTATATTATAGACTTGTCTGTGACATTTACTTACCTTACCAATAATATCAGCTTAATACATTTTTGTAGTCTATTTTACATATTTATTTATTTAAAAAAGGGACAGTGTACATTTATTTTGGATCTTGAAGCAGAGTTAGAAACTCATTCCTTGTAGATGTCCCATTTATGTATCTGTTTTGATTTCAGGAAAACAAATTGTGTGTAAATAAGATAATAGTTTGTTCATGTGCTTCTTCTTCTTTTGTCTCTTCAGCTAACATACTGCATCTGTTTGACAAGTACGGTATTAAGTCCAATCATAATATTATATTAATACTTTTTATCTACAGTACATACAGTCAAATTAGATAAAACAAACGTGTCTGAATCTGTACATATGCCTTTTTCACTGAGGACCTCTGGACTGGTCAAAAAGCTCGACTGGATTCCATTTCACTCCTGGGGTTTCAGGGTCCATATTGGCTCATTGTGACACTGCCATGGCTCACTGGGACTATTAAATATAACAGAGCAATCATTAATATTATTAGACAAGCAGCAAGGCCTGTTCAGAGTGGACAATAAGAAGCCTGACCACTGGAGGGCAGTCACATCCTGCTAGCTGCAAATGTGGAAATATTTGTCAGACAGGGCTTACTGGTGACATTTCCTTTTAGCAGGCGTCTTCACCACCCCATCCTAGCATTTAATTAGTTCTAGTGAAAGGCTGAAGAGAGGAGGAGTGAAGATTTCAGAGATTTCTGTCGAATATTAGCTTTAGTGACAGAATTCTCCCATCAACTAACTCAGGATCTGCCAGACAGGACAGTGGGAGTGAGCAGGGAGAAGGAGGATGATGAACCCAACTCATAGCACTGATACTGTGGGAAAAAGATCCAGAAATGCTATAAATTCCACATTGATAATAACCAGGAGATAGAAAAATTATGTGAACATTTAATTTAATGTCTCACAATCTAACGGTGCAACACTCCAACATGATTTCAGTTTATCCTAAAGTGTCCAAGTTATTTTGGGTACTTACTTGCATTAGTATACATACTCATAACGTTGTGAACACAAATATATAAAGCATAAGTGTTGATTCATCCGCAGTATAGTAATAAAAATCCCAATAGTATTATTAAAGATCAAATCAGTCTTATCAGTGTGAACTGTTCTAAATGCATAATATAAATGTCACAAACATTACAGTAGACATAGAATAACCTCTTCCTGTTTACTACCATTTACATGTATTGATTTACTGTTTCCAAATGTGACTGATTCCCAAATGCACAGCAAATGGTGATTTATAAGAGGAGCTTTGTTGTTTATGCTGTTTCTAGTTTGATGGCCGTAACCTCTTAATACACGCCCCTATTTTTTATGCTGTTAGCCTAAATGACATGCCCAAGTTGTGAGCAGCACAGATCCCACATAGTTTGAGACTCAGATATGTGTCTGATATCATTGGAAAGGAAACACTCTCAGGATTCTTGTAAAAGTGTCTGTGTGATTCTGTGACTTACTGACAAAGAGTGGCAGAGGTTACAATGATGGAGTTGTTTACTCGCCCATAGGTTTGCCTTTACAATGACATGTGTACAGACATTCAGGGACCTCTCAGCGGGATATTCACAATGAGGCCACAGCCACAGGTCTTGGCTTCATGCAGTCCAAATTTTAGTATTGTTCTAAACACAGAGGGAAGCAAGAGAAAAGAGAAAAGGTAAACACAGGGATGCTATGTTAACAGACAAAAGGGTTCTAATATAGCAAAAAATTATCATAATAATGAAGTATAACATATAATAGTGACGGTGTATATATATGTATATATATATATATATAAATATAAGTAAATATATATAAATATAAAAAATAAGTCAAGTAATAAAATATAAGTAATTAGTAAAAGTATAAAAATATAAGTAGTAATAAGTACAAATAATTAAATAAAACAAACCAATACTTACACTTGAATGAAAAGTCTTCACCTGTTGGTGTCGCCATTGTTGTGTTTTCGCGGCACTGAACAGCGCCGCGCAAAGGATCTTGGGATCTGGGAGGCCGCGAAGGATAGTAGCGGTGCATCCTCGAAAAAGAGGGAAAAGAAGGCCGCATTTCAAGGCTGCATTTGAAGGAGTCTTCGAATTGGGACAGCCTTCGCGCGGCGTTGTGACGTAATCGGCCTCTAAATGCGTACTTCGAGGATGCAGCCTCGCAATTGGGACCAGATAGTCACGTGTACTCTGAGATGGACGCGCAGGTCAGGAAATGACGTAAACGGACCGCATATGGTTTGTTATTTGTGTTATTACGTTACGTGTTGGACTAAATACATGGACATATTGAGGAAAGTATTTCGGTTTTATGGAAACGGATTTCATATTTCACACGAATGGATATTTGGCGAGCTGTACAGAAAGTCCTGTGTCATAAGATGATCGTTGTGGATAAAGTGAAGACTTTGAAGGTATGTAGGCATTATAGCTTTTCTCACTTAGCTGAGTGGCTAGCCGAGCTAATCGCTAATACTATTACGGCTGTGAGCAACCATATAATTCGTGAGTGGTCTTGAAGGAATCAGGGCAATCTAAGCTTTCTAATAATCTACGGCATGAATATATATGTTTAAGGGTTGGTGTTTAAAACATTCAGAAGAACGTATCGCTACCTCCTAACATCCGTCCCGTCCCGTCGACGGAACAGCGTGCATTGAGAGGTTTTGAATCTCAGTACTAATTATTTCAACATGCTGGAATCAAAATGTATTTATTAGAAATCTGCCTGTGTGTCTGAGTCTCGTACTGAATGCAGATCAGTTCACTGGCTCTGCATGTAGATTTGTTGACAATAAGAAAAATATATAAAATTGAAAGCTATATCCTTTAAAACTGTGATGATTCTCAGGCAAGTTATGAGGAATACTTTTTTTTCTGATTTCTAAGTGGATGGCTTATACTGACAATGGATGGCTTATACTGTGTAAGTCACACTGAGTTATGACTCAGAGAAGGACTGTGATTTTTGGTATCAGTATTTTTAGTTTCTTTTGAATGGCATTTAAAGGATAATAACAGTTTTTTACAACCTGGACCTTATTCCAGCATAAAATACGATCATTTACTCACCCAGACAACTTTGGCGTCATTTGGAGTCGTTCGGACGAAATTAATTAACCTCTGATCTGGATGATGTTTATCATTGAGCGGAAGTCCTCCGGTGTTGTGATACAGACGTATTTAGGTTAGTAGGTCAACCTACAGACGCCGGATGTTGATAACACGCCACCACGGGCTCGGAGGGGAATAGCACTAACGTATCATAACAAAATATTGGTGAAATGAACTAGTTTCGCGGCAGATAATGCGTTATATAGAGGCTGCTTCGGTGCCCCGTGTACTTGTATTATATGGATATAGCGCAACACTGGAGCTTATTTTATCCAAACGACTCCAAATGACACCAAAGTTGTCTGGGTGAGTAAATGATCTTATTTTACGCTAGAAATAAGGTCCAGGTTGTAAAAAACGGTAATTATCTTTTAATACTCCAGCACCCCTTTTGGCTTGCCCCTTTGGCTTTCCGCTGCTGAATGTTCATGCTTTTTGAAGACCACATCCTGTCATTTCTAAATGATTTAAATGCTGACCAGAACCATGAGTTCAGTGAGGACCACAGTGAATATTTAATTCTCCACTTAACGTTCATTTTATCTGAATGGAGCTTTAATCTTGGTTAAATCACAATTTAGAAACATTATATTTGATAACTCAGCTTCTACTTTATTACATTCACAGTATGAAGCTATACAGTTGTACACACATTTATTCATGGGTTTGAATTTTATTGAGGTATTTGGGCTTTAGGGGGAGAATTTATAGTTTCCAAATGAGCCTAATCTGCATGTATTTGGGATGCAGGAGGAAACCTGAATCCCAGGAGAAAACCAACACATACATAAGGAAAACATGCAAACTCCACACAGAAACAACCAGCTGTAGTGCTAATCACTGAGCCAAAGTGCTCTACAGATGGAAGAAAGCTTCCTCCACCTTTCTGAAAACGCCCCTTATTGTTCTCCTCCTCCTTTTCTTTCTTTTTTTCTCAATCTTATTTTGTTTTTCTATCAGTTTTTCTCAGCCCTCTTTTCTTTTTCTCGTTATTCTTTTCACTCGTATTGTTTTCTTTCTTCACTTTTGCCTGTTTGGCTTCATTCAGACTGAATCCTTCCTGTTGGTTCATTACCTTCTCCAACTGGGTGACTCTGGCCTCCCTCCTGAGGTCATTTTCAGCCAGCTCTTTTTTTGTACTTCTCCTCCAGAGCGATGCACTTGCTCTGCCAAGCGGTCTCAGTCTGGAGAAGTTCAGTCTGTTTGTTGGTCAGCTGGTCTGAGACCTTTGTGAGCTTTTCAGAGAGATTGTCCTTTTCTTTCTATAGTGCCAGGATGTCAGCATCCCTCTTTTGGAGCTGCTCCTCCAGTCGCTTCACTTTCTCCAGCAAGTTATCCTGCAGCTGAAGAACTGGCTCCTTCTGCTCAGAGGCAGAAAGAGCCAACTCAGTATTTGCCACCTCTGTCTTCGTTTGCTTAGGGAGGAGATGTCTGCATCCCTCTCCACAATGGTGTCCTGGCTCCTTTTGAGTTCATATTTGAACTTCAATTTGTTGCTGTCTGTCAGCCCATGCAGAATCCAGAATAGGCTTCACACTTTGAAACCACTGGTTCCACTTTTCTGCATGTCTGGGGGGATTTATCAGATTTCTACAACAAGGCGTTTCAGTTCCTTGTCCATGATGATATGGACCCTGCTGAGGTGCAGCGTTTGCAAATCTTGCCTGGGGTAGGGGGTTACATATTCTATTCATGGCTCTCAGAAACAAAGACAAAAGCAGTAGGTATTTGTTGGTACTATAGTTGTCTCTTAGTAGACTAGATGTCTGTAGTAGTCTGTAGTAGTAGAATGTCATCCTCAGTCCTGATGACCTGTCCACATATTTGAGCTAATGTGACCTGAGAGCAGCACATCCAGATTTCAGGAAAAAAAAGTACCATATTTGGAGAAAACGTATCTATCTCATCAGTCAAAACTGATCAATCTGATGATGCAGTTTATTAAGTTTTTTCTACAGTATTTACATTCTTCACTGATGATCATCAGTATGACTAATATTGGAAATAATAAATAAAACTTTATTTGTGTGGCAACAATTTACAAATGTTAAAATATGGGAAAATATGAAATTTCAAGGATAAAAAGATTAAACAAGACACATTAAAAACCTGTAAAGGGTTTCCTATAAAAGAATGTTTTAAGAGACAGATTCGGCCTAACTGATTTAAATTTTTATTCCATCCATAAATGTTGCATTACCACCATCTATTAGAAAGTGCTTGATCTTCACTGCATTAGTAGATATTCTGTGACACATGGCCTAGTACAATAGTCTCGAAAGGATCCGCAAGAATAGGTTGAGATTCACAAATTTCTGTATGATGATATGCAAGTGGTAAATTAGAGGCACATATACAGGTTTACAAATACTTGACTTACTTAGCATTTATTTTAGCATTGTGCTTTATGAGTTATGCTACCACACACTGGTTTGTGAATATGAGATGGTTTTAATCCCATACAGTAGTGTTATCAGTCATAGTTGTCGCAGTAGTGTTAGTAGTACTATTATCAGTGTCGGTAAAAGTAGGCTTAGCAGCAGCACTATTAGCACCATGTTAATGGTATTTTATCCTTTACATGTATTACTTCTGTCATCCTCCATTAGTTTCATTCTGTATTTTTTAAACGTGTTTTCAGCAGATCTTCACATCACTGTGTGTGTGTGTGTGTGTGTGTGTGTGTGTGTGTCTGTGTCTGTGTGTCTGTGTAGGTGTGTGTGTTGGGCAGATCAAACAGTAGAAAAGGGATCAGGTGTCACGTCTTATCATGTGTCTGTCAAAGCCAGTGGGAGGGATTAGCATGGCTGACACAGGCAGGTGGAGACAAAATACAATCCAGGGAGAGAAGCAGGTGGGATCATACAAACACACACGCACACGCACACACACACACACACACACACACACACACACACACACATACACACACACACACACACACACACACATACACAGAAACAGGTGGGTCACTGTGAATGTCACCGACTTGTAAAAGAGCTGCCTCTCCTCCTCTTGTCTGCAGCTGCATGGCCATGATATTCACATATTTTCCCATCCATGACAAAGCAGGATTGTTAACATCACTGAATAGAGCAGTTTATAGTATATCCCTGAAAGACTCATCTTCTCTTTGAGAAATGTGAAGCTAGTCTATATGTCTCTATCAAGCTGTTGTTAACAAGTCTCTAAACCTTTAATATAAAATAACATAAAATGATAAACAATATACATAAATATAACAAACACACTCTAATCAGGAACATACAACTGTGTGCATGTTTCCACAAGAAGCTGAGTTGATGCATCTCAGTCAAGAAACATGCAGTTGGTGAAAATAACTGAGTATATTCATTGTCCTGCACATCAAGGATTGGTCATGTCTTAAAACAACAGTCAGGTCCCCAAACGAACATTAATTAATCATTCCTCATGTTCTTACTGGTTCATACTTCCAAAATATATGATATTATTATATTCAAACTGTGATGACCTGTTCGAAATGTAGGCTGCAGTCTGTGCATCAGACCACTTGAAGTAGTTTTCCTTATGATCCAGCAGAGGGTGCTCTACAACTTCACTAGTTTGACCTGTTGCATGCCCTACTGACCTATCAGTAACCTAAGCTAATGTGTTTTTTTGTTAAAATGGAGGACAGTGGTGAGAGAAGTCATCCTGAGTGGACAATCACAACACCATGACATCTGATAAGCCTTGTGTGGAAGTACTTTGGGTTCTACAAAGTCACGAAAAAAGATAAGGCTGTTTTGACTTTGTAAAAGGCAGCCATCTTCAATGACAACAAATCTGCGGTCTCAGCGGACTTATCATCCCACTGAGCCAGTGGAGGTGGAGGCACCATAGACAAGCAGAGCAGCGTCAAATGTACAACCTCATTTGACTGTATTTTTGACACCGTCAGCCTGGAGTGTGTGGGGAAAGGAGCGCACATTTCAATTAATTTGAACAAATTGTTGTCATTTTTAAAAAGTGACATCCCTAGCTTACAGTATTTACAATGTGGTTTAATGTGTTCCTGTCCAGCTGCAGTGGTTATTAATAAAAAGAGGGAGATTGGCACCAAAAAGATTAAACTTTGATAGATAATGAAGAGTGAGTGACATTAGATGGCCTCATATTAGCTTCAAATAAGTGGATGAATTGATTTTGTCACCCATCACTTACAATGAAAGGGCATTATGAAGGAATCTCTTAATGCACAGTATGAACCGGGAAAAAAAACAACGTCAATGTTCATTTGTGCACCTTATTATTGTTTTAGAATAGACTTGACTTTCATTAGGACTTTAAAAACACAATAGCCACTGACAGTGCATGCACAGACTGCCATACAATTCTATTTAAGACTGGTTCATTGGAATGCACCAGTAGCTATTCATTTATAAACACATACCAATACAAGTTATTCCAAAACCTTTTCTATCTACTGTTATTTGAAACACAATCAAAACACACCTGAAACAGTGTGTGGAACTGGACCGTTATATTAACTCAGACTGAGTTCAGATTAGGCTATGGATTTCAATTAAACCTTTTAAAAGAACACAGTAACTTTACATATTTATTTAGTGTTTATTAAGTGCCAAAAAATAAACAAATGACACGCATCGCTGGAGCACTGGCTAGTTGCACTACATATTACAGGAAGAGCAAACGGTGTATGGAAGGTGAACCATCGGACACAACCCTGATAAACATGGAGGAACCTGACAGTCCACCAGTTTAACCATTGACTCCCCAATATCTAAGTGTATAGTGTTCTCCAAATAAGATAGATGCAGTTTCATCATATATCATATAATCAGTAGTTTGATCCAAAAGCTTACCTTGAACAGCTGCTGACAGAAAGCGGAGCTCTTTACAACACACACTCTCCCTCCTGGTTAGCATAAACTAGCAGTTGCTTGCTGCACAGACACTCTCCTACTTTCCTCTCTGGTCGTCTTAATTTTGAATTAAAATTGCAGAATTTTTATCTCTCTGTAGTGTAAATAGAGCGCTGCAACCGTTTGATGGCACTAACCAGACTGCATTGCGATGTAAACAACAATGGTGACATACAAGTGAAAGGATTTTTTCCAATTTCATATCACATTAATATAGTTGATAACAATGTTAATTTAATAAAGCCTACAAGTCTTAATAGTCAGGGATCATTTTAAGATTTCAAGGAAAACGATAGGTTACCATTGTGATTACATGCTGTGTCACTGCTATCGCACTATAATGTTGCTGATACTGCCACCTTGTGCACTAATAAGTGCTGCTGGCTGCAAACTACAAACACTGATAATAATTTATTATATCATTTTGAGGCTATATCGCCCACCACTTGTGTACAAACACAAACATGGTGTGAATCTGCTTTGAAAAGGCTTCTTTGTAAAAATCAGTATAAGTTCATCAAAGTTTCTCAGACATATAGCATGGCAAGTAGCTTCATTCAGGTTTGTGTGTTTTGATACTACACAGTTAAATAAATAGTTTGTCAATGAAAAATAAACTAAATAGGTGACAGCTTTGAAGCAGTTAATGTGGGCATCATGTTCAGGCACATGTAACATGTAACAACACAAAAGCAACATCTGGTGTTAAACAACCCCCACCTGCTGCTTCCTATTGAATTATGCAACAAAAGAAAAAAACCTAGCCATATCAAAACAAGGCCTTAACGCTGTACCAATTCAATCAAACACAGCTAGGTGATCAAAGGCTATGATCTCTCTCTGTCTCACATACACACACAAACACACGGTTATGGGTGGATGTAGGTCTTTCCTCTCATGTTAAACCAGCCTGCAGTCCTGTCCTGTGCTGTTGTGGCTCACTGCTATAATTAGAACAAGAGGCGATAAGCATTCAAATGCTTTGATGTTCTTATCTGGCGCAGCCAAAAGGCGGATGGGGACACTCACACAGACTTAATCTCAGTCGCTCACTCATATCCACATGTACAGACACACACTGAAGTGGAAAGAACACTATATCTTAATGTATTATCATAATATAGGTATGTGTGCTAGTAAAATCCAGCTATATTATTAGCTCATTTGACTCAAAGTTGAAATAAATGTTAATAGTTGTCACAATAATGTCAGAAAGTGATCTCCCTTAGAGGTCCAGACCTTGTTAAACTTCTGTTTTGTACACAGATGCTCCAGTGGTTTCATCTTGACAAACCCATGTTGTGACCAAGCATGCTGCAAACCCACATAACTTTATTTTAAATTCCAAAACCTTCAAAGATGCTAAAATTTGCAACTCAATTACTGAGGAATGCACTTAAAAGGAAAACTGTAGGCACTGTTTACCTTCAACACAGAATATACTGCAACTACTGTCATTCAAAGTGGAGAAAACTATTCTAGAAATTTGATGGAGAAATTGCGTTTTGTGTGTAATGCAACTCATGTGACTGCATGCAGCATGTCTTTGTTTAACCCTAATTCATGAGCTGCAAACGCTGTGATACAGTATGTGACACTACCCTTGATACCCACCAGAGTGCAGTCTTGTCTGGCTGTGAGGCAAAATTTTGTGATAAGAAAAAATTGTCAGTGGTGACTAACCGTGTGTGTGTGTGGTTGTGTGTGTGTGTGTGTGTGTGTGTGTGTGTGTGTGTGTGTGTGTGTGTGTGTGTGTGTGTGTGTGACAAAGGCTACTTCATAAAATTGGCTGAATACTGAAGATTAAACCATGACTGGCATGCGCATGCACACGCCCTCTCTCACACACAAACACACACACACACACACACACACACACACACACACAAACACACACACACACTCTGCTTGTCATCAAACCCCCGCCTTTGATGGCATGCTGTGTGGACTACCAACCACTCTGTTCTTCCAAAATTAAACCCATCTCTCCTCACCTTGCCCTCTCATCCTCTCCTCTGTGTGTCTGGCACACATCTAAAAATAAAAAAGCAGCCTTTTTTGTAATCTTCAAAAATAAAGTGAAAATAACAACAGTGACAATCGGTCATCACACAGAAATGCAGAGACTGGTTGCTTTAAAAACTCACATTTTTTTAACGAATTATCTTGCAAAGCTGATCAATCCAAAATAAACTTACGTATAATGAATTGGATGAATCTGTACTGCAGAGCAGTGCCAATGTGTTAAAATATCAACAGGGATATTACCTTTTATGTTTAGAAAAACTCAAAACTCAGTCTCCATTAATGCTTTTCTTTTTTTTCTTACTTTTCTATATTTTCTTTCTTTCTGTCCTGACCTGCCAAAGGACAATGGATGAAAACTAGCTATTTTAGCTAATTCCGGTGCATTTTAACTTGAAATGTTCATGAATGTACAATGTTCCTTTTTTTTTTTAAATTAACAAACTAAACTAAACTGCTCATGACAACAAATTAGACCAAAAAACAAGATAACCCTCTTTCCACCCACGCCCCAATTTCCTTTTGGCTGAATGGTACAGTATAGATGTTAAGGTTCACACGCAGGTTCAAATCCAATCTGTTTCACAGTGGGAAAGGACTGGAACCCTGTTTACACAGTAGAGAGATTCCTGCTCCATAGGAACAGTGTGTGGAGGCTTTGATGCTCAATAGGAGCTACTGAAAGAGAGCAGGAGGAGGAAAGGGAGTGAGTCCGGGTGGAAAGAGGCAGAGATTGAAGTGATGATGACCTTCTTAGAGTAACCTCCTCTTGGAAGGATCACAAAATATGGGTAACAGATGTTTTATGTTTTTGTCTCTGGGCTTATCATGCCAACAGGGCAGAGGAGCTGTGATCTGTCCAGGTTTCTGTGGAATTTATGTGTGTAAATTTAATATAAAACAGATAGAAACAGTATATTTAACATTATTGCATTAAGTAAATCCTGGTGCCTAAAATGTTTTATATGTACATTAATTGCAAACTCACCACACAAAGTTATGTGTCTGCAAAGTTGCAGGTGCAAGTCCAACTCACAATATAGCAAACACATTTGCTCTTTAATTTCTGCCAAATAAAATACAGACAAAGAAAATACTCTTAATATCCATTGTGACTGCAAAAAATAACTGCCCTCTGAGCTCCACTGCAGACCCTTTTTCAGCCCCCCTCTTGCCTCTGGCTGTTGTATTTTCTCTGAGCCAGAGACCAGGGAGAGCTTCGCAGTCCTGCGGCTGCTGGCCAGCTGGCTGATACATTTCTATCAACTGGTGGCTATCTAACTTCCCCTCCCGCCTTCATCCTCCTCCCCCCGTTTTTTCTCTCCATCCCACTGTCACATTAGCACAAAACACACGTAGATACACATACACACATGCAGATAATTATTCTGTGTCTGAGAATGTGAAGTAAAAAGAAAAAACAAAAAAGTTCACTTTATTGTGGGAAATATCCTTGTTGTTCCCTTGTTGTTGTTTAAGCCTTCATAATAGAGATCAGAGCCATGTCTGATTTCCAATAGAAAGCAAGAATGAGTGATTCAAAATTGTAAAATCATGTTCAGTGTTACATCTGTTTTGTTTAAGGAGAGATGAAGTGCAAATGAACTTATGAGAGCAAACCTTTGGAGAGAAAGAGATAACATAAAGTAAAAAATATGGGTCAAGAGCCAAAATTGTCTCTGGAGTGTCTGTGGCGCCAACTATAAGGAGATCCTGGGATAGACACAAGGTCACACACACAGAACACACACACACACACACATACACACAATATTCATAGATCAGTTAATACATGCTCATGGAGTATTACAGATTAAAAAAAATCAGTCATTTTGGAGATTACACAGGAGAGACAAAAATTACATGACTACTACTATGTTAAACTATCAATCAAATGATGATCTGATGTCAAATCTGGCACTTCACAATAATATTTAGTAATTAACAAAATTATATACAGTAAAATACAGTGCAATGGTCAAATAAGTATTCAAACCTTTTACTTAGAAAAAACTGCCAATAGCACAATGTAAAAATGATCCATTGTCAGCAATTATCAGCAAAATTAAAGTTTCTAAAGTAAAAGGGCTCATTCTGCAGAAAAATAAGTTATAATGTTTTACACAGTTGATAAACATCATTTTGCAATTGGCTGAAGTGGAGCTAATTTTACCTACATGATACAGTTATGTAATGTAATCCTGTGGATTGGCCTCTGCACATTTACAAGCTATGGATCTGGATGTTCCAGCTGTGATTAATGTAGAGTATGGAAGACGAAAATGTGCTGTACAAATGTGAATGTGAATTTCTTTGAACTCTAAGATATTTCAAATGAAATAAATGTGGACTTAAATTTGGATATGAAAAATTTAATTATTTACAGTAAATTAGATTTTTATAAGGGGAAACTCTCTTTGGTTGAACTGCTAAAAACTGCAGACATCTGAGTAGACCATGTTTTGTTTGTATGTGGTTACAAGCCTAAAACATTGGGAACCAATAGTTAAATCTTTAACAATCCACTGTATTTTAGCAAGTGATACGTTTTTTATTGTAAGATCTTCATCTAAAAAAATCAGTATTTCTCTCTGAAATTGTAGAAGTAAAAACTAGCCAGTGTAAATTCAAAAACATAAGTACCTCAGAACCTTACTAAAGCACAAACAGCACTTGAATAAATGTACTTCACTACTTTCCAAAATGATTCCGTGGCATCTTTTATCTTTTCTTTCTGTATGGGAGGTAAGACTTGTAAATACCAGCTATCGTTTTGCAAAAAAAAAAAGGTTTCACTGCCCATAAGTCTCATATTCTCCTTGTTGTACCCAACAACAGAGGGCAGCATTGCATCCTGGATTACTCTGTCTATCCGACTTTGTGTCTCACTCTCTTTTTCTCCCGCTCTTAAAGCTGGAACACATGACATCAACCCCTACACTCTCCCATGTGAATTACCAGAGTCCTCACCCAGGGGTAAGGAGTCATCCAAGGAAAACAAACCAAAGCAACCAAAAGGCTCTATTACTGGAATGTGGGTTTGTTACACCCACACTGGATCCACCATCTCTTCAACAGGTGCTGAAAATATGTGGAAGACAGTTTTCATTAGTTTGATTGTAAAGTTATGAATATAGTTCTTTAGATTTCTTTTAATGACTGTCATCACAAATATTAAGATGGTAGGAGAAAAGTAAACACTTGGACTGTTTAAACTAGAATCTGAGGTATGGTCAAGGTGTTGTAAAGTATCTGACCTGCTTAAATGTTCTTTCTCAAAGCACTAACTGTCTGCCAGCGCCTGACATCCTGTGTAGCAGGCGAGCAAAAAGGGAAGCTCCCAAAACCAACATTGATTTTAGCGCTAAAAGTTGTTCTAATGAGAAATCAAATACATCACAAATATGTCAACAAATTACATCTGAAACATGATACATTCAACAAACTACAGCTCAGATCTTTTCTCCTATAGTTGATTTGTTGTTTTTTAGAAGTAGTATTACATATCGAACGGGAGGCAGCAAATCAGTGGTCTGTCTGCAGCAGAACAGCAGACAGATCACACGGCTACTGCTAATGTGGATCTTGTTATTGCAAGGGCACCCAGAGGAGCGTTTTAGCCCCACAGTGGGCCTCCTTCGCTGGGCTGCTATCGTTCCACATCAGGCCAGGGCTCCTTGATGTGGTTTGGGAGGACATGACGGGGCCGAGCAGGGCCCAAAGTGATCAGTCGCGCAGTAACATCTGAAACCCATTTCCCCACAATTAAAGAGAGAGAGAAACTATCAGTACCAAACATTGCCCGTTTCCACGGCATCAAGTCAAACATTTGCATGTGTGTATGATGTGTGTGTTTGTGCGCATGTGTGAAAGCTGTGCCTCTTCACCACAATCACTCACAGGCACACACACGCACGCATACACACACACTAACACATACACACACACACACACACACACACACACACACACACACTGAGCATTTCCAAATGTGTTTACTTACAAATAAAGCCACGTGCCACCAAAAAAATGAGAGATATCAAGGCTGATACAGCTAGACAAAGAGATGATAGAAGCAGGTGGCAGGGCAGTTTTTCATTACACACCTGTGCTGATAACATCACATTAAAATAGTTGGCATTATAGTGAAAAATGCTCACTCAAGAACTCACCCCAAATATTTCAGTTATACGGTGCCCTATCAGAGATTCCTCTCCAACGTGTATGTGCGTGCATTTCTGTGTGTATTTTAGTGAGCTATGCGTGTTCAGTTGCTCCGTCTGGATGCTCATCGGACATCAAACACAATAAAGCACAGAGTGGAGTGGAGCTGATTGCTATCTCCAAATGTAATCAAACCAATTCAACGCACTAAAGCACAAGCACATATTCTCTCTCTCTCTCTCTCTCTCTCTCTCTCTCTCTCTCTCTCTCTCTCTCTCTCTCTCTCTCTCTCTCTCTCTCTCTCTCTCTTACTCTCTTTCTCTCACACACATGCTCTCCTACTCCAAACCAAGAGTAAAGGCCACACTCTTCCACTCCTTTCTCTGTGCCTCCTCCCTGGTTCAGATCATTGGTCATGATGTGCTCGCCATGTCCTTGGCCCAGGATGTACGGCGCAGTCACCGAGTGCTGCTCTTTACTGTGGTATCAGTGGTCTGCTATTTTACAAACATCCTCCAAGAGAACCTGTCAGTGAAGTTCCTATCCAGTCAAGCCAAGAACTGCAGCTTCCCATGACCCTAAGCTTTCATGGGTTAGGTTGACCTACAGTGAACCCAAAGATGACCTTTTGGAACAACTCAAGGTTTTTGATCAGTTTGTCTGTTATGAACGAGGCATGAATATGATAATATCAGGCCATGTAAAGGCTATCATACTCTTTGGGTTTTTTGGCTTAAGTTACCCTGTGTTCTCTGATCGTCTTTGGCTCAGTGGCTCAACATAATGACCTTGGTTCTCGGCGTGTGTGTGTGTGTATGTGGGTGAGAGATGGATAGAGAGACAGGGAGTGACAGAAACAGAATGAGGCTGTATGTGCGATACAGAGGCATAGAGATGAGCTTTGGCTTAACTTGAACTACTTGATCAGTGGATTGTGGGTGGATAATATTTGCCAAGTAGGGATTAAATGTCATTTTCTGGTTAGAGAAAAGCTGCCTAAGATCATTTTAGTTCAGGAAACTTGGATGTTTGGATGACCATATCAGTTTTTTGTCAGATTTCCATTTATGAAAACAACTGTGTTAACATCAGACCATGTCAAGTCTCCTTTAAGCCTCTGATTGTGTTTGAATCAACAAGTATAACTGACCTTGCTGTGTGCCGACTTGTGTGTTTGGGTCTTCATGTTCTTGGACAAGTGATGTTTTGTTGGCTTTCACTCGGTTGTAGACTATTTTAGACAGAACAATCTGTTAACACAGCACACAGCAACTGAACTAGTGAAATGTGAGGAGGTTAGGGGAAGAAAGACAAAGATGGACAGTGAAGAAAGTAAGACAGAGATACAGATTTATGCCAGAAAGACAGTGAGTAAAATCAGAACTCCAGGTGAAAAAGCAGAGACAGTTTAGAGAGATAAAACCTTTAGAGAGGAAGAGAAGGCAAAGACTGAGAGACATACACAGAAAGAACCCGATCATCATTGTTTGATTCTTTGCTTAGACAAGCATGTTCTAAGTGTCCAGGAGTGAGAGGTACTTTCACTGGCCTTCCCCGAAAACACCATCACAGGGAGAGGCATTCCTTAACCTTTCACCTTTTGTAACTTGGCAACAGTCGACTATCATCTCCCATTGCCTTCCTCGGGAGACGGGAGGGGAACTGACGAGCATGACATCAATTTGTGGCTGGGGAAAATCAAACCTCAGAAAAGCGAGAATCCAAACTAATCTGTTATGGGTTTTGGATTATGAGGTTTGCTTGAACTGCTCAATGTATACAGATCTGACTTTTTAGGGATAATGAAGATATGCTATAATAAGGAGCACTGTGTAACGGAATCAATGACAGACCCACACATGTATGCACTCTTGCCAACATATGTGCATGTCATATACTGAAACAAACAAATACAGTAGGCTGCAGAAGTGCTGACAATACCATTAACAGATGAGATGTGTAAGGAAAGATAATACATCCATAGTTCAGTTGTTGCTATGACTGAATTTCTTTTTTCATTAAGTTTTTTAAATGTTTAAATGAGTAGCTTTACAGTTTAAGATATATGTGTATTATACGTGCTTATGTGTAAAACTAAACACTTGCACACTTAATCCAAGCCACTAAATTTTAATCTGTCAGCATTTCGATCCTACTTGGATCTTTGTGAGTTCACAATGTTTGCAAAAATGGAAAACACACCCATATTTATAGATCATACACACCAAGCTGACAAGCTCTGTGATGACAGGTGCGGTTAACCATCCGACCCGCCCAGGGTGATCTCAAAACAATTAATAATTTAATAAAGTATATAGAAAACAGCAGGAATACAAAGGCCATACTTCAAAAACAATGCATCAAAAAATATCACAAAACATCTTTCTTGCCCAGAGTAAGATAAGAAATTTTGCATCATTATTGTATGTTAAATGTGCTGTTATTGTCAGCTTAGTTTATGGTCTAACATAGTTTATCTCTTAGTGTATTCTTTTAATTTGGCTCAGTTCAGCTGTAAACAGGAGAAAACAGCTGGTCCTGTTTTGTCCAAAGGAAAATATTTGACCAACTTCTTCATTAAAACAACAGAAGTTTGTTTGACTGCTCTGTAACTCTAGTTGCTCTTGTCTTGTATTTCTGACAAGTGTTTGCTGTAGTATTAAACTGCATTTTCTGTTACCACGGTAACCATTTGATCACCAAATCAGCCGGGACTGATATTTGGATACAAAATACAAAATTACAACTTTATATACAGTACCGGTCAAAAGTTTGGAGACACCTGACTGTTCACTGGAATGAGAACTGGCAATGTATAACTCAAGAAATTCCAAACTTAGCTTGGATTAGTGAGTGAAATACAGCAGCAGTAAGATCAAAAGCCACCCAACATATGATTAAAATTCTGTTTGAGGCTACATTCTTATGTTATATTATCTTGCATAACTTTGTAGTTTTGAATTCAACCTAGATCGGATGCAAATGAATAATTTGCAGATTGTATAGGATAATTTTCTTCCAGTGTGGCGTTCCATCTTTGTTCTTAACCTTTGCAGAGGGCCCCTTTTGCAAAGTCATATGAAACAGATTTACCTGGAGAGAGCAGCAAGTGGAGAACTGCCGAGAGAGCAACAGAAAGAACAAGACAGAGCAGAAACGAAGGGAGAAGGAGGGAGGGAGGGAGAGAAAGGGTGAGAGAAGATCCTCTGAGGGCAGCAGCTCTGGTTTCATCCAACCACTGATGCTGACTGGCAGCCATGTCAAAAGCGAAGAAGTCAAACGATGCTGATTTTCAAGTTCATCTTTAGGGCATGTCAAAGTAAAGCTTATTATACATGAGTTTGGAGGGCCAGGAATGTGCAAACACACGTATGCACACGAGACACAAACACGCACACACACACACACACACACACACACACACACACACACACACGTAAGCGTGCAGACATAATTTGCAAAATATATTATTATTATTATTATTATATATTATATACTCTTGTGTTTTCTTGCCTTTATACACACACACACACACACACACACACACACACACACACACACACACACACACACACACTGTACTTTGTCATAACATCTTGGCTGTCAGTACTTAATGAGCAGTAAAAACTTTCCAGGTTATTATCCACATGTACTGAAGAATGGATTAAACATAATTACTTCTAAGACATCTTCATCTGGAGATTATCTCTGTGATGTACTGTACAGTGAAAAAGTCAGGCTTAGACCTTTATGAGGACACAGGGCGGCTTTTAGGTTACAGATCATAACACATGAATCACATGTCCTCTTTTTTTTGTGAGGTCTTGTATGGATATTCCAGGTCCAAATCTTTGCAACTTTTAATCTGGTTCCATCTGACCTGTAAGGGCTGAGGATGGTCTTCAACAGCTGAATGAATACAGTGGTCAGCAACCATTAAAAAAAACATATTTTCCATCTTCCACAAAGTTTTCTGTTTTGCAGTCTGCTAATTATATTCAGACATTGACAAAATAAAAAGAGAAATATTTGGCTGATTTGTGAGAACCAAAACCACCGCCACAAATTACTTATTACAGATGATTATATAAACATAATTATTAAGTGATTTAATTTGACAGTTTTATTTGAGGACCTACATGAGCACACACAACTATCAGTGAAATAGTAACACACTATATGTTTCAATTTGACTGTATGTATGCCTTTTTCACAAATTCACAACAGTTTAATTAATAATCCAATTAAATTTCTTTGTATAACACACGTTTAACCTCTAAAAGAAAAAGCCCAGAAGAGAACTGACCTTATCAGTGCTTAACAGATCCCAAGGCACAATTCAGATTTATTTGTTGCTCTTTCCAAATTTTGCTGTGGTATTATTTATTTATTTCACTTTGTGTGGTATGATTGCATAAGACATAAAACTTCAAGTGACTACGTCAGTGCTGTGGAATCCTCAATGTAGTGATTGATTTGGTTTATTAAGTAAAAATTCAGTATACAAGAGCCAAGGTTGTGCAGTACACAGCGGGGGTGTCCCCTTCAAACATCCATCTTTTCCTAACATCTTTACTTTTTTTTCTTCTTGAATAACCCAGAGACTCAGGGTCAGCAGTAACTCAGCATTGAGAGTTGGAAAACTCATTGGTGAGAAAAAATGTCTTCATACAATATATATAACATATATCATAATATAAAATTTCAAAACAAAAACTCAAGTATTGTAAATATGAAAGGAAATCCTTAATGCATTTTATATCATGGTTTTGGCACATATACTTCATAAGAGTGTATTTCATTACTACTAGTGTTTGAGGGTCACTCAGTACATGCTTGTCTGATGATTCATTGTCTCAGTGAAACTAGTGTGTTTGATGGCCTCAAAAACAATGCAGCCTCAAGAAATGTCATGCTATGGTAAGAACTGCTTAGAAAATATTATAATAACACAATACACTGTAAACATAAGGTAAGGTAACTTTATTTGTACCCAAAGGTAGATTTGGTATGTCCACCTTCTGCAGTGTTTGGCAACATTTAAAACATTTTTTTTTTACTCTAGTTTAATTTTTTGAACACGGCTATATGTAGAAGATATGCATATACAGTATCAGTTAAAAATTTAGACATACCTTGCTAGCTATATTTTCTGTACATGTTCTGAAACTTTTGTATAATTATTTATTTATCTATTGCTGTAGGTAAACATCATATACAGAGTTTCTTGGAGGAGAAAAAAAACACACACAAGGATGGGAAATCTTTACCAGAATAAATCACCAACCTTTCGTATTTTTTACTTAGGACATTCTGTGTCATGCTGAGATACTTTTTCACCATGACTTTAATGTGAATTGCTGGTGTCTCAGTACTGCTGCTCGGGTAACTAGGCATGTTCATGATAAAGGGAACAGAATGAGGGAAAGGGGGTAAAGGGGGCATTGTCTTGTACCCAATATGATTCATTAAAATTTTCTGTGACTTTAACTGTATATCAACCACATTCAGGAAAGGCCTGTAACATCAGGCTTTTTTTTGTGAAGCCGTAAAAACTGCTCCATTGTTTTTTACAGCATTGCACTCTATTTTATGTTCATTTTCCCAATGATGGGATGAATGAGACTGACATTACATCACTAACATACACAGCCAGCTCTGCCATTAACAGCTTAGACAGCTATAACATACTGTACAGATTTGTGTAGTGAGTTTCACTGCTGCCATACTTGTGCTCCACATTTGTTAACACATACAATATGCCAGTTATTATACTTTTTTTACATTTTCATTGTTTTGAATCAGGCCTGTTAGACAACTCACTCACATTACCCAGAGGGGGGAGATCAGTCCTTAAATTGAATA
This sequence comes from Scomber japonicus, assembly GCF_027409825.1. Taxonomy (NCBI): domain Eukaryota; kingdom Metazoa; phylum Chordata; class Actinopteri; order Scombriformes; family Scombridae; genus Scomber; species Scomber japonicus. The sequence continues at coordinate 10,285,829 of NC_070588.1, forward strand.
GTCCTTGCCTGGGCATGTCTTGACCTATCCCTGTCCAAACACTGAGGTGTGATGCCGTCCAATGGCCTATAGAGGGAGCACTTCCATATGCTGTAGCACTGACTCCTCTCTCTACCACAGCTGGCTCAAACACCTGCTCTCCAGATGTCTTCCACAAGAGGAGAAAATGAGCTCGACTTTCAAACTTTGTGGTACTTTTTTCAGTCAGCCCCTCTCTCTCTCGCTCTCTCCCTCTCTCTCTCTCTCTCTCTCTCTCTCTCGCTCTGTCCCTCTCTCAGTATCCTTAAATCTCACAAATGTAGTCTTCTTCGTGAACTCTCCTCACCTTTCTCTTCTCACCTCTTACTTTCAGTCTTTCTCTGTCCTCCTTTTCCATGCTTTGATTGTTTACACAGGTCTTTATTATACCCAAGCAGCTGGAAGCGAAGGTGAAGTGAAGGAAATGAAACATCACCTGGTGGCAGAGACACAAGGGAACCTCTTCACATCACTCCATTACGCCACTCCCTCCCATATGGGTTCTCCACGCTCAATATAGCCCCTCAAACCGACAATGATGAGGTATTTGTTTTTAATGCCTCTTTTATACACTTTAGCACCCAAGTGCTATGCAGCTGAAATGTAATTAGTATATTTTTCTTTGGGGATGAAGAAAATGTTATGAGTCACATGGTGATTGACAGGCTACTAAGGAAATAAAATTAGTCTTAACTTGAACAATGGATATGTGGCTTTCTGTCAAGCCTGAAAAAGTTAACAATGAAGTGAGCCAGCAGTCAGAGAAATGTCCTGTGATTTTAGTTTGTTGGGGTGTAAATCCTTTGCCCTTGGTACAATTATCCCCTGTGTGTTTGTAGTAAATCTGTAAGCATATGGTCCAGCCTTTGAAGACACAGCTACTAATCCTGTAACCCTGTCAGAGAAAAAGAGAGGGAGGGAAGAGAAAGAAGGACTGCGAGATACATGATAAATCCAGACAGGGGACAAGAGAATGCTAACTTGTAGCCAATGACAGAAAACTATGCAATGTTTTCTGTAAAACCTTGTCAGAAAACCTGTTCTCATAAGTTGAAGACATAAGAAGAAAAAATAAATAAAAGAGAGCTACTAAAAGCATTTCAACAGATGTTGATGCTTTAATGTGTATTGATTTTTTGGGGGGGATTTTTGGATTTCACTGGATTCTTAGGTATTGAACACAAATAATGGAGAGGAGAACTACATTGATTTTTGAATTTTTTTCATTTACACCACCACAAAATGGCACGCAAATAAAGGAAAGCAGAAATGGCCAAAGGGGAAGGCCAGGTCTTTAATATTTGTCAGGAGAGGGAAGCCACAGGGAGGGTGTTTCCCTCTGGCCCAGGGGCCGGTGCTGTGGTGACCGCTGCCTGCCTGCCTGCCGGGGCCGCCTGTTAGCAACAATGTTTGATCCCGGGAGCCCGAGATCCCTGGAAAAGCTGTACTCCATTTGCCGGGGTTGGTTGACTTCTGGAAGCAGAACAGTCAAGTCAGCAGCGGATTGGCCCCGATTCTGTGCAGCTGCTCGGGAGCAAACACCACGAGAACCGCTCAAGGAACCGCTCGGGGAACCGCCACGGAACCGCGTGGAGAACCTCGACATGTGTCATAGCCACAATTTACAGAGTTGTGTGTTGTGAAACAGATATATGATACCGCGACACTTAACAAAGTTATTTTGGAAATGGTATATAAGTCCTACCAACTACGAGCTTGGCTGCAGCAATGTGGAGTTTCTCATTAAAGCATGTTCTCTGCTTTCGTTCACATGCAGTTTCAGTAATTTCAATATACTTTCACATCACACTGTCATGCCTTAAGATCTTCACAAACAGTGCAGAAACTTGTATACTCAGATATGCATGGGGCAGCTCTGTGCCATCACAGTCGACCAACGTACAGCGCATGTGTAGACTACACATAGGGAGGCTATAGCTGGCTGAAGAGCAGGACATTAAAACTGCTAAACTGACAGTTATGTTTTACTATGTAACATTTTGTGAATGTGACTGTTATTTTGGTGTCCGTTTACTTTGGATGACTAATACTGCTCAGTATCAGTCAGTCCGCTACTCTGTCGTATTGCATATTCTCACAGACGACAGCTGCAATGTAGATCTTTGTCCAAATGTAGTAAATCTTTCTTTAGTTATATGTCTATGTCTGTTCAGAGTCAAACCATTTAAGGTTTAAAAGAAAAGGAAACAAGTCAACAACTAAATCTTACAAACTTTGTGTTGAGCGTAAGAGCCAGAAAGGCAGGGATTATAACATGTGGTGTCTTACCCACCTCTACCACAATGAACACAAGCTGTACTTGAGTCACGCTGTTGCTACAGTACTTGGGAAAACACAATACAAGTAAACAAAGGGCGAACAAATGGAACAAATTATAAATATTAACAAAACTGAAATCAAATCAGTAATGTTGTAAGACGTTACTGATTCGATTTCTTATAGAACACAGGCGATCTGTTGCTCTGTGTATGTCCTGAAAGATGTCCTGTGGGGCGTTTACAGAATGTGGAGAATTAAAGGATGGGTTCAACAGTTTTTCAAGTGTGTCTTTAAACAATATTCAGACGTCCAAATAAACACTGAAACAGGTTTTGTTTTGTGTAATCATTCTTCCTGTTCACACTGGCCGCTGAAAGAGCCCTTCTAAATGCATGTACAATGGTTATTTCTGGGGGACAAAATCCCCAGTCCTTGTTCTATGCAAACATTTACTTAAAAGTTTATCTGAATCAAGTATGAGCCTTCAACAGACTGAGTTAATCAAATCAAACCTTCCAAAGTTGCAGTCTTTTTAGGATAAGATTTCCTCTGTGTGTTGATGGACAGTATTTCCCTGTTGAGCCTCAGTGTAACAAAAAACGGACAGTTGGCTCTAAAATTACTTTGAAAAGATATTAGCTTGATTTGACTCATTTGTACTGCTGAAGCTTCATAATGGCTTCAAATAAACGTTTAAATATATTTTGGCACAAAACAGATTGTGAAATGTGCCTCCCTCTCACTTATAAAAACATTAAGGCGGCATCTCTGAATGATCAGTATGAACAGAAAGAAAATGTTCATATGGGTCCCTGATTATTCTTTTCAGACAGACTTGAATATGTGTCAGTCTATCCTTTAAAATCAGATTGTGGACAGTTAAATTGTACCACCACATACGTAGGGGCATAAGCATTTAATGTATTTTTCCAGTTCACTCAACATTTTCTATTGTGTGTACTTTGACAGTACATAAGCGATGTAATGTAGCATGTAAAAAGTAAAACCCTATCATGAAAAACATCTTAGAAACACATTAACATATGAAGAGAAATACATAAGCATACAGTCAAAGAGCGATACATTCCCAGAAAGATTGATAGTGAAAGCGGTGTACCACTGGGGGTTAGCGGGGCAGCTGTTCCTAGTATCTGGAGGAAATATTCCCAGGCCATCGTCATGACACACAAATACATAATGATCAGTATGGCCACATCGGCCCATCAAAAATCATACTGTACACACACACACACACACACACACACACATATACACATGTGCAAACACACTAAAGATTCCCAGACATTCTTGGTGATGCGTAGAGCCTCATGCCCCCATCACCATGTGTTGAAGTAGCGCAGAGGCAACCACATCAGGGTCTCCCACTCCACCCTGCTCACCCACAGCATCCAACACGCACACACAAACACACACGCCTTAGTAAATCCTTTGTAACACAAATGTACCATGAACAAACTGAAATATACAATAACAACACATACAGACAACACTTTAAACTGTATATATGCAAGTAAACTTACAACCACAGTACACACACACACAAACAGATGGATGCTCAGTCTAACCATACACATATGGAACCATGCAGGGGATCAAACCAATAATGCTTTTGCAGTTAAGAAATTTTGTCGGTTGAATCTGGTTGATGTTACTGTGGTTTTGGTCAGTTTTCGAAATTTCTGGAAATCTAAAAAAAAAAAAAAAATGCCGTGGGAAAGAAATGCAGCTATAATTTGAATCCTCATCAAAGGAAAACATTAAATACTATTTTTCAAATGTTTAATTAATGTTGTTTTGTGTATTCTGAGGCTGCGGGCTACTGTGTTGTTCTGTTTCTTGGCTCAGTGACAGAACCTCTGTAATGCTGTACTCTCCACGCGAGTCATTTCCCTCAAGACCTGAATGGTTGTCCTGCTACTTTACCTTCTTATTGAACACAATTGATATAATATTTATTCAAAATTCAGGCGTGAACTGGAGCTTTATTCTCCTTCTGATCCACTATTATACTATTAAATCATGCTTGAAATGTTACTCTACCTTTTAAATGCACTGGTTCATGAGCTACAGCTGAATTTTTTCTCCATACTGCAAACATCCATTCTAATAATCTTTGGTGTTTTAGACTGTAATTTCTTTAAATCTAGTGTACTACAGGCTCTCACTCTCATTCTCTACAAGGGAGTTTAAGCATAGCTATCTTCAAACTATTTGGCCATCTTTTAATTCCCTCAGTATTCACAATTATTCATTATCATATTTATAGAGTTTGTCAGCTCCCCAGATCCAAAGCATTTACGCTGTTCCACTTTATATTTACCGAAGCCCTGAACTCATTTTTTTGAAGAATGATGTTGACACTCTTTGACCCTGTAGAGGACCTGCAGGGGTCATACCTATTAGAGTGGTTCTAAACTCTTTCTGGTATTCTTTCTGTCTGTAATTAAAGCAATAAATTACCTGCTGATGGTGACAGGGTGTTAATGGTGGCTTTATGGGGCCAATAACATACAGGTGCTGCCTTTGGGCAGATGTAGATGTGTCACTGACAGTGCCTTTCATGCACAGAGTGAAATGATTTTAGTTTATCAGTTTTATTTTAGAACATGAATCAGTCCATCTATTTATAAGTAGCATGTCCAGCCTACATGGAGGTAGAATAATCTGTGTGAATGTTGTCTTCATTTTTGAATAATTTAGGATAATTGTATACATTTTTACATTGAAAGATAGTTGTGTTTTTGACATTTCTGCTTCAGTAGTATGTGACGTGTAGAGTGCAGGAAAGATGAAGAGAGGGAGTGAAAAATGCAACAATGGTGTGATGGTGAATGATTATAATACCTACTTAACATAACGCATAAAGCAGACATGTTTGAGTCAAAGCTGTTATTGTTCTTTCTCTTTATGGACAGAGGTGATATTTACATTCCCTAATTAGTATGAATGTTTGTTGTACATAGTTAAGTAATTAAGTAAGTAATTATTACTCATATATATATATATATATATATATATATATATATATATATATATATATATATATATATATATATATATATATATACATACATACATATGTATACATATCTGTTAGCTGGAACCACTCCAGGAATAAAGCCACACACACTGATGGTAGCACAATGTCAGGCCAGTGTGGAGTGAAGTAACCGTTTGACTTAATGGAAATATTGACCAAGTTGTCATCGACTCACCCTTGAGTCTGGACCTCAGTCCGCTCGATAAAACCTTCCCATGATACCACATGTGTGCACACATACACATAGGCGTGATCACATTTTCATCAGCATCTCTGTCTTGTATGGTTGCTATGGTTATGAATGGCCTTGATTTCAACCGTAACCAACGCTTGCACAGATCCAAGACCAAGAAAACATCATGATAACCAGTGACTGTATATTTCAGAGACAGTCAGCTTTGTTCCTCCTTCCAGTGCAGTGATTTAAAGTTCAAAATAACACAAGAAATGAGAAAAGATGGAAATTACACTAGCTGGCTGGCTCAGTGCTAGTATGTTTTACTCCAAGTTAGTGCAACATTTCTTTTTCAATAGAGTGTCTAAATGAGATGTTATAATCCTCTCAGGCCCACTGTATCAAAATAAGTTGTGAAATGAGCACCAAATCTGAAACAGAAAATGTCACGATTATGTTCCTTCCCTCGTGAAACAATTATATGTCTACTTTTAAATTGGAACAGGCCATTTTCGACTTGATGTGTATAGGCTCAATTCAGGCAATCACAACATCTTTAGTTAAAGATATGATTACGGTTAGGAACCTTAGACCACTTAAACATTTTGGTCAAGGTTAGAGTTGGGTCAGCTAAAATCTCTGAGGAAAACTGCAACTTGACTCAAAAAAAAGTTATGCAAGCTTTACAAGCTGAAGACAAATGAAAACACCAAAACACCATTGTGATTTTTCAGCCTTTTCACTTTGTGTGCAAATATTACTCTTTTGATGAACAACCTTACTGCCTTACCGTTTTTGCATTGGACAACTTATTCACATTTTAAGAAATTGTGCTCACACCATAAAATACATGCAGTTATCTGCAGAGAAATTGTAGTTCATATGAGAATTTTGAATAGGCAGAAATGAAAATGAAATCATACAAATTCAGCAATGACTAATAATCTGACATACAGAGACAACTTTGCTCCTGAGGGTCTTGAACCTGTGCCACACCCTGATGTAGTAGCATGGATTCAAGGAATTTGCTCAACAGATGATGAAAGCAATGCTTTAATAATGATGTTTATCTCAATCAGCAGCTTTAAGCCACTTTGTCAGGTCCATGTGTGCCATTGAGAGAGACAAAGAGCGAGTGAACATTTTCCTGTGAGAAAAGACTTGAGAGAGATCCTCCCCTCCATCATGATCATCTGGATACAATTGTGTCATTACAGCAAACTCCTGCCTGTGAGTGAGGGGATGTTAAACACCCCAACGATAAGGCTTCAAAATTAACTTTTATTTTCTTAATCCACTCCCCGTTTGACTCCCTCTCTTTCCTCTGCACCCAATCTCAAGAGCCACACAAGAAGCTTCCAACTACAGGAAATAAGGTCACTCCCATCAAGACGAGTGGGACCTCATTTGACCTTTGACCTCACTTGGTGACTGGCCCAAGGACGGTGACTCAATGCAGACACACACAAACACTTACCGTAACTCAAGGCTCTTGTTCCCGTAACATTTTCAAATCAGTGAGACAGCTTGCAAATGTGAATGGCTGCAAGAAATACTGGATGTCATAAAGCAGCTGCAGGAGGTTTACGGGAAAGGCTAATGATAAACCGAGTTTGAAAATAACCTGGTTTGAAACATCTGCATATGAAGAACACTTTATAATAACACAGCACAGATCGTGCTTAGAGTGCAGCATAATAATCCCTAGAGTGCAGCTTTTGAATATGCTGTTTACAGTACATCCGCCTCCTTGTAACAAAATGTCTGTAATTTTCCCTTTAGTGAAAAGAGTGAGGGTGTTATCTGTTCTTACCAGATCAGTAATCTTTGAAAATTACTCAATTAACATAACCTTCAGTCTGTTATGACTGGGTGTTGATTTCATACAAATGTGTGCGACCATGTAAGTGGGCCCGCATGTCTCAATAAGTGCATGTGTGTATGTGAGCATGGATTATATCACAAATAGCTTTCCTCTTGATCCCCAAAAGTGACAACCATTCATTCACCTGATCTGGGAGTCGACCCCACCCTATTATTTAGCTGGAGCAAATAGCCTCTTCCTTCAACTCAGGTCAGTACTAACCTCTTCATCTAAGGACTCTCTACCTCGTGGTTATTACTTACTCTGCCCCTAGAATCAAAGACCTCATCCCACATTTAGAGCAATTTATGGCTACCGTAGACATCTTAGGGGCCACAACAAAGTATAACAGAGAAACAGTAGAAGGATAGTTAATCTTTTTTAGGAAAGAAGGGGGATGATTGGTCAGTCAATCAAAGGAAGCAGATGAGCAGTCTGCTGTTGTTGTTTTTTCGCAAGGTTTCCTAAATTTTCCAAATCTGGCACCAATATTTTGGAAATACAGTCTCATCCTGGGATACAGGCGTATTGAATCACACAACATGTGCGGTGACCCACCAGACACAGGCCTGTGACTCATTTTGGGTCTTGGGTAATAGTTTAACAACCGGTGGGGTAGCTGTTGGTTGTTCTTTGTCTCTGCTTTTTTACCAATAGTATATAAATGGTTTGAATAAAATCTAACACCTTTTTTTATGCAACTACTGTCTTCTTTGTGTGATTCAGATTATTGTAGCTTTGTGAGGCAGACAGGAACCTATTTTAATGAATAAAAACATATATTTCATTTTTTTATGGAGAATACTTAATATTTATCTTCATTAGTTAACAAGTTAAAAATATGTTGCTGTATGGAAATGACAAAGATATGTCAGGGAAAGTAAGTTGGCACTCACATGGATTAGTGTTTACTTTGTGTGCAGTGAGTTAATTCTGACCAATCTGCGTTCACGAGTTAAAACTAAATTTTCTCCTGGCACCTGCAGGGCCTCGTAAAACAACCATGTGAACATCACATGAAAAAAAAAAGTATTTCTTCTTTGGTTCTCCTTCCTCCCCCTCCCCAGTAGCTCCTACTGCTACTGATTAACAACATCCTGATGCCTGTCCATGTGTGTGTGTGTGTGTGTGTGTGTGTGTGTGTGTGTGTGTGTGTGTGTGTGTGTGTGTGTGTGTGTGTGATCAGTTCTTGTGTGGGATGACAAGTTGACTGCTTTGATCTCACCATCACCTCCCATGAACAGACACAGCTGGCCTCAGTCCTGTGTGTGTGTGTGTGTGTGTGTGTGTGTGTGTGTGTTTGTGTGTGTGTGTGTGTGTGTGTACACTATACTGTATAATTGTGTGGTGTATTGTACATTCTCCACTGGAATGAAATGTGAATGGAAGTGTCTGATACATGCTGTTAACATCCCATTCACCAATTGAGGTCAGGTGACAATCCAAAAGTGATTTAACAAAAATATCATGCTGCATTAATCCTTCTCAGCATTCATTTTAGAAAAACATAATTCAAGCAACTCATTCTCCAAGAAATGACAAAAGTACAATGTGTTTCTGTACTGCAGAACTTTGCTTATGAATGGCGAGCTGTTTTGTTAGCCCTAAAAAATGTTTTTATAGTTCTGTATGTTCAGCTTACATTTTGCCCCAGTGATTCGGCCGTTACAAATGTACACATTGTGCTACCCTCGAGCTGACTGTAAAGGTCTCTTTTGCATTGTAAACACCGCCCTCTATGCAGCATGATGCTGTTGGAATTTAATACACATGACAGAAAAGCACACACACGTTACTACTCATGGCGTTTAATATTGCATTTTATGGTCTATATGTATTATCAAGAACATTAAGACAATACATTTATTCAGTCTCTGCTAAATTACTGAATCTTAACTTAGCACTGTGCACATGATGCTTCCTGAGCTATTTTCACTCTGCTGAACAAGACAATAATAACCCAATGATACAGTTAGGCCTGTGTTCACATTTCACTTCAAGTTTCTCACAAATAATAAAATCTAAATGTGATTAAATACACCTTTCTTTGCAATTATCCATGTACAGTGTACTGTATGCATCTCATTTGGCCATATTACAAATCTTATCCATCTTGTTTTTTCTTCAATAAATTAGTCCCTCCTTCAACCAACAGGATGGTAATACATTTGAAGCTGTTGCTAAAAACTCCAGAATAAGTTGTTTGTCCATGTTTTTAACATTTTAGTTAAAACACTACAAATTTCTTCCTGATCGCAGTCGACCTCATCAGCAAGGCCTGGGACCCCACTGACACAGACACTAAAAGAAACATAGCTTTTTTTTAAACACAGGTCTCCTCTTATCTCGCAAACCCCTTTATACACTTTGTCTGGTGAAAGAATATAACCAGTGCACTTACAGGCTGTCAAGGTATTGGGTAATACAAGTAGACAGACACATCATGTAACCAGTGTGAGTGCTATAATAAGCGACTATGCTGTGATGTACAGTAAGTGAAAAAGCAAGGTTGGTTGACAGCAGTTGGTCGTCCAAGTTTGGATAGGCTGGAGGGACAATGTGTAAAATTTGATGAAATTTGTACACTAACCTTAATCTGATCTACCTGCACTCATGGCAAATCCAATCTAGCATTTACCAAAGCACTCTATGTACTGCCCACTCTATGATGTTAAGAAAATAATAAACCACTCATTCTGAATACGCTGTGTCGTCTAGTTTATTTTACAGCTAGGCAGTACAGTACTCCATACTCAGTTTGTTGTTCTGGTGTTTCTACAAACACAATGAAGCTGACAGCTGTATGCAGTGATGGTAAGCAGCGTGTGTGCTAACTAGCGCCCTGCTGCGGCTGCTCACTGTGGTGATTTGTGGGATGTTGCGTGTTTTTCCAGTGTAACACAGCAGCTGCTCACTGTGCCGTGCTTTGTGTAACCGTGTTGTTTTATGGTGTTTGTGTGCTCCGAAGGACGTCTTGCGGTTATAAAGTCAAACAGCTGACGCACAGCTGTGACTTGTTACATTGACAATTCTGCATTATCATTTTCATAATTGCACATGCATATAATATTTATGAACATTCACACAGTCCTGGTTAATTTTTCATGTTATTTTAAACAGTGTATGTTTTTTAAAAAAATGTTATATGGCAAATTTCTATTTTCATCTACTTTTTATTACTTTACCTCTGTGGTATTCACTCTGTGTAATTATTTGTAACACACACTAACCCTTTCCACTTACTTTGCATATTATGATTGTTATGTACCACAACACCTACGCAAATTCCTTGTATGTGCAAACTTGGCAATAAACCTCTTTCTGTTTCTAGTTTGAGCCAGCCAGCTAACAATTATTCATCAACTTACCCAAACACTTGATGACTCACATAACAGAGACAAAGGTTTTCAAAGAAAAGAAAAGAGGAGGTCATTAGTGCTACAAACCAGAAAGCAGCTCAATCAAATTGAGAATTTTAGGCCTCTGTTAAAAACTTTTGCTTCCGCTGCCAACTCATGGCGAACATATGACAGATATTACTCTGCTTTCTTTATATAGACCTAACCCTGCCTAGCCCTGCCCAAAGCTTTCCTCATGTCCTCAAACCTGAGAAGCAAAAGAGAGGGAGGCAGAGAGGGAGAAATATATTCAGAGATGGTCTGATTAATAAACGAAATGTTTCTGAGAATGACATAGTCACTAAAGACAGCAAACAGGAAGATAACCGAAGGGGAGATCAGAGGAATGGAGAGAGACGGACAGAGTGAGTCTGGATCCGAGCAGTATAGAGGAAGAAACCACAGAGAAAACCTCTGTGGCCAAAGCATCCATCATCCTTATGTTACTGCGATGGGAAGAGATTGCTGACCTCACCAGCAGATGTGCAGCCTGCTAGCTGGGCTGGGCAGGGTTGGGCAGAAAAGATTTGGAATTTACATGGATATTCCCATCCAAGTTCTTGAATGGTCATTTAGCTAGTATGCTTATTATGCTTATAATTGAATGGTCATCTTGCTGGTACACTTATGATTTAATGCTCATTTACCCAATATGTGTATAACTGAATGGTCAGCTAGTATACTGATGCTGAGGGGAATATTTTCTTGGTTAGGGTTGCTTAGGAAATCTGATGTACAGTCTCAGTTGAAAGAACAGTTAGCTGAGGCTAATTACCTTAGAAAAAATGGAAAAACCAAGATGGGCAATTCTAAATTGATGTGGAGAAGGAAGGGGAAGCCAAATGGGGCAGTTATTTTAAATATGGAAAGTATGTTAGGCCTCTTTCATGGTAGCTGGACTTAGCTGGAATGACTTTAATAATTCCTGTTGTCAGTCACATTAGTCTGAATGGTAAATCCAGCTGATCAGAAAATAATTTCAGACATAGGGAGTTGCTAGTATGTTCAGACAACAGTGTCTTCTTAACAATTGCATTCATATACACCTAATTTGCATTTACAAATGTGTATTTCCTACACTTTGTAAGAAAGGGTCATACTGCCCAGACTGCATTTTATATCAACTTAAAAGAAGACATTTATATCACATATTTCTGCAAGTCGTTCATTGTCAAAGTATTTCATTTGTTTTCCCTGAAATATCCTCTTTTGATAGCTAAAGTATGATTCAATGTTTTTTATGGTTATGTTTAGGGAACTCAAATCACCCAGTTAATGTTGGGGAAAGATTGTGGTCTTGGTTAGTATTTAAAAGATCAACATTGACCTGAAGAACAAGACGGGACAAGTTGACTTTTTTTGCAACCAAAACCACCTTTTGTCTAACCTTAACCAAATGTTTTAGTAGCCTAGACCACATGTGGGACCTAAACATCTGTGCAGTGCTGCGGGGTGTTGCATGCATTTCCAGTGTAACACAGCAACTTGTGTTTTGAAAACAACCGCGATGGCTAGAGGCTAGATAGCATGGCTAGCATTGTTAGCATAGCCTAGCCGTGCTGTGTAGATACATGTTTTATTGAGTTTGTGTGCTCTGAAAGACATCATGACGCATACTTAAATTCACATGGTTGGTAGACAGCTATATAAAGACTTGCACCCCTTGAGAATAGACTAAACACCTCTGGTATTGTTTTTTTTTTAAATGTCAGTTTTTCTGCTATCCCAAATAGCTGTCTGAGTATTTTATAGCCATAGCACCAATAAACTGAGCTGAATCCTGGTTTGTAAAAAAACCCCACACAAATTACCTATTCATTTCCATTATGAAATTGTCACTTTCTTAAAAAACAAGTTTCTAATTTGAAGATAAATTAACTCATCAACAACATGTCCTCTGTCTGTGAACATAGTTTCAGATATGCAAAAATTGCTTAAAATATCAGTAGCATTTGCAGTCACATATCTTTCCTGTTTTGGGATCAAGTTTGGATACCATTTCAAAGAAAATATTAAGGTTTTCTCAGTATGAGCCTCTGCCCTTTTCCTTCCTTTAATTTCATCATTTTCTTGTTTACTGTCCTTCCCTGCCTCACTTACTCTGTTGTCTGTATTACTTTTCCCCCTCTTATGTTCTGTTTCTCCTCACTTGTTTGTATACCCACCACATTGTACTTAGTCCCCACTTCCTTTATCTCCCTTTATCTCCCCCCATCTCTTGATCCCACCGCTCCCTCTTAGTTTTGTGCTGGAAAGTCCCCTGAGTTTAGCGGTAGCACCAGGAGCTGCAGCAGCAGTGTTTGGGTCACACTGGTAAGGGGAAGGCACGCCACTGGCAGCTGGCCTACCACATGAGAGGACTTTGGTGTATGCATGTGTGTATGCTCATGTGTGTGTGTATGTGCATGTGTGTGTGAGTGCATGCATGTGTGTACAATAATAAGAGCCCTGCTGCCTGTCAGCCACAAGGCAGCAGCTGCTCAGTCCCACAGATTAGAGGCTTGCACTGCACTGGATGCCCTTAGTGAGTGGTTAGATGGATGGATGAATGAACGGATGGATGGATGGATGAATAGATGGTGGTAAAATGTTGGCAACTGACAGTTCACTAAGCCCCACCCCTCTCAATCAGGTTTCTGCACCTGTTAAGCTTTGCATTCAAGCATGACACAAATGCAATGATAACAGTGGGAACTGTATGCTTCACACAATCTTTTTCACTATAAGAAAAAAACTTCCTCAAAACCAATTAAGAGCAAGACAGAGATGTTAATGTTACCCAAAACTCTGATATAAGATCAGCTTCCACCCCATGAATGTGTCAGCTCTGGACGGGGCCTTTTCTAAAGCCCCTTTCACACTGGACCAAAATCCCACTAACACCCACCAACATCTGGCTTTTGACTTCAGTGGGAAAGGGTACAAATGGCATTCCTGGGTCAAATGACTATGCAGTAGTCACGGGTACTTATCGGCTCCAGCTCCGATTGACAGTGATGTAAACATGACACCCAAATGGACACGCTAATTTTCACCCCTTTTCCGATTGCTCTTTCATCTATCTGAGGATGTCTGTAAACTCATGGTATCATCCATATGTTTATGCATGGTCTCATCCATATGTTTATGTAGGATAAGCATGCTAGGCTAACATTTCATCAGCTGTGTTACTTTATATCTGTGATGTGACATGTTTCAGACCGCAAAACACTGTAAAACCATCTGCCACCTGACCACCCAGGTTTCTGTTAAATCAGAAATACCTCAGCTACACCTTATTTTTTATACAGTCTATGGACTATACACAGCACAACACGGCTATGTTTACAATGCTAGATTTGTGGCCAATGACACACCAGAAAAAAGCAGAAAGGCAACGTTAATAAAGCTACTGGCAATGTGAAAGGAGTCAATTGCCAAATTATAGCCCTAATGTTATGCTACTGTACCTCCTTCGCCCATAGGAATAAATGAGCCAACATTAATGTTGTAGCAGAAAAAAACACAGTTTATTTGAAGTTTAATGATGTTTAGTGATGTTTTTCAGTTTTGGAAAAGCCAAAAAACAAAATGATTTGAACTTTCCAGCATACTGAGACATCCTGAAAAGTTTGACAAACCTGCCATGTCTAGCTAAGCTATGATTGCACAATCACTACAAAGTGGAAGGGTTTTGGCTTTAAGCCTGGCCTTCCCAAACTATTGACTAATGTTTCAGAACTACCTGTCAGAGCCACCTGACGAGTCATATGATTGTAACACACATGAGCGCCAGCAACCGCATATCATTATGACCGCATCATATCTTTGTAATTCTTTTCATCTCTCTCTTTTATGACTACTAAGAACTATAGTGACAAAGTGTATCATTACTGTTCACATTTTCACTGAAACACAACCACAATAATTACAGTCCATCCCTAACTTAAATCGTCACTTGGAAATTGTCCTCACCAGAAAAATGGCAGCAATGGTAATTTGATCAAATGCATCAAAAAGTGTTTACTTTCCAGTTGAGAACTTGTGTCTGTCTGTACCAAAGGTTAATGGCCTTGTTATGTACCATTGCAAGAATGTCCCAAACTTTGTAGGAAGGAAGTTGGGATGGATATGAGATGGTTATGAACATGTCTATCATAACAGCAGTATGTATCTTTTCCAAACCGTAATTAACTTTACTGAAAATTAACCATATGGAAGGTCACAACACAAGAGCTCTTGCAAAAATATAAAAACTTGCAAAAATATAAAAATGTTCTGTATTTACTTGACTTTTTTTGGCAACTCAACCAACATTAGGATCTGAGACTGGCAAATGACTTAAATATCTCAACCTGAGAGGCTTGTTTAATTTCTCTCAGGCTAAGTAATTTAGACTTCAATGTACATCATTGTTGAAAAAAAGTGATTAAAATGGGTTCCTCTTATAGTTCCTGGCATGTCAGTTCCTTGAAGTAAATTAAATAAAGCTCTTCTCCCATACACAATAGTCAACATTTTTCAGATATATTACCCTCATCAGTTTCCACTAGTCTCTGAAGTTTACAGTCTCACTTTTTGTACTAATGAAATTTGAGATCTTGACAATGGCTCAAAGTCAAAAACGTTTCTCTGAGAATTAAATTCTTAATTGTTCTCTTCATCTGACAGCTGTTTGATTTATCTGACAACATAAATATCACAGCTTCCTCTTGACTGCTGTGTTATCTGTGTTTCAGCTTGATACAAAGACCCATTCTATTCCACTTCCACAAAAATACTCAAACAAGGTGTAATGTCTGCTCAAAGAATGTCAGAACTGCCAGATGACTAAACCACCCTGCAGAAATTCAATAAAAGGCGTCTTTTATGGATGCCAGTATAATTACATTAAAGCTTCTCAGATCACCCAGGTCAAAAATCATTTTAGGTATAAATGAAAATCCACTCTGGATAGTATTCTCCAACATTATCTTGGTGATCTTACATACTACCATGTACAGTATTAATAATGTTAATGTTAATAGGCATGTCCCAACAGTTATATAATTCAATCTAGTCTGCTATGGTTAACAAATGATTTAAATGTCACTGGTAGTGAAATAGGCTTATTGGCCCATTTGATATTTGAGGTTTTCCTGACAAAGCTATTCATAATTTGGTTTAGCACTAAATATTAATACATATATGGCTCAATGTAAGAAAAATCAGACCTGTAAACAAAGCATACCTATCCACAATACCATCCGTCACACACTTTTCTTTGATGACATTGTACATTATAAATATATTGGGGCAAAGAACTTTCAATGCGCAGCTGCTACTTTACCTTACCGTGTTTGTCAATGTCTAAAAAACGTATTCTTTCCACCTAATAGTCAAACGTTTTCTCTTCTTCTTCTATTTCAATGTTTTAGGCAAACTGAGATGAAGTGGACTCAAGCACTCATACATCACCTGCTCCTCTGCAATGGCTGTATTTAAATGGAATTCAAGTCCAATTTGGTTACCAGCTGCACAAGCACTAAAGAAGTAGGTGTCTCATACCATATATACCACCTGTGCATAAAATCTGTTTTAGGGTGGAATTCCCCTTTAGGCAGGAGCCATCAGTCATGGACCAATGAGGTATCCCCCCTGATCCTCTGTTGTGGTTTCTCTGGGTGAGATGAAGGCTATTGCTGTGACACAGGGAGGTAGGTGCACTCTTAAATGCTCCCTGTCTGTGTCTGATCTGTCTTTTGCCTACACACTGGCACGCGCGTACATGAATGGAAATACACAAACACCAATGAATGAATGCAAGTACACGCAAGCACCCACACTCGTGCACGCATACTCCATTTGTTGATCCCTGTAAGAGTATACTCTTTATGTCATAACCCCAATAAAAGCGCAGCCCTCCAGATGTCTGGTGTGTGTATCATTGTAATGGGCAGATCACGTAAGATGAATGTCCACCAGACACATCAGAGGGAATTCTCAATTCACACACACACACACACACACACACACACACACACACACACACACGCTCACATGTCATCCAGCCAGACGGTGTGATCATGTCAGTGGTACGGTGGTTGTGAGACACCAGCAGTGGCTGCCTCATACACAAAGGAATGCTGTTCACGAGACATCTGGTGCAGGTAAAGATGTAACCTGGTCAAGTATTATGTCATCGTGTTCAATTAGTGGTGATGATGATGGGGGATGTTTCATACACCTGACGTTACACAGTTACACACAAGCAATGACACAAATTGTCTCACTCTAATCCGGTCTTTGACATTAGACCACATGCATTACCATTTATAGAGTGCCTTTCAGACATGACAGGATTTCAGCAATGTAATTACAATTTTAAAAATATTGTGAATTATTATATGAATGTGACCGAAAGATGTTATCAGAGTAGAAGATTAACAAGCATTATTCCACATATCTTGGAATGATGGTCAGCATGATCAGTAACAGTTTCAGATTATATAATGTCGTCAAACTGTTTTCAGTGAAAAATTGATTGTATCTTAAGTCAAATCCTACGTCTGTGACCGGGACAATTTGTTAGGCTGCTGTAGTGTTGAGTTGGTGCGTGTACATGGTCCACCACACATCAGTTTGCCACAGGCGTCCATGTTCTCTTGAGTAAATCACTGAGGCATTTGGGATTACTGACTTGGAACTATCTACTTCTGACTTGCAATGGATTGCAGCATCACTTCTATCTTAGGAGGAGGCACATTGGGTCATTGGCTAGAAAGTTAGTTACATGGTACAAAGTTTCTAAAGCATCAAAGCAGTAGAGAACACTGTTTGAGACCACTGCACGCTTTGTGCTTCAACTGTCAAAACCATGTATTTTAGTAAGTAAATTGGCACATTTGCAGATTTTCAGGTGACAGAATCAGATATTTAAACCCAAAACATGTCCTTTTTCTGACTCTTTTCTGAAGTGTTTTTTGTGCGTAAACGTAACCAGACCTTAACCACAGCATTCTCACAACATAAAACATAAAGTTAAATGACACAAAAAAAAGCTTAAAATCCACTCAACATTGAAATTTTCTGACTCAACATATCTGTGGTTTGCAGAAACGTACAATGCCAATGTTTCATTCTGGCGACTGGGCTGCCACATCCTGTCTCATACTCAGTCAGATTTGAATTTTTTGAATATTTAATCTTAACCACAATCTTTATCTTACCTGAACCAGCTACTTTCAGTTGCCAACTTTTAACCATGCCATAACCATGTATTAATTATTATACCTTGGCGTTTCCCTAACCTGTACCCAGTGTGGTTTGTTGCCCTTACTGACATACTGTGCCTGCTATTTTAGTATACAATTCTGCAGAAATACGTTGGAATTGAAATTCACAGTGAGTAAGCACAGTATGTGAGCTCACCAGTTCCAACACAAGACCAACACACTGTATTGAGAAATTCTGACACATCTTCTGTGTAATGCCTAGTGTACTACAGGCACATCAGTAATATGCAACAATATAAACTGACACATGTGATATTGTCCTTGCTGCACTTCAGCTTCAAACACAACATTGCCTCACAGTACCTACACATTTATAGCATAATTTCCAATGATAATAACATGTTTATCTTGATGTAGTTTATCTGTGAGTGTTCCTTTAAGTCATATTTACATAACAATTACATTGACAATCCTATTTACATGTTAAAATGACATTTTTGAGTATGGCCACACAAAAGATTTCTGTTTACACTGAAATCAATAAAACAATAAAACACAAATTATTTTGCTCTGTCTAATCAGGTTAAACTTCTGTTGTACAGCAACTTGACCTCAAATATTGTATATTTTATTTTCCATAAAATCCAAACGTGCAATTTAGTTACTTTAGTTCTCATTAAAATATTGAACTTGGTTGTATAGTTAGAGATGAGTATACAGTTGGGATGTGATGTCTTTTTACCAAGGCAAACAATAATTTTTGTGCCCTTGCACTGAATTTGTTCATCAAATCACTAATTAATACACACAGAGTAACAACATAGACATGAATTCAGGTAAATTACAACACCTTTATCAGCTATAATGACATTATAAGTGAGCAATCACTAAGACAATGTGTTTCTTGTTCCTTTGGTATGGATATCAATTGCCATCATTAATGACCAATCAATCAGGAAAAAAGGCCTTCACATTAGAAGCTCTCTGCCTACTCGTGGCTCAGGTTTTTCCACTGGGAGGTTCCTGGTCTGCAGAAATATATACTTAGAAAAGGATGTATATGTGTGTATATGCACATATAAATTTCTACACACAGACAGATACACACACCCGCCTTCAGCATGGGGCAGGTTTGAACATTGTGGTAGCAGTGAAACATTGGCACTCCCCTTCTAACATGTTCAAATCTGTCCTCATCTGTGATTCTCCACTTAATCTGTACCTGATCACCTCTGACTGTCACATCAAAAAGAGAGGGGAGGAGTAGCAGAGAGAAAGATTATGCATTATATATATTATACTATAAGTCGCCTATTTAGCTACTAATGCTGTATAAGGCCAATAAAGCACTTCTGAGTTCATCTGGAAAAGAAGCAAGCTACATCTTCAGGTTTAACTGGTGGTGGGGTGGGCTTTGACACGACACAGGAGTTGTGAGCTCCAGTCACACCTGTATGAAACAGAAGGTGAAAGTTTTAGGCTACATTCCTTACACTCTTCCCTTTAGTTAAACATGTGGAATGTACTTTATGCTGTATGTATGCAAAAGGGTGAGAGATTGTGCGTGGTTGTTTTTCAAAGGCAGCAGTTAGAGGTGTAGACATGCACATAGCAGATAAGATCATGTCTGTTTCAGTTGACAAAAGTGAGTTTATCTGAATTTTATGAACTACAAAACCGTGCACTTATGATGACGTGCATGTGCCCTTAAACAACAAAGATTGAAAGCATTTCTCAGCAACAGATGTGGATACCAAGAATGTGCATTG
Source organism: Scomber japonicus (assembly GCF_027409825.1). NCBI lineage: Eukaryota > Metazoa > Chordata > Actinopteri > Scombriformes > Scombridae > Scomber > Scomber japonicus. Next base: position 10,305,587 of record NC_070588.1, read on the forward strand.
TACAGTTTGCACATACAGTCAGTGAGTATCGCTGGTGTGTGAATATGACAGAACTACAGAGCGTAAGCATGTAGTAAGTAAAATAAGGCCAGGTGAACCAGTCTGTTCCTGGCATAGTTGCCCACATTGTACCGGAGTCTGCAGACAGGGTTGCCCTGCGGGAGCATGGGAGAAAGAAAGGAGGGATGGACAGGAGGGAACCGAGGAGGAAGGAATGTTAGGAATTAAGGGTGAGCTCAGCCTGGCAGGTCTGTGCAGAGACACCATGCGCAGTGAACTCTTGGTAAGGTAGTAGAAATGGCCTCGGGACACATCTTTGTCTCTGCCTCTACACAAAGAAATTGCTACTGATTAACCTACATCTAATCAACTCCCACACCCATTCTTCTACACTCCCATCTTGTAGCTGTGTGATTTTAACAGAAAACATGGCAAAAAGTCTTCTGAGAAGAATCAGAGTCTGCACTTTCAATTGCTTATTTCCTACATTTAGTATGAGGTCAGTCCTGTTGACCTTTTACATCTGATATGAACAGTATTTCAACATGAATACCATAATGTTCCATTTACTAGCACAAAATATCAGGTGTGAGAGGCACAATGCAACTTGTGTTCATAGACGGACACTCCCTATTGCAATAACTCAATAAATCAATAAATTCTTATTTATATAGTGCCAAATAACAACAAAAGTTATATCAAGGCAGTTTTCACATATTGATGGCAGTATATTTTTTCCGATTTGTCAGCACTTTGTAATCCTTTGATGCTGCAATAATTCAGAAATGTGCGACCACATGTAGCACTAACTATAGCATGTAGTATAGCAATGGCCATAAAATCAACTTGCTGATTATCTAACAGAGACTGATAGGTATCAGATGAGTTTCATTCATGGTTAGAGGAACAATTCTACTGACAGATGAATATTTCAAGTTTCAGAACTGGATAACTAACATTTTCCAGTTGTAAAATAGTGAAGAGCTATGAAAACCTTCATCTCCAGTGTTACTCAATTGTTTCTACGGAAGAGTCAGAGTTAATGTTGTAGTACAGATATTAAAGGTACATCACAGCAAACACAACTTTACGAGAGACTTTCAGTAGATGATCCTCTTCAATATAGACTGTGAGAAGTTATGCTCCAGATGTCTGGAGTGAGTGCACCCTCACAGTTGAGCTGATGTATCATTAGTGTCATTATATCCTTCCAAAACATTGACATGAGGTTACAAGAAGCTTAGAGAATTAAAGGATACCAAAAATCTGGGGCCCCATTATGTTATAAGGGCCCTCTTATAACTGTGCAAATGCAATGACAAACACAGTATGGTAGGTCTTGGCACACGGACAGAGTGGTTGTCTCCATGTGCACCTGCTATTTTGGTTCACGAATGTGTGAAGCACAATGTGCAAAAGGGCTGAAATAAGGTAAATATATAGATCATAATTAGGTGATTATTGAGTCATGTCAATTTTATTTAAATGGGACCAAATCGCATCACAACAGAAGTTAGTCTAGACTGTACTCTTTAATTTACAGAGACCCAACATTCCCCCATAAGCAACCACTTAGCGACAGTGGTGAGGAAAAGCTTCCCTTTAACACAAAGAAACCTCAAGCAGAACCAGGCTCTAGGTGGGTGGCCATCTGCCTGGACCGGTTGGGTTGAGAGAAAAAGAGGAAGGGGGAGAAAGGAGAGAGTGATTCAGTAAAACACAGCAACAACAATAACAACAATAATAAAAACTTGACTTAAAACAATAGTGGTAGGAGTGGGCAAATATGAGTCATAATAATAGCAGCACTGGTGGGCGTCAATGAAAGGTCAAGCAAAAAACTCTGTGGAAGATGCCAAGTTAGTAACATGCATTAATGGGGCATGAATGTGTACAAATGAAGAGGGAAAGGAGGGAGGAGGAGCTCAGTGCATGATAGGAAGTCCCACAGCAGTCTAGGCCTACAGCAGCATAACTAGGGGCTGGACCAAGGCTTTATCAAAAAGGAAAGTTTTCAGCCCATTCTTAAATATAGAGAATGGGTCTGCCTCCTGGACCCATAATACTGGCTCAGCCAACCCTATCACTGCTCTCAAAGCTCTGAAACCGCTCTACCAATCACAGGTAGCCTAAGTGTGATAAAAAGCAGAATATTGAGTTATAACTGATAAGCTTGATGTGTGTAGAGGTATGTGTGAAACTATTTTGACCTCACTCAGACCATCATTACAGTCTTTACCTTGAATGATGCCATCATCCACTTATCCTAAAGATCATATATCAACAAAGTCATGCGACTGATCTTAGTCAGGCTTGGCTCGCCGCCCATAAGAGCATCCAGGTGAACACGCCTCCTCCTGTTTGCTTTACTCGCCTCATCTGACACCTGTAGGTAAGCTGTGTATGTTTGGGAATCCACTATCAACAGTCCATCAGTGTGGTGCAGGTGCCTTTTGTCCCTGAGGATTGTATGTGATTTTGCCCTTTCTATGTTCCTCTATTGTTAATAACAATTTGTTGGTGTGCCATTTGCGGTTTTTACTTGCATTTAAATAGTACAGTAATACACTACTTGTGTTAAGCTCTTCTTTTCATTTCAGGTAGCCTAATCCGTTGCACCTGGTGCCAAGCCATTACTGTAGCTTGTAGCTTTGGATAAGCGTTTCCCTCAGGAGTAAGTTAAGGAAAGAGTTACCTGCCTTGGGATCCCACCTTGACATCTTCCTTGCTATCTTCTTATCATACGGGGATTTTTGATCAACCTTATGTTCCCTGTCACTATTCTTGAAATTCCCCTTTTGGAAGTGATGAGCAGTCTGATGGTGCTGCTTGGTCAGGACAGCTCAGAATCTTGCAATTTGAGGGGGTGTCCAACATTAGCAAAATGCAGGTGACATTGAGTCCTCAGTCATGGACATCATCTCAAAAGTTATGAGGCTCAATGATCCCATTGAGGCTCCTGCTCCAGCAGATAGTGTTTGGGCAGGCATCTCTCAGTCCCAGCAATCAGTCTCCTGTTCCTGCTGGAGATTATCTGTATATATTTAATAAGGTGTGGAACGCCACTAGTGGGGCGCCCCAATTCAATGCAAGCTGCTGGGACTGAGGTCCAATATGTTCCCAAAACTGGAATACAGGGATATGCCTCCAGTTGAGCTGGCTGAAGATGGCAGCAGACTTGCCGTTTAATTGGCAGCCCTCACAAGAATGTCCAATCCAGAGGACTCTGCCCTTGTCACTCATTCCCAGTTTAAGGTAAATTAGTGCCCAAAGTTCTGGGTCTCAGGAGGGTGCCACTTAGGGGTCGGGGACAGCGACCAAAGCTTGTTCCCAGCTATACCAGACAGCTGGGAAGGAGGAGTGTCATCTGTTGGTACTGGCTACAGTGTCAAAAGGGCACAGAATTCAGTTTCGGCGGTGTCCACTGTTCTGCTTTCAGCAACTATGAGGGGGTGGACTACACAGTCCTTGAGTTATGACTATAACTATGGACCTATGAGACAGAATGAAGTCCGTCGCCATCTGTTGTCACATTCCAGGCAAGAGTAGGAGGCTGATCACCTGGATGCTCTTATGGGCGAATAGCCTATCTTCCCAAGGTCAGTCACATGAGTTTGTTGATATGTGAATAGGCAGATGATGGCATCCCTCAACGTAAAGGCTGATTGTTTCATAGTCATTAGTTATTATTCTGTAAACATTAAAAGAACCCATCCACATTAATTTACAGATCAATATGGAGTGATTTACTGACTTTCCAGCTTTAACCACATTAATGTTATTTTTTGTGCTGATTTTGGTTCGTGAGTGTTATGATTTATATTTCAAGCATCAATCAAGTGTTGCAGCATGTCTGAAGCAATTATTTGGTTTTGGACCCCAACTGGTCGAGGCAGATGGCCAGCCTGGTTCTGCCTGTTAAAGCTACTTTTACCTTTCTTGCATTTCACACAGCACATTGAAAAAACTTGAATAGCAACAACCCCTCCTCCCTCCTATGTCCCACCCTCGCACTCCCTTCCCCTCCACAACCCCCCTCCCCGAACTCGCACTACAATATTGATGACCAAGATAATGCACATGCACACACACATAGTAACGTGAGTGGATGGGTTGTTACAGCGGAAAATTAAATTCTGATAAACTGTACATTTTACCAAACATGGAAAAAGCGCCAATCACGAGAGATCTGGCATTATTATGCACAGGTTACCCAACACTAGATAATTATCTAGAGCTAACTTAGGTCCGTTAGCAATATGCTAAACTTGATCCGGTAACTGTAATGTTACAACAAATACAGTCAAACATAACGTTATCACATATGATGTTGTTAGAAAGACAGAAGGCGGAAAATACCTTTCAAGCAGAAACTCGGAGACCAGTTCATCCCTTTTTAGCTCTGGATGAAGCTTCATCAGACTTCTCAGCTCGAAAGCAGAGCCGCTCTTGTTGCATCAAGCTCTTTCTTTGTGATGACTTTTTCTAATATACTTTTCTTTTTCCCCGTGGGAGTGGCTGGAGGTGGAAGCCGTGGCCCGCTTTTGTATGGATGTATTATAATGCCGTGGACCCACAACAGACTCTCTTCCAGGTGGGGGTGTGCGCACGATTACATAATGCGGAAGGGGAAAACATGCAGGTCGCTTGGCCAATCATATCATTCAGACCGAATGATATGATTGCTCGGAGTTTTCGCTGAATATTATGAGAATTGAATAATGTTTTGTGTCTGTGCCTGGTGGATCTCTCTAAGATTTGAGAGTGCCATTACCTTATAATAGCATTTTAACCTAAACAAAAAAAAGTGTAAAAATGTAACAAATGTAAGGGTAGCTTTAAAAGGGAGTTTTTTATTGCCACTGTCGCCAAGTGCTAGCTCATGTGGGAATGTTGGGTCTCTTTAAAATTAAACCTGAAGAGTACGGTTTAGAACCTGCTCTATGTGTAAAGTGCCTTGAGATGACTTTGTTGTGATGAGGGCTATACAAATAAAGACTGATTGATTGATTGAGTGATTGATCCTGTTGATAAAATCACAAAAGTAGCAGTGGCTGGACATGTCACAAATAGACATAGTTCTGAAATGTCTGATTTAAGGCCAAAGACAAGGACCAAATTTCACCAACAACACAATTGTTTTTGGGCTGCTTTATTTAAATTAACCTCTCACCTGTCTTCGAGTTTCATGGTCAGGAAAATACCAAACAGTTGGAGCACTGCTTGCACTGGTTGTTGTGCCTCCAAGAAAATAGGCCCTAACCCTGTAATGACATAAAGTTAAGACTGATGTGCCCAATAAATCTTAAAGAGAAACTCTACACTAATTTGCTGACTCATACAGTTGTTGCCCTCCCACTCCATCATTGCATTTTTTAAAATATGTTGGAAGGAAGGGTTTCTCTTTAAGCATTTCTGTGAATACAGCCTCTGATTTTTTTTTTACCAACAATGAAGACAGGGAGGAAAACTTAGTTTCTTTTAAGTCCTCATCAAGGCTTGCATGCAGCTGAGAACAGTTTTGGTAATGACCATGATTGAGGCCAAGGCCATGAATTTGACGATAAAGATTTTGACCTTCAGTGCCACGGATAACTGGAATTCCTTTGCTGTGATGAATCTCCTGCGAAACTGCATCCTAATGTCTATGGCACGTTCCTAAAATGGTCTGTGAACAGTACCTATATTCTAATGCAGATGAGAATCTGTAAGTGTAAGGATTTCAGTCAACAATAAACAAAATGTAAGCAAAAGATATACTTTATTTGTATTGTTTACTTGCATATAGTCTCTGATGGAATAATGGCGGTAACACATCCGTAACTCTGGTTCCATGACCACGGGCAGCTCAGTAACTGAAGCTAAACTAGTACAAATTATGCAATTTACTGGTTCAGGCAATCAGCCTGGACCACCAACTCTGCAGACACAGTTCCACTTAGTTACTCCTCCATTGAGTTTATTATAATCCTTTGATGCACCACAAGTCAAAAGAGAATATCGAAGGCATTAGGCATTAGACTACAAGTGAGAAATTACCCAGAGATGAAGCCATTTGGTTAACCACTAGTTTTCTGATCTGTCTCTAGAACCATACACACCCTTTCTCTGAGGCTTAGAGGCTGGTCTGGTTGAAAACCGTGGCTTTCCATCTCTCATGGGTCAGTAGTAGCAAAGAAGAAGGTAGGAGGTAGAAAGCAGAAGGGACATAAAACAAGCCTCTGAAAAGGCTAAGATTAAAGGGTACCATTGCTTGTCCCTCGTTGCATTATTAATCCCAAAATTACTAATTATACTGTCTCAGAAGTTTTTAAGGCTTGGCTGATGATGCAGCAATTTAACTTGTTTAGGGCAGATAACTGATCAAAGCAGGACACAAGCCTGGGTTGTAAAGAGGAAGGCCGAAGTTCAGGCAACTAAAAGCAGACAGAAGGGGAGGGAAAACTAGAGTTATAAAAGAATAAAGACATACATGTATAACATGGATGAGTCACTTAAAGCAAAAATAAAATTAATGAAATTTAAGATGGGATTGACACAGAAACAGTATCATTCATCTATAAATTGAATGTTAAAGGTTAAAAAGAAATTGTTTTTTTAACCTACCTGACTTAAAGATAAATGAGATAAAGACGCTGCAGACCTACAAAGAAACACAAAAGTAAAATTAGGATTTAAGTACAAGAGTACAAGAGTGCTTTACAAGAGAGTTTAGTAAGAGTGCCAGATATAATATTTTCCTCCCTTCAGAGCCTGAATATTTATATTTAATGAGAAAACCCTGAATAGTATGAGATCAATACAGATGTTGCCAGTTCCACATTATCTTTTATCATCTTTTTTAAAAAGTAAGTAGATACATGAGAAACAATGGATGGATGAATGTTGATGAGGTTTTTTGTGGTGGTAATATGACTTTTGCTACGTGAGGTCATTTGGACAAATTGTCCTGACCACTACATGTAGCAAAAGTCAAGTTTTCCAGCAATTCAGGAGAATTCATGACAGATGAGGAAAGAATGCACAAAGATAAAATGCCAAACAATAATGGCACATAAAGTACTGTGCATTCCTTGGTTTGGTGGCAATAATCAAGATATCAGCCATCTTCAGTTGACTTCAGCCAAGGCCACAGGCCACAGTTGATCCATTTGTCAATATTTCTTTCTTAAAAACATTATAAGAGAAAGAAATTAGACCACATGACAAGATCACAGGAAAAATATACTCTGTTGACCTGGTCCTACCATAGATGCCTGCAAGGAATTGATTTAACATCAAATGTGATTGCAGTCTTACCACTGGAAAACTACTGGATGTGTATCAGGCCATGCCACGCATTTATTTATATCTTATGTAACCATGATTACATTTGTTTATACCCTTGCAAAGGAGGATGGGAGACTTTAGGCTGCATTTAGACCAAAAACAGCCCTGCATTATAACAATGCAAAAGTGCTGCTTGGTTGGAACATGCTGTTTAAGGTACCAGTGATACAATTCAGGAAATCTCATTGGAGTTACAGATTAATGCATTTAAAGGTTTATCAGATTGCAAAACAATGCACAGTGATGTGTAATACTTAGTAATAATATTTTACAACTCTGGAAAGTTATCACAGTGTCAACTGTTTTATCTGTTGTCGTGTCAACATAAGGTGAACAATCGAATACAGCATTTGCGTTACAAACCTGTGTTCCTGTGGGTTGAAAGCACTGTCCTAACTCAAAGTATAGTCCAAATGCCTAAAAATATGCCTGCACTATTTACATTATTCTACCTTGTGGGGCTCATAGTGCAATATTTCAATCAGTTCTGGGTGAATCTGTAGAACTAACAGTTCCTATTGGGAAGAGCTGGCTGGACCAGCAGGTTTAGCCCTCTTCCATATATAGCCCTTCATATGAGGCAATGTTTGACCGTTGCTGATCAATATTTTAGGAAAGCATTTCTCTACACCATCTCATTCCCTGTCAGGCTTCAAGAAAGTGGAACTCAAATCCAGTGGAGCAAGTGTCAGCTTAGGTCGAGTGGAACATGTTCCGAATGGTGTTAAAAGCATGTACTCGTTGGCCTCTGTTCTCAATAATTAATGAGAGAAGGCACACAAAAAATTATCCCTGTTTCCTCTTCGATCCTCCCCTGGTGGAAGAGCATGAATTAGTAACACAGATCAAACTGCAGTGTTAGCGCAGATCAAGTATTTGTAAAGAAGCTGAAAGGATATATACTATACAAGAGAGGCTCTATGAGATAATGTGCATGTACTTTGCATGTTCCATGTTCCTGTCATATTGAATTTTAATTTGGAATGAAGCAATTCTACAGGGTATAACAATGATGAATAAATTATCAAAACACAAGGACTATCTTTAGACAGAAATGTCTTCAATTGCAGCTTTAAAAATTAAAGTTTAAACTAAAATATTTGCAACCAAAAAAGTTAAAGATAATACAATCATTGCCTCTAAAAGATGTGTTTTAATATCATTTGAAGGCAGTGTTCAAATCACTTGATGGTAGATAACTTTGAAATTATTTAACCGCAGTGGTTGGTTTGCTACAGCTAATTGGATTAAACTATCCACCTGTGTGGCTCCTCTGATCTGACATCAAACTGAGAATTTGTGTTGATGCGGTCTGTCTAAAATGACACTCAGGGACTGTAATGCTTCCAAACCTTACCGTAAAATGCATTTAAAGCAGTGCCTGAATTTAGAGTTACTGGTCATGAGCAATCTATTAAGAGTAAGCCATGCAACAGAAAAAGCACCAGTCAGTACAACTTAACTACAAATCCCCTTACAACCTGAATTATTGTTTTCTTGAGCACCTTTAGTAGTTCACCAACTGTATTTTAACATTACAGAACCTACAGATAACCATTTGCATGATGCTATCGCTGCAAAATCTAGATGAAAACATATCAAATTCTCATCCAGCGCAGAGCATCCACACAGCTTTAATAACCAGCAGTGTAACATCTACTGTGCAGTGCAGGCAGAACAGTTAGGTCATTCATAACATCATCAGGTCAGCTGACTTAGGATGATCAGTCACACACTGATATCATCTACTGTAAAATGTGTTAGCTTGTGCTGCTGATTGTTAATACTGTTGCTGTTGTTTTGCTTGACTGGCTGTTTTGCTGCATGTGGCATGCACACACAGCACATGCGGATTACTGTTATAATTTTTCAGTGTTCTTTTTCCTGAGTTTACTTGTAGGGACTGGTCCATCACATTTGTTCTTTTCAATCCACCCTTGAGGGAAAACATTTATTTCCCATCAAGCTTGCAGAAGCAAACTGCCTGCCTGTCTCCTTATCTTTGGCTTGCTACATGCCTTTATTTATTTCTTCATACATTTATTTCTGTTGTGTTGCATTCTCTTTTAACCAAGCTTAAGGGCTTAATGTACCAACTTTGTTTTTTGGTTTAATTTTTAAAGTTACAAGCTAAGCTAATTAGTCTATATACCTGTAGCCAATGATACAGCTATGGTTTTATGTCACATTCTCTTGGCATTTAAATCTCAACAACATTAGCTACAAAAAATACAGTTCAACATTTGCATGAACAAATACTTGAACACACACATACTGCACATGCCAGGAAGAGAAAGGTATGCTTTTTCTTGCTGTCACTCTCTGTCTCTTGCCCACATACTTTACATGCCCAGCAGTTATAAATGCACTGATTAGAGTTTGGATGCTGTGGGCTTGTCGCTTGTAGGAATACGCAAAATTGATGCCTTTAATTAGTTTGTTTACTGTGAGGATAACTGAGCTATTAAAAAAATATTTACACAAATATCAATTAGGAAATTACGATTACTATTAATCAAACTACTTGCTGACAGTTTTGGCATGTCAGTGTCCTGGGAAAACCTTTAAATCCCAGAAAAACTGGTGTGTTTTCCCCACTAATGCAAATAGGTAAATTTTACAAGTCATTTTGCGCTGCACAGTGAAGAGTCACATGTCATCACTTGTTATTTTCTTGCATAGTGACTGTTCATTTAGGCGTCATTGCAAAACAACCTGACCTTGTCCTAGAAAACATTAAAGAATGTTTAACAAGTGATGCAGACCTGCTAGTTCATGCCAAGGGATCATAACATAATAAATCTCATTCACCAGCATAATGTTGTTTCAGCTCAAATCTGCAGTCACTTTGGGACCTGCTCTCTAAAAAAATAACAGCCACTGTTCAAATAAACTCAACACACAAGCCCAGACCTGGTGTTTCTGACATTCACAGGCTAGAGCTATTCTCATGAAGATTAATGTTTTTTTCTTCTTCTTTCAAGTAATCTGATATTAAACAAGTATTTATCAAGGATTATCATATCTGTTCAGGCTCTGAATGGTTATATGATCATTTGGCATTTACTTCTTTCCATGCAAGATGAAATCATTAAAGTTGAAAAAAGTGGGCATTTTTATGTACAAGTACTGCTTATTTACAATAGAGAGGATCAGCTGAACTTTGATTTGGCTGCTACTGAATTCAGTTGGTGAAAAAGCCCAGCAGGGATCTCAGCAGGTTTCTCAACCTTCAACCTCAACCATCAGGTTGTTGCCACACAAAACACAAGCTTGCACACTCATACCCTGTCACTTCAATGCACATGCAAAAGAAACACACATGCTTGCATAAACAAACACGCGCATGCAATTCGCACACAGGGTTGTCACCGCAAGTACACGGACGCACATAAACTATTTATACATGCAGAGAGGGAGATGAAGAGCATGTTCACTTAAATCAAGCATTCAGTGCACTGAAATATGCACTGTGCATGCTTAACTCAACATACAGATGCACCAAAGAGGAGAGAAAGCAGCACAGGGAGGCTTTTTCTTTTCTCCCTCAATGTGAGTTGTATGTTTGGATAAGAATAGAACCGCGTGATGCTGAAATAGCACCTTTTTACTGCACATCTGTTTACTTTGAAAGTGTATCTCTTGCATTCTTACACTTGACTTGGTGACTTCATTGCTTCCCTCAGGGCACAGAATATGTAAGTGAGTCAAGACACTCAACAGGATTTCTCTCTGCACGCAAGCAGCAACTGGTAAAGGGGGGGGGGGTCTACACTTTACCACAGCCTTGTGGTCTTATCTGGTCTTGATATATCTTAAGGTTCCCACTAAAACATTTAGGTTATGAACAGTAATTGATGATGAAATGACGGGTCTGTTTTGTAGTTGTTTTAGTCATATTAGACAGAATAAAATCTTCTGCACACTTTCTCCACAGCAGATTTAACATTTATTAGCTGAGCTTTCTGAGACACACTATTTACATATACAATATACAGTATATCCTCCATGTCAGGAGGGTAACAAACCTGTGTCAGATAAAGGAATCTGGTTTTCTGCTTTTCATGTTTTTAGGTCATTGTCACAAACAAATGGGAAATAAAGTTTAAGAAAATAAAATATTTCTATTTTAAATACTACCCTGAAAAAAACATTAACACATTTAAATATCAAACACAGACAGACAAACAGGGGCACACACCGTTCAAAGAATAGACATTTTTCACTGGAAACATTTTGACTTGTCACGGTAGGAAAACCACAGGTGTAAATAGTAAAGTTAACAATGACTGACGTACATTTTGCTTTCAGGATCCTGCTTGTGTGCATGCTGAGCATCATTTATATTCACGCACCATTTATGTTATTAGTAACATCTGTGCTTTTCCTACTATGGCAAGCTAAAATGAGGAATGTGAAAAACATCTATGGCCTCAAAACACTGGAAAAGCTGTCATAAATAAAGGGACTGTCAATTGTCAAAACTACTACGTAAGTGTACTGTACATTCAGGTACTAGATCTGATGTTTCTGACACACTGACCATCCTACTTTTTATGAAAACATTTTCTGATTCCTTTGTGACTAAAAGATCAGCTAATAAATGTACAAAATAACCTTGGTACAAAATAAAAAATATATATAATTATAACTGAAATATGTATGTTCCTACTGGATTGAAACTCAATGAAAACTAATGACCTCTGAAGTAATCTTACCATAAATATACTGTAGCATAATTAAGGAATTTATCATCATTAGCGTGCAGGCAGCACCTGACTCTTGACAAAATAAACATAAAACTACTCTCTTAGCAAACACACTACTTTCATGTGTTTTATTATTTCATCACATTGAATCCCCTTTTCAATATTATGGTCTTTCTTTATTGTTTTACAAATATTAAGTTATCCACAAAAATAAAATAACTTAGATAATAACCATATTAAAACATAAAAATACATACATACATACATACATACATACATACATTACAATACATTACATTTATGACATGAAAAAATGCATATTGCTGATATCTCCCAGAGTTTTCCTGGACACAGTTCTGTGTGCAAACTACTTATCAGAATCAAAATAATCTGTAACATCAGAAACATAATTCCAGATTTTTTTTCCCCCTCTGCTTTCAACACAGGATCATTTTTTGCTTAAAATAAATTACACTGTCTGATAAAAAACAGTACAGTACAACTCATACACGTAACTTGAGACCAAATATGATCTTCAAAATGTGCATATGGCAGAAATCTGTGTCAGCTTTGTTATTTATATAGCTGGAAGTTGACATCAGACTATGCCCGGTGTACATATGCACACATCGAAGAAGTGTAAGGAAAGTGAGTGTAGATATATTACAAGAAGCTTACAGTGTCGCACACAGTGCATTGCATCACAAAACAGGAAACACTTTGATTGATGACAGCCTTGGGTGTTTATAGTGCGAGGAACTGAAGCCTGTTCATGTGCGCTCAGTTTCCTGAGTCAAATTTATGGATGTTATTATGCAGTATTATTATGTTTTATTTACATTGCTGTTCAGATCATGCTGAAAATGAAATCCAACTTCACTTGATAAATTAATATGAGGGTCGACTGTGCACTGTACTCTAACAGTCTTCTTATTTTACATTGCACGCACAAAATAGACAACACATGGAACATTTTGGATAATGTTAATTCAGGAAGATTTATCTGTGCTGTGATTGGGGAGGTTGTAATATGTAATCTCAAAACAGCTGTACAAGCTTGGTTCTTTGAACAGTAATTTTTAAATTGATTCACAAAAGAACATTATAGTGTACAGGGCTATAGGTGCTTGTTCTTGTATTTGTGTGATTAATTCCTCCATTAAATGGGAAGGATTTTTTTTCAGCTGTGAGGGTTTGATATGAGGAATCCCAGGAAGCAGCATCAACAATCAAACTATCATATCAGACTTTACACTGGCTAAGGTTTTATCAACTATTAATCACGGTTGTAAGGTCGTCTTTTCCACTTTGAGCATCCTTTATTGTAAGTTTCTCCTTTAAACATATAATAGACATATGATAGACATCGTCCTAGGACTTGTTTCTGCCTTTTTTTTGCCCTGTTAGCTGCGTTTAACATTATGCACACAACAGTAATGTTGACTGATACAATTATAGAGCGTAGTTGAGCCAGACGATGATCCCCTGATTTTCAACTTCTTTGATAGGGATGTGTTCTAGCTGTAACCTGATAGCTGTTATAAACACTGAAACTTCTGAACTGCCCTCGAACAAGGCACTAAATCCTTAAGTGCTCCAGGTGTGATGTGCTGTGACGAATCCTGTGCACGGTTAATCCTGCTGTGTGAAACAGTCTATATTTGTCTCTCAAAAACACTGTGTAACATGGTGTTTATGCTGTAAATCATGGTCATATTGGTGATAGAGGGGTGGTGGAGGGGGGACTACCGTATCATTGATGATTTAGAAAGAAAAGAGAAATGTGATGTCCTCCCACACTTTTTGAGTTTCATGGGATGCAGTTATCAGCCTTTTAGCCTTTTGTACTATACATCTGATGCTATGATGATGTTTTTCTCTTGACTGCAATCTACTGCTTACTCTCTACTTCCTCTCAGCTCATCTGAATCCCATGTAGCTGCATGCTGGTCAACAAATGTTGCTGAACAAAAAAATAATATCCTGCTTTCAGATTTTTGAGTTTTCAGACATTTATCTGATGTAACTGTGCTCCTTTGTATCAACATCCACGCTCTCTGAGTTGAGCTGCATGTACACACTCTTACCAACATGCACATCTGTCATTCTGCTGGCTCAGTTGCTTCACACTCCGTCCTTGCTCTTCAGTTCTTGAAAGGAAAACAGCAGTCCACCGCAAAAAGTAATGGGGCACATACAGTATAACGGTCATGTTCCTCTTTCAAATTATTAATGTTTATTAAGTCTGTTCTTTCTTTGTTTTTAGCATGTAGTCTTTTTGCGTGTTTCTTCATTTACAGACACTGACCCACTCTGTTATCCTGCACTCTTCACAGACCACGTAGCAGCACCAGTGAAACTTGCAGTTGCAGCGTTCGCTCCGTGTCTGCTGTAGGATGTTATGGCCTCTCCCACAGCACAGACTTTCACAGTTGTCCATGCCGGGGCTGGTCTTGTTGCAGATCCGGCCCTGCGTGCCTGCTGAGTCCGAGCCCAGGTCCCGCTCACAGAAATCTGGCGACTTTTCAAAGTAGACGAGTTCGTTGATGCTTGGCCGCCGCCGATGCGTGTGATGGTGGTGATTGTGGTGGTTGTTCTGATGGTGGTGATGGTGGTGGTGGTTGTGATGGTTATGGTGGTTGTTGTGGTTGTTGTGGTGAGAGTGGTCTAGTTGTCCGGTGTTCCGATTATGAGCCTTGATGAGCGTGGCGATGTGGAAGCGTTCTTTGAGGATTGAGCCGACCACCCGGAATTCAGGGGTGACCTGCCAGCAGGTCTTTAGCTGGCAGCTCCCTGATGTCCCGTGGCACTTGCATTTCCTCCTCATGTGGTCGAGCACCACCTGTGAAAAGCACAGACGGAAACAGGCAAAAAGAGAGAGTGGGATGGAGTGAGGAAGTGAGCAGAGGCGAGGGAGGGGAAAAAAAGAAAATGAGAAAGATTAATGGCTTTCTTGATCACAGGTTGCATTTGAAGTCAGATATAAACGGGTACAGACTGCATGTCATATTTCATACTTGCTTTACTTCAGTGTTTTTTCATTTGTCTGTTCTTCTAAGCAAGCTACGGTTCCACTCTACTATGAATGACACATAATGCCCTGAAGAAATATTGGTCCCGCATTTAAAAAGCCAGGTGGTCCAACTCTGAGTCTGTTGTCAAACATACTGATATCAAATAACACAGATGGATGCTGGCATTACCCAAACAGATAGGAGTGTCATTATTCATTTTTTGGCATCAGGTAACGACTTGAAGCATGACCCACATGTAGGAGCACATTAGGCACCAGAGCATTGCAGTATTTACATATTTTCACTTTAATGGTTTAATGCTGGCCGGTGAATTCCTTGACAACATGGATACTAACAAGCAACAGTAGATTTTTTCATTACATGTCAATGAACTAAAGCCATTTTCACTTGTTCATCTTGTACAGCAAACTGTAAGCCTTGATATAGCAAAGCACTACAATATCCACAATTTAAATCATATATAGGATCTTTAAAGTCTTAAAAAACACTTTTCATATCTACAGTACATCTGCATGCATAAACAAGCACAAAGTGTCCTGTTAGAGCATGGCCAACACTGCAAGACCAACCCACGCCTTTTAACAGCAGCAGCAAGTTTGTGTAGCAATCCCTGTAAGGACATTTCATTAACTTCCATTCATTGTGGACAGCGTAACTCAATGCCTAACTCGAACTTTAACCATAACCAATTTAATACCTAAACCTAACTTTAACCTTACCTCAATTTACACTTTACCCTTGACCTTAACCAAGAACTCAGAAATGACGTTTTGCCTCATTAGGACTGGGCTTTGGTCCCAATGAAGACTACAAGTCCCAACAAGGTTGGTGTTTGTACCGTAAAAGGTCCCAATGAGGTAACACAAGTACAGACAAACACACACACACACACATACACACAAATAGCATGGAGGAAATATTACTGGGATGGATGGGGCTCATGCCATGTGGGATGTACTGTGTGTGAGTGTATGTGTGTATGTGTTCATCAGTCATCACAAGGTCTAAACTTTAAGATCCAATTACCAACAGGAACACCGGGCCACCCAGAGTACTGACAGATGCTGCTTCTGCTGCCGCCCCTATCAACACACACACACACACACACACACACACATGCACGCACGCACGCTGGACACTTGCACAGTTAAACACATTGCACACGTGCTAGCAATAATGCTAATCTCCACACATGCACAAAATATGACTGTCACCCACACACACACAGACAGAGTAGGCAAAATTATAGTATAAGCTACTACTGTAATAGAGATAAGTAAAAGAGTTTGGTTTTCATGCTGTGGATGCAGTGAAGGTATGAGCATGGAAATCTCTTAAGAGCAAGAGCACCATTTGGATCATTTTGCCTGTTAAGAAATTATATAGCCAACCCCCGCTCCATTATTTAACTAAGATCACATCCATTGACGAGACAGAAAAAGGAACAGAAAAAAAAAACAGAGAAAAAAAAACTAGAGATGGGAGTATGTATCTATTTAGTGTGGCAATCCAGTTATCCACTTCTCCACAGCTAAGGTTGATCTGGACCAACGCCAAAAAAACAGATACTTCACTTTCCTTGATTCCCCATGCTTTATACCACTTTTCTCATGGGGAATGAGAACAAGTTGTGGAATACTTAAGAGGGCTTGGTTTGCGTGCAGCAAGGCTCCATTTCACGCTGTGCTGTGTGGGTTTCCCAATTGAGCAAGCCATGCAGCGTAAAGCAGAGGAGGGAAAAAAATGTGTCCCTGTTCTGGAGCATGAATGAGTAGAGAGGTGGATGAAAGAATGAAACTGTGATAAATGGAGCTACTTGACTCATCTGCTTGGAATGAACAAGTATAGCAAAAGAAAACACTCCAGTTTGCCACAGAGCCAAAGTTAATAGTGATCAGTCACACCGACTCAAAAAAGCAATAAAACAAAAAATATCAGACCACCTGTGGAGCAGGGAAGGTCATGATACATCCAACTTGATCTGCAACAAACTCAAAGATATACTTAAAGAGTTAGGGTTAGATTTCTTACTTGTTTACTTACATCTATGCAGACTTTCTAAATATGTCTACGTGATGATATGTTTATGTTACTATCACAAACTTTCTAGAAATGTAGGGCATTTGAGAAAATTAAATGGTCTGAAGCTGCAACTTAAAATCCTTTAGACAGTGTATTATAACAATTATACAGAAGAATGCAAACGATTTTCAGCTTTTGCATCACTGCATTTTTTAGCTCATAATGTGTTAGGATAACAGAAAGTACCATAACCAAGTAAGCATGGATTTTGGATAAACATGGCTCTACTGTTGTGTTTAAAAGAAAGTTTAAGGAAGCTGTGATCAGTGGTGAAGAGACGCTAGAGGCTGTAAGTCCTTTTTGTAAACAACATTATAATAGCTCAAACAGTACTTGCACTTTAAGAATTCAGATTGCAGCATTCGGTTCAGTTTTTACATAGGGGCAGAGGCAACCCCAGAATCACAAACATGCTGGCCTTAAACACACAGCAAAGTCTGTAATCATAAAGCTCTCCAACCCACTTAAACCTTAAAGAGTCAGACTGTCCTAGGAGTCATAATTGCATCCACATTGCTACTGTTTGAAGGTACATTCACAGCAGGATAGCAGTTTAAAAGTACAGTAATACAACAAAAAAGCTTTAAAAAAAGTCGTATTTCAATTGACATTTAATCATATTATTGCAGGAGTAAAGGCCAATTCTGAGAGATTATGAACAACAGCAGCGTCTTTCAAACTTTTTATGTGTATCCGAATAGAATGGTTTATGTAAGAATAAATATTTTCCTGAGGTAGAAACAACATGCAATGCCTGCACAACCGTTGCTGCTCTAGCTCTACCGCATGTCTGACTTCCATAACTCAGAGTCAGAGTGCGGAAAAATGCTATTTTGCTCCCGGTTTTATTAGCCTGTGTGTCACTATAAAAGGATAATAGCCGCATCCTACAAAATTTAATTTAGAATCAGCCACTCTAAGCTTACTTTTACAACTTCTTGCGACTCAACTTACGTCCAACATGTTAACCAATGACGAGGCCTGCTGCAGCCTTCTAGATTTAGAAGGGAATACAACTGGTATTTATTTAAAATGTAACATATCTGCCAGTTTGAGATCAAAAGAATAGCAACTATGAGTTATGTTTAAGACTGGATCTATCCATTAAACATATGAGGCATGCTGCACACCCTAAGGTCTGACTGGGCCGAGCTTGAAGTAAAAGCAGTTGCAGGCTCCTAAAAAACCTCAACAAAAGAATATAACTACAGACGAAAAGTACTTTGTGTGTGTTGGGGAAATGTCAAATGTTCCTTTGACATGTAGTTGAAAGGCAAACAGGTACAATCAGACTCTTAACAGGTAATAGGAAATAGGGAAGCTGTCTGCTCTTGCTATATCCGAAGTGGTCTGTCAGTGTGTAATGTGGAGTGTTGATCCATCTGACAAAAGAGCTCTGGGGAAACGCCTGTTGAGTACATTTTGTACAAGTGGAAAGTAAAGAAGAAATGCACCACAGCACCCCTGATTTAACTTATGAAAAGCCTACATTACACTTTGAAATTAATTTTGATTTAAAGGTGTCTGACAAAATAAATGACTCGTGCATTAACTTGTTCAAATGCATGACACTGCGTCTAATCAAATAACAAAGGAATGACTTGGCACAGGGAGTTGAGATCAATCATTTGTTGATTTGCATCCAGTCGTGTTCAGATTAAAAAGATGAGTCAGAAAAAACAAACTGTCTTTCCTGACCTAACATCCTGATCTTCAAGTCAATCTTTTTCCCAATTTGATCATATTTACCAGATATAAACTCTTAAAGTCTATAAATTGGCCTGCTTAAGCGATTATGACATGAAAAGTCGTTATTTTCTGGTTTCTTCCAGTTCACTTTAAGTTGTACCTGGGGCTATGACTGTGTGTAACAAAGGAGAGAGGGAGTTGTCTGTCTCTTTATCTGTGTTTTCACTATCTGACTTGACTACTGCGGAAAAAAGGAAGAAAACTGATGTAGTGATTTATGGTTACCCTGTTGTAGATCACGACAATTTGCCCTGAGGACATTGAGGGTTGGTGGAGGAGGTGCTGGGTGGTGGGTGGTGGAGCAGAAGGGGGAGTATACTGTAAATGGGGAGGTGAGGGGGAAAGAGAGAGGAAAAGAGGATGACAGGAGGAGGAGATGATCTTTGGATTATCTCTTTGCTGTTCCTCCAATGCTTGTGGACATGCAAAAGCTGTTTGTGTGTGTGTATTACAAAACACCTGTCCGTCTGGCCGATACTCTATCTAGGCTCAGCCATCATGTTCTGCTGCTATCAGCTTTATCCTGTAGATTAGATTATAATCAGTTTTCCAGTCTAACTTATCATGAGCCAGGAAATGTACAAATATTATCCACACAACCTGAGTCACATTATACAAACTATAAAAAGCTTGATTGGGAATAACCCTTTGCATAATCCACTTACTGTCAGCTATGGTAATATGTCTAGAGACTCAGTAGACTTTGAGAGGAGTTAAATGGGTCACTGTGTTAAACAGGGGAACATGCTGTCTGTTAGATCTGTCTGTAAAGTATTATTATTTATCTGCATTAAAGTATCATTATTTGAAAAGGTGCTTTACTTGATGAAAAATGGAAAACTTCTAATATATTCTATTCCACATGGGCTTACATGTTCAGTACATAGATGTAATTGCAGTTAGAAACAAACATCTGGCAAGTTTTAATTGGCTTTCAGAGTGAGACAGAGGTGTCTATAAAACAACCCCAGACAGAGATCAAATACGACATGTTGGTGGCAGATTAGGACTGCAAGCTACATAATATAGTAAAGTGGAGAGAGTACAACATGTTTGAGTAGAGCAGAGCAGACTACCGTGCAATGAAGGGGAGTGGATGAAGTAAACTAAAGATCAGAGGTGGTGTCTGGCCTGGTTACCACAGTCAGACATTCAAAATGAGTGCATTAATTAGGTAAAGGTGTGGTTATTGTAAGATGCATTCTTACTCATCTGCCCTTACACACTGTTTCATTAGATTTTCACCTTTACTGGATGACAAGCAGAATCAAAAGACACAAAAACAAGAGGCCAGAAAGAGACGTTAACATATGATGAAGGATGCCAGTCAGAACTGAACTGGAAAAGTTACTTGAGCTACCTGACTACCAGGACAACTGCACCTGCACACTTTACACACATTTTTAGGCTAGTTTCATTTTGTGTCAGGATAAATAGAATGAATATGTTGATCTTATGTATTTGCACATCTAAAACACATTCCCCTCACTAATACTCAATAATTACAGTGATTATTTTCTAGAACATCCAAACTTAATGAGGCAGTTGTTCCTTTGCTGCATGCAAGTGCCTGTTACGGCCTTTCCATAACACCTGCTGAGCATGACTAGAGTATGCCAAAGGTGAAGTGTTACCACACTCCTTTTAACCTAACGTTACACCTATTTTGTCATCCTATCCGAATATGAAGATTTGGCTGAGTCAATACTGACTCAGTGATAATGATCGCTCAGTGATTCCTCTCTACAAAGCTTTTTATAGAGGGAAAGTCCATGCAACATGACATACTGTACATAACAACACAAATATTTGATGGAGAGGAGTAGCAGCTACTGTGGAGTTAAGCAATGTGCTGGCTGTCTGTGCTTGTAAGATCTTTGATGATGAATCCTACACTAAAAAGTACTAGATTGTGCTCATTATCATCAAATATGTGTCTAATCCCCTTCACAAGCTAATCTTCAAACTGGGCTATGTGTACACAGGCAATATGGGAAATCTGTAACAGCTTGTTATATGATGTAAAACGCTTTCATTTTAGTCACAATGCTAATTCACACTTACGATCAACACCTTTTCGCAATAATGTTCCCAGTGTGGAGGCACAGCAGTTGAGCAACTTCATTGCCAGTCATAATCAACTGCAGTTTACCAGTATAATTTAGGGCTTATTGCCTGTTTTGTAGGGCGCATTGAATTTAATCACTGGTCAATCCCTGTGTCATCACCGTTAAGTACTTTTGGGAAAATCCTAATCTAATGTCTATGTGTCCCACAACCGACCCTTCTCACTGATAAGCAGCAGACTAGTCTGCACGCTGCCTTGTGTTTGTCAGTTCAAAGAAAATCTACCAAAGGGCCTTTAAAGCCAAGCAGAAAGCCAAGGCAATATCAAAGCACACAAACAAATCCCACAGCAGCACATTAAGCCCAGACATCACTTTAAACAAATCAAACGCCTTGCTTCAAAAGAACAGTTAAACGCACACAGACAAATACACACGTACACATGCAAACACAATGACATGCAATTACTGTGCAAATGCATATCTACAGTTTACATTACAAACTATACTACACTAGAACACATCTGTAAGTGCATGTGTGTGTGTGTGGGTGGGTTTGTGTGTATGTTTGTGTGGTATTTACTCACTGTTAAGTGCACACTTTGTCCACAGTTCTCATTTAGAGAGTCTAATAAAACATTATTACCAGCATAAGCACTTCCACCTGCTGAGCTTTTACTATGAAACATTTGCCTCTGTGTCATGTGTATGTGTGACTGTATGTTATAAGGGTAAGTGTGTGTACATGTGCTCATGCATGCCTGCGTGCATGTGTTGATGTGTGCGCAGTGGGTCAGATCAAATACTCCCCCTCTGTACTGTCAGGACTCTGGAATGCTCTGCACACCACTGATGATATGAAATGGCCTCTAAGGAGCTCAGGACTAACCCCGCACTAATGTTGCTATTTAGGATCAAACACACTTTGCTTTTCGTGTGGGTTCTGAGTCAACGAATTAACGTGAATGGCTTCTCCAAAACAGTTTATCATGGCTCAAAGGTTAAATTAGGCATAAAAGGACCTACGGATCTCACTATTGCTGGTTTGGATCAAGCCACAGGGGGTGCTGCTCTTAGATTCATTATGGTTCAAGTGAAGTCTGATGATGAAGCAATGTTGCACTTAAACATCAACAGTTTTCCAGCTGGGGGTATCTTAGTTGTCAACACATTTCTCTTGGGTGTGAGAGGTTGAGGGCTGAGGTTATTTCCCTTTTCACTGATGCTCCTATAGCTCTTGACTGAATTTCAGTCTCAAGTAGTTCCCTGAGAGGTTTATGAGTGGGGCTATTTCTTGGAGTCTCTAACACATCAACATAAAGGAGAAATAAAGCATTTGATTTACTTGCTAAAGTAGAAATCGTAGGCCAGCCGAATACAACTGTGTCAGATGCTTTTGACATGCAGTGCAAGTGTAAAGTCACCCTTAATGCCAAAACCTCATTATACTTTTTCATCATTACTGACAGATTTTTTGCTGCATCTTTACTCCCACTTATGTACAGTGAAGTCAGCAAAGTCATCATAAATCAGCAAAATACAAATACAAAATCATAACACTTGAGATGATTTGCAAAGAGTCAGGACAAATGTCTCAATTGTTTAAAATGTGTTTGGAACATCAGATTGACTAAAAAGGGGGTGAAAGGAGTTCAAGTGTAAAGTTTCCTTGCAGAAAAAGGGCATACCATATTTCCTTACTCCCCTGAAGTTAGGCCCTGATGGTAAATTGTAATTACCAGAAGATGCTTGCCAGTAACGCAGCACACTGTTGCATAGCCAGCACTGTCAACACCTGCCTAATGAACAAGACAGGATTCAACAGAACCTCAGCATTGTAACCACTGCAACATGAACACAAGGAAAGCCTGCCAAGCATTTGTTTTGAGGTGTGCTCTCTAAACGATGGAGAAGAACCTTGTGAAGAAAAAAGAGAAAATAAAATAAGTTGGCTAAGAAATTTACTGCCCCACTGAAGTGTTTCCATGTCTTAAGCAGCCATTTTAAACATGTAGTCAGGCTTTTAAAACTACTCTTATTAACTCCTGAACAGTAGTGTGATTTACTTCAGTGGAAATCAACAGTAACATGGAGGACTGGAGGGAGAATAAAACCTGATAAGTGAGGAATGCAAAACAAAATGTTGACTGTTTGACTCATGAAACTAATAAATCATACCTGAAGACAATTATAAATCACTTACATTAATTAATTTCCATTTGTAAATCAACTTTCACATTAAATAGAACCATTACTTGGGTAGCAAACACCTTAATTGACTGTTTTTACATTTTTTTAAATTTGTTTGGAGGGGATTTATCTATTACATTTTTAAATAATTAAAAATTTCTCATGTATTTTTTTACTAACTTCATTATAAAGTGAGTATAAACAAGCAGCTGGTTACTTTGCACATATACTACATACACGTAACTTTATATGTGACATTGATTGACATCATGTGTAGACAAATCTCCCACCTTATTAATTTCTTGTGCCTGCATAGTGTAGAGCACAGTATTATAATCAGCCCTGCTGGAGAGAAGTTGGAGGAGGTAGGAGAGGGGGAAGAGGGAGGGAAGGAAGGGCGAATCTCTTTCTACTTTCCGCCCCGGTGTTTGAAGTCTAAAATCTTTTGCAGGGTTTTAAACATCTGTTTCCAAACTGCCAGCAGCCACTAATTAGGGCTAAAAACAAGACGGGACGTCGTGAGAACCCTGGGGTGGGCATGAGGCGACATGCACACCCCGCTAAAAAACCACCGCATTCCTCTACTTAAAGACTGCTTCTCTGAAAGGGGGAGTGGGGCAGGGGGTGGAGCGGCAGAGTGAGGTGAGGTGGTAGTGGCGGGTCGGTGGGAGGAAAGAATCACGGGAAGGGTAGGCATTAT
Organism: Scomber japonicus; assembly: GCF_027409825.1. NCBI lineage: Eukaryota > Metazoa > Chordata > Actinopteri > Scombriformes > Scombridae > Scomber > Scomber japonicus. Next base: position 10,329,447 of record NC_070588.1, read on the forward strand.
TTTGAGGCCCCACCTGTCAGTGTTTTCTGTTTGATACTAGGGGCCATGTGAGTGCTTGTGTGCTTGTGTGTGAGTGTATCACAAGATCTTAGAAGGGTTTTGTTGCGGCTTTCAATACCATTTGAAGTCATCAAGGTGCATGGTATTTTACAGTATATACACTAAGTTTGCTCTATGTCTCTCCCTCCTTTTGTCCCCCTCTCTCTATCTCAGTTTCCCTCCTTTTTTTCCAGCCAGGTATTGCTTCTGTACGTTACAGTGAATGAGTAATCTTCAGCTTGTGGTGAGCTCTAACAAGTCAGCCAGACTCTTTTGAGCAGCTCCATGTAAAAGCCAGTTTAAAGAACCCTACTAAGGTCACCAGGGGTCATCAGGCTTGTGTCAAAATATAAGAGGTACAGGTCAGGAGCACTGGGTATCATTTAGTCCCTGCTGGTCGTAACCAGAATCTTTGCAAAAAAAAAAAAAATGAGGTGGACTCTTTGATGTTGCTGATGACTGCCTCAGCTCGCCTGGCTGGAAATAGAAGCCTGGCACACAGAAAACAAAATTTATTGTGAGGAATCTGAGAGCCAATATTTATCCTTTCTAAATATCCTTCTGGAAAGATCAAACTGTAAATTAAAATGAAGCTGAGTAGAAGCACTTTCAGTTTGTTGTTTTTTTTCTTTTGAGCTTCTATTGCTCTCCTCCTCCTCTTTTAAAGGGTGTAATTACATTTTCAGATTTTGAAATATTTTCTTCAAGGCCTGTCACCTGACAAATAGTGGAACTGGCCTAGTTTGATAAACCTGTTTTTATATGTACCATTGTATAACCATTGTATAAAGTTAAATAATTAGTCTGTATAATTTACTTTGTTAACATTGCCTTTAATTGGCATTGTACATTTGAAATTATGCCTCTTTTATAACAAGGAAGCACCGTAATGAACTTATCCTGTCATTTTTTGTTTCCTGTCAGGTAGAGTTGGTTTCCACACCTTATCTTTCCGATCAAATTCATAACACAACCCACTAGCTACTGTATTTTTTAACACACACACCGAGCCATTATACTGCAGAGCAATCTGAGTCAAAACACATGAGAGACACCAGCTTGAGTCTGACTCTCTCACTCTAACTTCACAGTTTTATCAAGACAAACACAATGAAGAATTTCTCTGTCAGCCTTTTGCCAACTCATCTCTGTGGTAAATATTTCATATGATGAGCTGTATCATACAACCATCATCAATTAAGGTTACGCTTATCATATAATGAAAGCAGCCCTTGAATATTAGGCTAATAGGCTAACATGTGTGCTATCATACCTAAAGTTTTTTTTAAGTTAACAATGACCATCTCCACATGCCATTGTAATATTAAAATGAAGCTTAATGTAAGTTCAAGCAGGAAAACTATCTTATGTTACTCATGCATTATCATTCCTCTCTCTCTCTCTCTCTCTCTCTCTCTCTCTCTCTCTCTCTCTCTCTCTCGCTCGCTCTTCTGTTTCTCCTAACAGCTAATATTAACTATTTTTGTTAAACCAATTTTGTCGTTAAACGATTTTGCAATAGTATCAGCCAATCATGTCTTAGTTCTTCTTCTCATGTCCTTAATCTCAGCATCCTCTTTATCCATCACCACCACCAGTGTCCATGGGGGGATATCCTACTCTACTGACGACTTCATTGCAACAACACACAACACAACAACGATGACCTCAGGATGGTGTCCAATCACCAAAGACTTTTTTACATTTCTCATAGTTGTGCATTTGTCAATAAAATACTTGTTCGCTCTAATGAAGTCTCTCCTGATTAAAATAAGGTTAACTTCAAGTAATACTACCCTTAACCTTTATAACCCATTATTGACATTATTACACATTAAATTCCACACTTACTCACTCAGTGTCTTGTTGGACAGGCTGACAGGAAAGACAAAACAGGATCAAAGCTTGGATGTTTTGGATGTTGGATAGTGTGTAGATCTCCCTGCCACTATTTCCTAGAACTTAAGTATAAGGAAACATGTGACCTCAAGGGACACAGTAGACATAGTAAAGACAACACACTGTCACTGAGTTTTGTGCAATTACTTAATACATCCAAACAGAAAGATAAGGATTAAAAATGCAACATATTCTTTCCTTGGCTCATGACATCGTTATGACTCATGTCAAATCAGCCCCCACCCAAAGTTTACTTCCAAATCCACAGCACTGATTGGTATTTATGTCACTAGTTGTACATCCATGGCTACCATCGCATCTACCGCTGGGAGCTGCTAGCTGTTGTTCAGTTCGACTGACGCTCTCCACATTTGTGTTTTGTCTGCATAATCAAGGAAACCAGAAGTAAACTGATGGAAAGATACAGGCCCAAATTGCTAAGGAGGAAACGGGGAACAATGAACAATTTACGGTCGCTTCTTGTCTCTGTTCCACCACAGAGCTGGAGATCGTCAAGGCTTATCACTGTCATTTACATCTTTCTCTCTCGTTGCCCAAGGCAGAAAACTCTGTAGGAACAAGTTAGCCAAAAGAAGTAAGAAATCACAACAAGAGATTCAGTTATTAAAGCCGCTTCAATGATTTGTTATTGGCATACAATTTAGAGTTTCTAAAATACTTATATATACCTCAGAAGCATCGTATTGGAGCTTTCTATGCTGCAAAAAATACCCCAAAAGTAACTGCGTGACAAAAAATATAGGTGTCTGATTTCTATGTAATGATAACTACAAGAGAGATAAATACTTTTTTAAAATGAGAAATAGGGAAAATCTACTCAACTATGGTTTTCACTGTCCTTAAAATCCTGGCTGATATGACACAAGCTGACTGAGCACGGCCGGGACACAACCACCATCACAACAGAACAAAATTTGTCTAAACTGGTTACCTTCCTCATCTATCAAACAGAGACTGAGCGTGGTCTGTTTACAAAAAAAGCCCTCAGGAAGTTAAAGAAATTATAAAAAATTCCCGAAATAAACAGCAAAGCAGGAGCATGGTGCAGCTGGTTAAAACAGTGCTACTTAAAATTAGATGGCAGTTATACTCATCTAATGGTCTTTATTATACAATGAATCTGACGATAACACAAAAAATACTAGTTAAATGCACTAAAATCAACTGACTTCTATTGGCTTTAACATAATTTTGATTCAATGTTTCAGTGAATGGTTTTGAAATATTTGTCAAAGGGATAAGTAATATACGGTGAGTCAGAGTCTGAAAGAGAGGGAACAATTACTCCCACCAGACATGCAGGGTAATCCCTAATGCTGTGTATTTAGGCAATCCAAATACATGAAAGAAGAATCTTATTGGGAATTCCCACTGTGGTCACCTTAACTACACATACTTCTCCTGGCTTTACACTGGGAATTCAGTACATGACACAGCACAAATTATGCTTGATTGGACACCAAGCTCATAATGATATGAAACTTTTCTTTTTTTTACTTGAAACTAACCAAACAAAACCAGAATTAATTGAAAGCTTTCTCCAAAAAAGCTGATCAGTGTAACAGAATTAAATAAAAACTACTAAAAGCTACTATAAAACTGTCACATGCATAAATATCAACTGTCTTTTCGTGCATAGAAATTTTGAAAAGTTGCACCACCACTAATAACCAGAATAGCAACATTATAAACTATCTATCCTCCATTAGTGATGTTTTCCAAGCAATTCCTTTTGTGGGAGAATTTCTCCGAAAGAGGGAGAGGCAGTTATTGTATGTTTCATTGGAATAAAACCGTAGTTGTGATAAGATATCCGGAACACATTTTATCAGAATTGTTGCAATCAGTGTGTTGTGTTATGATAAAGGTCACATTTTAATTTGAAGTATTTTCAAAGAGACTGCAGATATGTAGAGTAAACATGGAGCTTAGGCCTGTACACTTGCAAGCACACACCCACACACACACACGCACAGACACGGAATCCCTCGTCTCTCATCTATCTAAATATAAATATACACAAACAATCTATGACAGCAGAAATAAACAGCAGTGTAATAATGAAAGACCAATGTTGACCTAGCCAATAAAATGTGTGTCGTTCACTGTAATGTTATCACTGGCCCAGTAGCCTTCTAACCACACAACCTCTATCTGTTTTAGCGTATAGTGGGTTTTTTTGTGTGTGTGTAAATTATATTAAAGATTTTGTAATATTTAAATTGATAGCAGAGATATTGCAGATAATGAATCTAATTGTGCATTGCAGATGCATAGAGGCTCAAAAAGTAACCAAACTCAGTGATATGTGGAATTATGGTGGAAATAACAGAGCGTTCACTTCGCATAAACTACCTCCTCACACTATTATGTTTAATTTAAAGGACTCCTCCAATGATGAATGTTGTACTTCTATAAGCTTAGTGGACTTAATACAGACTGATTAAAAGAAGAGTGGTCAAAATTTAAGTTAAAACTAAAGCAGCTCCCTGACTGGTAAATATCCATGTCTGAAACTTCATGCCCCCAGTTTGTAACACAGGCTTCCTGCTAAAAAGTAGTCATATCCAAGCCCCAACTGAGATAACAATGGTGAAACTGAGAGGTGGAGGGATCAGGTTTATTTTTTGAAACTTTGGAAAGCTCTATCCTGTCGTAAAAACAAGTAGTGTTCCTCCTGACAAGTAAATTGAACTTGATGCGTAAAATGGCCCCTTTTAAATGGAAGAAAAAAGTCCCAAATTGCTGAAGTAATTTAATTAAAAGTGAGTCAAAGCTGTTCAGCACTGGGGCAGAGTAAACAATCATTTTGAATTTGTCTGACATGAATGGGTAAATGTAATCAAAATCTTCCTCAGAGAAAATGTTGCAAGGGTTTCTGTTGCAAGACGAAAATACAAGTGATGCAAGCTTGGGGAAACAAAACACACACGCACGCACACACACATGCACACACGCGCACACACACACACACACACACACACACACACACACACACACACACACATACATATATCCTCTCATTTCAACTCACCTGTCTGCCAACTCTATTATTATGCAGCCTCATACGGGCATGGATGTCCTTGTAGGTCTCACGGGCATCCAGGAAGTCCCGAGAGAACTTCTCTCCGAATTCCACATCAGGGCTGCAGCCGCCCCATTCCCAGGAGTCTTGGGGTCCTGGCAGGTCAGCGGGGAAGTGTTCCATGACGCCATGTACCATGCCCTTCCCCCGGTGGATGGCCTCCAGTTGCAAGCGATGCAATTTGATGCGAAAGGCCTCCTCGTCGCCACGTCGCTTCTCGTCACAGCCGCACGCCTTCAGTTTGCCCATGGAGCAGGCGTTGGCCACCGCGTGCACCACGCCTGCTGCTGCAATTGCATACGCAAAGGCACTCTCTCTAAAACCTGTTGAGGTGAGAGTGGAGGAAGAGGAGCCATTTCATATAAACAGAATTATGATGTTGCTATATAACCTAATGTGGAATGTGAGAAGCATCAAAATCAGGAAAAACAAGTGTTTGGAAAAGAAAACCCTGGAATATTTTCTTTAAAAAATATCTTAGTCCAAAACATGTGTTCAGTTAAAATGGCAGTTGCCAAGAGGAAGATGGGATTGACACTCTCTGAACTGACACCATACTTCACTGCTATGTCCAAAATGACATAAGTAACACATGAAGATCTTATGAAAACTGACATTAGGACTGTGTCAGTGCTCTGGAATTTGCATTGTTTCTTTTAAGGAGCGTCTGTGGAGGCATTATGAGTTATGTTATAACTTGGAGTTTGTGTAAAATGTTATCAAATGACCTGCGGGCAGAACATACCACTGTGCATGTGTCATGAAGCTTTCAGGTGAAATGAGAGGATTACCAGGTAGATGGAAGATGTGGAATGACATTTGCTAGATAACAAGCCACATTCAGATTGCTATGAAAAAGACGGAGTTTCCTCCAGTGTATTGAAACCCCGGCCGCTCGCCAGTTCTGAGCTGACTCCCTCCACCAGGCAGGCCTAAGCATTGGGGAACTAAAAAAAAAAGGATTTTAAGATGTTTTCTAAACTAAAACGTGATGTAGAAGTAGCATACCTCCTTTAAGGTATAGCTTGCTGTGGTTGATAGAGAGAGAGAGAGGGAGAGAGAGAGAGAGAAAGAGTGACAGAGAGAAAGAGAGAGAGAGAGAGAGAGAGCGTGTGGGTGACAATGAGGCTGCAGTGACTGGAGCAGTGGGTATAAAATTAGCAGTATAGCTGTGAACAGTGCAGTATTTACAGTTTATGCTGTCTGTCAGTCAAAATATGCTACAACTCCTCAAGACCCAAGCCAAGTTCCCAAGTTATGGGGGTTAGCCCTGTAGCTAGCAGCTTTTCCAGCCCAGGCTCACTTAAGATGGACTCGTTTAAGGTGGACCAGCTATTCTCATTTTAGTGACAATCTCAGCCACTCCTCCAAAGCTCCTTGCTCAGCACCCCCCTCCCCCACAGGCCTAACGTTTCCAGTGGAAACCCTGAAAAAGGTGCTGTTAACAAGTGCTGTTAGTTGTGGTAAATGGTTCATTTTTACCCAAAGTAGAATCATAGACTCAGAAATAGAAGCAAAACAGTTTCCTTGGTTAAATTTCTGCTGTAAAACCGCTGGATACAACTTTAACATGTAAAGTGATTTTCCTAACCCTAAAACTCAGTTTAATAACAGCCAAATGAGCAAAGCAATGACATCTTTTAACATCTCTGTTAGCAGTGTGTGCCATGAGGCTTGGTAAATATACACTTTAATGCTGTTTTGCACGCTTTGTTTCATACAAGATAAGTTATGGTGTTCTGTAGTATTAGAGCTTCCTCTATTTTGATAAGGATACACAAGACTGTGTTCACATGTTTATATATACACACATGCCAAGGCTCATAAAATCCAGGGGAAAACATCTGGGACAATTGCAATTAAGTGTTCCAAACACTTGCGTACTTTGCCTCTGTAGACCAGCTGAACATGAACACCCCTTCACCACACCTATTGGAGGACACACACAGAGGACAGACACACTGTTACTAATCAGGGCTGTTTCTACTTGTGTCTGTCCTACTGTTTATGTGTAAAATGTGTGGCTGTGTATGTCGCTGTCCAGCTGGTTGCATATGCTATCTATGTAATGAGTAGAATGGTAGCTAGATAGCACTGGCATTTGTGCTGCAGCACTCTACTAAGTAAGTCCTACTGGGCCTTTGAACCAAATTGGATGCATTTCTGGCTCTTTATACTTCCCGCTGTAAAACTCTCTCATTGCTTTCCTCCACAACTAATCCATTTACCTTCTTTAAAGCCTTCAGCACTTTCCAAGCTCTTTCTTCCAGCTTGTAACTATTACCTTTGCTATTCTTAGGTGAATGGTTTGGTCACTGACTTACTTTTCTGGCTGACTGAGTAGCAACAGATGACTGGAGATTGATACTTTTATCTGGTTTTATTATATCTCGCACTTAAGCTTGAGGATCAAAGCGTGTGTTGTTGTATGTGCATGTGTTTAGCTCAGAGCGGTTGAGATGACTTACTCCTTGTAATCTCTTTAACGTGGCTCAGACAGACTAACTGCATGTAGAGGAGGTAGTTAAATGACTATGTGCATGTAATCTCTTTATACAATGTGTGACTGCTTTGGCCTTTGCATCTAAACACATCCCTTTCTCCTAGACAGCAAGACTAACTGGCATGTGGCACATGTAATGAGTGCGAACGCTACCACAACAGATCTGTAATTCAGCCAACTAATGTTACACCACTCTTCTCTTACACACGCATACACTGGCAATATAAACACACGTATGTATCCATCCTATCTATGTTGATATAGTTGTGTGACCAAAAAAAAATCCATGTCCAATTGTGGAATCCGTGAATATTGAAGGATGAAGTGCGACAGCAGCACTTGCACTTGTACCCTCTACAGTTTCCCTTCATGTTTGTTGTTATATCTCAGCTTACTGCCTGTTAGCATGGTACCCTCAGGTTCTTTAAGCCCCACTGGCAGTCTTACTTACTGGTGTAGAAAACAGTGAAGATTATAATGGAAACTTGTGAAGAAAACATGAAAAGAAACCACGCAGGAGTTTATAGCACAGTGCTTGAGGGGGGAAATGATTCAGGCTGCTTGTTGGAGTCAAATAAAAAGCTAGGAAACTGGCACTGCCCTTTTTAGCACTGTTTGATGGTATTTCCTTTTTATATTTTTTAGGTAAACATAATATTATTTGATACTTTATGAAACATGATCTACATTTTGACACCCTTGCTGTCAGGCTGTAATTCTTTGATTTTTGTGTGCTAAAAAAGGGTGAAAAAGCACGTAAAGAAAAAAAACTTGTACATAAACTCACTGCAAATACAAAATTTGTGCTGCTTGATCAGAGTATGCTGACCTTCAACTTTCCATCTGATGACTAAAACACAGTTATGATTCAAACATTCCTGCCTGGGTCAAAACATGTAGATTAAGCAGAACCTAAAGATAATTTGTCATAATATGATATCACTGCTGTGATGATTCAAAATGTGATCTCTTCCTTAGAAATATGACTCTTCTTTATATTTGACTATAGCAAGATCTATCAGATAAGCCCAAGGCAAAACTAACTGAACTCACTCAAACAATTTTCCCATTTGAATTCCAATAAATAAAACATTTTATTTCTGGAAATGCACTGGAAATCTTGTCTGAAGAAATTCTTTAACAGTGTGAATGTGTTCACTGACAGTGTTACGCTGTAGACTGATACTAGCAGTAACATCTTGTAACTTGGACTAATAAAAACCACTAAGGCAACCAGATGCAGATGGACTTTCAGTCAGCAAGGAAGCTGGTGGGCTTCATATAAATTGAACAAGTACTACCCACAGTCTCTCTAGATGCACATTAACTGCCTTTAAACCTGCATTAATAGATTTTTTGGTGAACTGTGGGCAGCAGAAGCAAGTTGTGAACACACAATTGACATATCATCACCATATAAAGCTGATATGGTGAATATGTTTGCAAGCAGTTGCTTATTTACACATCCAGCTGACATGAAGCAACACTAACATTCACTTGGAATCGTGTTTCTGGCCACCTGTTGAATGTAAGTCCAATATTCGCTCTCCTTTTAAGTCTGATTTAGTATCCACATGTTTAGCTGCTAAATGCTCTACTCTGCTCACCAGCTTGTTGCTAATTTTGCCCGTCTGCCTTTTGGTGGTGGGCTGATAGTTGTTTTTTCCGCTGAAAACAGCTGCCTGCTGCGTCTGGAAACAACGCTGATGAGGACGAACCAGAACAGTAAAGTTGCAGACTATGAAACCAATGCAAAGAGTTAAACAACGCCGAGAGGCTTCATAGAGTTGAGGGGGAACTGCAGAGTTGGTGATAATTGTCTGTGGGTTCTTTGCTATGAGGGACTCCTTTCTTGTTAATATAAAAAATTGTTATAGCAGCTTTAATGTGCAGCATCTGATTAAGGGCAGTTATGAATTTGGTTTTATACCAGACAAAAAGATGCACACATACAAACTCTTGAAACTGCATGACTATATACATATACAATTTGACTCACTAAATCACACTGTGTACCTCTCCTCCCCTCTCCCACCTTGACTCACACAAGGTGGGGGAGGCGAGAGAGAGATGGCACTTAGGCACAGCCTCAAACATAGAAAGCCTGTTTTAGCTCTTGCCCTGCTCTGAGCCAAGATCTGCATCGCAGGCCCCCGGAAGACTGGGAACAAATCAATCTAACAAATAATTCACCGGCTGCGGCACGCCCGGCTGAACTGATGGCAGAGGAAGTGGCAAAATGAATTAAAGATTCAAAGGAAACTGTCACTTTGTGTTACAGAAACCGACTAAACAGGTTTATGCTTTTGCCACCGAGAGTTGGGAAAGTGCTGAGAGCAAATTCACAAGCACTTGCACTGGCAAGGGAAGTAAAAGCATTAGGAGCAGCCCAGCGAGGGAGGACGAGAGAGATAGAGACACAGGCAGTGACAGAAAGAGCGAGATTCTCCTATTCCTGTCTATCCATGTAATGTCTTGCCTGATGTCCTCTTTAGCCTAGTTTTTAATGCAAGCTAAACGGGAATGAACATGGCCCCATAAAAGTTATCAGAATCCATCAGCAGAGAGATACGTGGCAGAGGATCCAAGCAGCATCTGATGTAGTAAAAATGAGACATCTAAACAAACAGTGTGGTGAAGAGAACCTGATATTCAACTTAAAATAACTTTGTAAAACATCCAATAGAAGATTTAAGAGAGCTTTGCGAGAATATCTGAATATGAAAGGATAAAATGCCCAAGTGTTTTATTAGAATGGATTCACACAATGACACAACTTGTAAACTTGTAAATGCTTTTAAAAAACTCAGATAAACTTGTTGCGATAGTAACAGAGCTAAAAAGCAAAAATACCAGTTTGGCCTGAGACTACGTCATTTATTTTCTCTAAAATCAGTTACACTAAAAACTTATGTTAATCTCCACAACTCCACCTAATCCACATCTATAATTCTGCCTCATTGAAAGTACTGCCCTTTTGCAGTAGCTGCACGCAATAATGGCTGCAGCGTGTTAACTTGTATCAATTTTTAGCTTCTGTGGAGCGGAACGTATCAACATGTAACAGATGAATCATTCGATTTAAAGAGGTTGTTTATGTCAGTGGTTTGGAGTTTCTGCACCCGAGGCAAACCAGGGATGCCAGACAACTAGCAACTGCCTCTACTAATAATGACAAACAGCCTTTCAATGAGTCAGTAAGGAGTGAAAGTAAGATCAGAGGTGTGTAAGCATACACTGCAGTTAAGAGTTTTTGTTTGTTTGTTTGTTGTTTTTTGTCTTGATATTACATCCTCAATGAGGGTAAGAAAACAAAAGTTCATTGACTAAGGAGAACATAAATTATAGCAACACCCCTCCAGGAAACATTTGACACATTTAATCAGCTTTCATGACGGGGAATTCCATCATGGATATCAAATTGTATTTAAACCTTTAACCCTAAAAACTCAAAACTTGGAATTAGATAAGATTTTTTTTCTTCTTTTATGGTAATTTCTAAAGTTTTGGATGTGATATTTGCATAGAAGCCTTTAAATAATCCACTTTTGAGCAACAGCTGTGTCCTCATTTGGTTAAACTGAACGCCAACTTAACTCAACACTCCAACAACCACCCACACTATGCACTGTTCATCTCAAGCTCAGGCTACTAAGAAATTGATGCCTTTTTCCAGTCAATAACTTGGGATGAGTCCATCTGAAGGCGTCCCGACTCTAAAGATCCTCTTTCATCCTTTGTGGTTGACTGGCAAAGCTCCAAGCAATACAAAAGCGTAACAGGAAACTGATCTGCATGAGTACTGGTAATCTTGAGGTGACTAACTGCTTTTGAAGTTACCTGCTCTTTTGTACCGCCTATTGAGAGAGATACTGTTAGGTGGTTAGGAAAGTAGATACTAGTCTGCTAGTCACTAAATATAACCTGACCATTTGGAGGACTTAATTCCTGTGAGATAACATTCAAAATATGTATCAATGGCAGAAAATGATCTCTTTAGATAATCTTTTGAATGTGGAGATTTACATTATATCAACACTTTTTTCAGGACATGCATCTTTGTAGCAGCTAATCTATCCTATAAGCCTCGTCCTTTCAAGGTATTCTATCAAAGCGTGTTTGAGGATGAAACCACAGCCTGTTTGAAGACCAAACTTTTGAACTGTATGCTTGTACTCCATTGTGTTTTTTCAGCCCAGTGTCTTGTAGGTTTTATCCAATGGACAATGCAACTTTGAACATTTAAAGCTTACATGTTGCTTCCCCTGTTACTGTACTGTACTCATATTTTAAATGGAAAAGATACAACATGGCTACAAGCGTACTTTTGTGTCGTTTCCATAAAACTGACCTCTCTTGAAGACTATGCTGTCGTAGGGTATTTTGTTCCTAGTCTCCAGGCTGGAGCAGTTCCAGCGGTGCCCTCGGAATTGGTGCTGGCACTCGTGGATGGCAATCTGGATTCCCTGAATTGCTGAAGCCGTCACGTCTGGGTTCCGCATGCACACCTCCAACTGGCGCCGTGTCAACCCCGGCAGTGTCAAACACACAGTGTTGGCATTCAAGATTGGGTCGATGTTGGGGAGTTTCAGGCCCAAGATTTCATTGGAGTCTACCCTGCATGGAGCAAATAGGTTGGGTTAAGAAAAAGCACCACTCTTAAATCTTTAGTCTCTGACCTTTTCAGTGGAAATGTAGAAAAGTTGCTCACTAAAATCTCTTTTGGATCAGTTAAGTTTTCTCAATGGTCTTTGGGTGTTACACCAACACTCAGTCCCCACAGTACCAAACACACACCCGGACTTGATGATCCACAGTGTAGTTAATTCCTTTAAAATTTCAATCATACACATACTCTGTCTTGTAAAACCATCTCCAGATGCCGGTTTATTGAAGGGGAAATGTATTCTCAAATCTATTACACTGCAGTAAAATTCCTTGTATGTTTTAACATACTTGGCCAACAAAGCTGATTCTGATTTGCTAGTTTTTTTTGTTTTATCAGATTGATTCAGTTAATGATCATGCAAAGTTGTCACCAGCTTAAAAACAGTGCCAAGATTACTGACTATTGTTTAAGGCAACAAAACAACAAATGCTTAGAGACATCGAACAAAGAGAAAAGGCTCTGAGGATTGTATAATTTTAGAGAACATTTTAGTCTCTTGAACTGACAAAACTTTGTTTTGCACACATTAAACGTGTTGCACGCATGCACTGCACACACTACTTCTACACTTTGATGTTGACTTAATTGCGCAATATAATAGTGAGTAAAACAGGTGAGTTTAATTGGGGGGTGAGGGAGCAGCAGCCACTTTATTGGCATGACTCCAGTAGGTGTAGTAACAGTTTTCAATACACGCAGCATTCAAGACAGAAACTTACCTGCCTCACAAAAGCACCTCAGAAAATCCGCACATGTAAATTCATTACTCCTTTGACTTAAGGTGTGCCCCTGTTCTTGACTGTCAGCTGCTTCTGTAGCTGATCAATCATGTGAACAACAGTAATTCAGCTGACAGCGGTCAAAGCTCTTTTCTACTTCACAGAGAAACAGTTGCAGCAGTAACGAGGAAAACACAGGCTGCGCTGATGACGGCTTGAGAGCTGAAAGGTGCCCAGCTTTTTCTTTTCATTATCATTATAAGTAAAACACAGGTTGTGTGTTTTAAGTGTTAGTATTGCTGAGACACACAACCGCATTTGCAGTCAGGGGCATGTACAGCTGTGGGCACACATGCATACACACATGCTCCAACACACCTTGACACACAGCAACACACATGCAGCTGCAGAAACTTTGCATACTACTTATTTCCTTATTTTCTCAACATGTGTATTTCCACCGCTTTCTTCTGCAAGCCTCTATATCAAAGCACAGACTTGGAAATTCACACACCACCTTATGATCTTTCTGAAAAAGCAACCAGTAGCCTTGGGCATAAATCAAAATCCAAAATACAGCTTGTCGTGACATAAAGTGTTGTTCATTTGTACGATAGTGCCCTACTTTCTAAATGGTACTGCATTTTTAAAACTCTATGCTTAACTGTAATTCCAGTTAATCTTCTGTTGCTACCTGTTGTGCTTCCTGCTTTTAGGGTAGACCTGTTTCAACAGCTATCTTTCAATAGGGAAACCTTTGATTGGAAGCATTGTTTGGAAATGATGGGGTGCATGGGAAACAGATTTCTTTTTAAAGTAGGCTAATGTTTCATTCCTTATTGTCTTTATTTTATTTTATGATGTTTATGTTAACTTTGAGTGCACACATCATCCTGAAATCTGTGGTATATTTTAAATTAATTTGGATGGATGAAAGCTGAGTAATCTAGACTATGATCAATGATAAATTAATTAATGTGTAACACAGTGAATCACATATTTGTCAATTCATTTTATGACTCTTAATAACAAAAGTGTTCTATAAGTGTATTAAACTAACAAAGAAGTTAACTTTCTAAAGTTAAGTTTTTAAAAACTTAAATTCAGATATCACTTATTTAACTCACCTTTTATCCAAGAGACAGATCACCACCAAGACGCATGTCATTCTGAGGATTGACTGATCCATTTCGTGTCTTGCAATAGAAAAAATAGCAGAAAAAAGTTTTGAAAATAAAGAGAAAAGAGTTTGATTCAAAACAAAGTCCAATATTCCGCCTCAAAGTTTAGAGAGGACAAAAAAAGAGGGAGGTCAGGTCAGGTCCAGCTAAAAGTTGGCGCTGGACTTGACAGATCCGACGACCCCGAGTCCAGATGTGCCAGCCAGCGGCGGGATACTCATTCAAGAAAAGTTTCATCAACCTCTCCACTTACTGAATGGAGGAGATTTGCTACAAGTTTGAGGAAATGTCAGTCTTTCTCACACACATCCGTGCACATCCCGGTATCTCCGCCAAAGCATTTGCATTGATAAAACATCCGAGAGAGAGGGCGGCTGTACCAAGATAGGCGCTCTAAATGAAGTCTGCTTGACTAGTGATGTTTCGGTGCGCACCGATAGTCCTCTAAACTACTGCACTTAGCGCTTCGCCAGCCCACTTTTTTGCGTCACTCAGGGAGTAGGAGAGCGCCGAGGGAGGTCAAGTGCCTCGTTAAAACAGGATAGAGATCCTTTTAGATAAGGAAACCAGAAACACTTAGCCTGCGCCCTCTGTGAGGGAGAACATTTATATTCACTGGAGGAGCGATGCTGAGGATGAGGATGGTGATGATGAGGAGGACTGAGTAGTCCGTATTGAAAAAGAGAAAATTGCTTTTGTTTTTGATCTCAGTGACTAGAAATTTGGTCACAATGACGATTAGAGTCATTTAAAAATGCCCAATTCAGGACGGAGTTTGACTAATTTTTGTTTTATGATTAAAGTGGTTGATTTATGATGATGAAATTATGAAAGAGCATTAAATTATCTTTACTACTTTGTCCTCAAATGAGACTATGTTTTCAAACCAAATACTGTACTTGTATATGAGTTAGTATCTGTGTACACACACTCTTTGTATCCTGTAATGACAAAAAGATGTACAATAATGACCAAATCTTGGCAGAAATCTGTAATTACTTTATACTTAAATGCTTCACTTCACTCTTTATCTTCTATCATCTTCTATCTCAGAGTAATTCAATTATCTTCAACCTACAGTGAGGCTTATTTTCCCTCTGGCTTAACTTGAATTACAGGAGTTATCCATTGATTTTGTCTTTCACTTCCATAAAGTGGAGGTCTTGCAAGAGAGACATTTTAAAAAATCAAAGTCTAAGCGGTAGAGTGCTGACTTTTAGATTATAATATGGGTCCAACCCCAGAAACGCTGAATCCTACACAACAGCATCTTTACATTAGACCTCTCCTTGGTAAGCCCTTTTTTTTCAGACCATAAAATGCTCCAGAAGACATTAATACATTAATTGTTTTCACAGATCTAAGTGCTTATCACATGAAATGTGAACTGATCTTTATGTGTGAAATTGATATTGTTTCCCTTTAATATGTTTTTAAATGAAAGCTCCATTTCAGAGGAGGGTTTGCAAAGTTTGGACACAGTCAAGATTAAGACTGTCTTGTTCTCTGTAAGTAGAAAAAGTTTGATGAAAAAAAGAATGCTTGTTAAAATTGCCGGCTGAAGTTCCCATTGCTCTCCAACATTGCCTGTGTGTCACAGCCTTTAATCTTTTGATTTAAATGACTATAAAGTATAACAAAAAGCTCCCTTGTTGATGAAGACCACATGATATCACTCATCTCGGTGCTTTATGAGTAGCTTAGAATAAAGATTCAGAAACCACAAATAAAAAGGTTTTCCCCCCACCAGTGGAGGGAAGCAAGCATACTGCCAGTATGGAGTCACCAGAGTAGTAAAACACTACACGAGTTTAGCATTCAAATGCAATTTAGTCGCCATACACAAATTTAGAAGATCAGGGGAACAATCCCACATCAAATCTTCTCCCAGAGGGATCTATCACAGCACCCTGATCTGAGACGGCAAATTTTGTGCTTAATTAGTTCAAGGCATGTAAGTAAAGCAGGGTTGTTAGCAGACTTAGTGGTTTTGTGACTTTGAGTTTGGTTGTTGAAGCAGGATGTGTTGAATGCTGTCATCCTAGTTGCTCTTGCTCTCATCATGATTGATAATAATCATGAATCACAGCTCTTATGTAGCTTTTTAAATGTGACTCAAACATTACTCTTCTCTCTGTACTTAAAGAATCAAAAACAGCAGCAGTGTTTTTGATTCTGTTGTGACACTATTGTGAGCCAGTTAACCACTCCTATAAACCAAATTATGAAAAGGTGTTTTTTTCTCTTTACTGTAAGAAGTAAAGTAAACTCATGGTTAGTTAAAAAGGCTTACTATGAGCATTTTTCCATTAATCATGCTAACATTTCATCTATTTTTAATTGAACTTTTAATCTAATTTAGACTTGGTTAGTCACAATTATGAGATAGTTGACCAAAATATTACTTTTTTCTCTCTTTTGCTTGTAAAAATGGGCTTCCATAGCGAGATTACTTTAATAACACAAATCCATCTCAGAAATGTTAAGTTTGTGCTCATGTTATTTACTTACTAGTGAGTCAGTGTGGTTTTAAGCAGATATCATTAGGAACTTTAAGCCTTAAGCCTGCTTTTATTTAAGCATCTATACTGTGAAAATATGTCTTGGATGGTGACTTTAGGGCCCAATTTCCTCCTTGCTGAATTTGAATGACAAGTGAAGGTCCCAGCAGACAACAGCACATTTTCTTTTACACATACATGTTCTATATGCTATGGGCCTTTTACACATTATTCATAATGGAAAGGATACTTCAACATCTGGAGTTTGGCCTGCCGTCTTGTACTCTCGCTGCCTCTTTTTCTTCTTTGTCCTCCCTCTCCCTCTCTCTCTCTCCCTCTCTCTCTCTCTCTCTCTCTCTCTATCTCTCCCTCTCTCTCTCTCTCTCTCTCTCCTCTCTCACACACAGACACACACACACACAAACACACTCTCACACATGCACACCTTTAATTGTTTCCCATTCTTCACTGCAGAGTATATTCCTGTTCAATTACACTGGTTTAAAATGACGTGGGAAACATTTTAGTGCTAGTCTCAGCTCAACTTGACTCCTGTGTCTAGAGACATGAAAACATTAGTTTTTGTCAAATGTTCATTCAGGATACGCTGCCAGGTTAATTTCATAGTTCCCCATTTTGTGCCTGAAAGTTTTTGTGTCATAACATGTTTTTCTTGTAGGCCCTGAAAACATTTATTATTTTATCTTGCACTGCTCACTCTCACTCACGTTGCTACATGAAATATGAACCTGCTGAACATTTAATTCAATAATAAACTAAAACACAGAGTTTTCCCAATAGTGCCTGTGTTTTTGTCGAGTTGCAGTGTCTGGTTCAATTGAAACTTTATTGTCCTGCAGGGAGAGACACGGCCAACCTAAGTTTTCACAGTCTGGTGGCGAGTGCCATGTCAACAGATTAGGTCATACAGTATATATGAATATATAGTTTATGATCTTGTGCAATCAGACTGTTAACTTTTAGTATGGTAGTATCATGGAACAGCAATGATTTATTACTGCAATGAAACACATAGAAATATAGGATTTTATCTTTAAGCTTCTTTAAATGAATCCATTTTCTGTCACAAATCCAGTTTTAGAATGTTAGGTTCATGTGGAGCAAAAGACTGAAATACAGGAAGTGTTAAGACAGGATTTATCATGTGTCCTTTGCCTCAGGCTCAACAGAAAGTCTCCCTCACCAAGACAATGGTCACTTATTTCCCAGTCATAAATAGTAAATACTTCGACATGCAACATTAGTATGCAAGCTTGGATAATGATGTGTTACATAAAACAAGACAAGACACTTAAAGGAAATGAGACATCCGCCATAATAATGTGGGTTTTTTTTTTTTAAGTGATGCCAGGTAAATTAAATAGGTGCTTTATAAGATACAGTTTGTCTCAGGTTCACTTCTAAGTTTAATACCCAATTTACATGATCATTTTAAATTGGATTAAAACAGTTACCAACATTTCAATATATATCTTTTTGGTTATATACATCAGCCAGATCATTTTCTTCCTGCTAAGTACAAAGTTCAGCTGCATTTCTGCTTTAGTACCATGGTAACCTTGGTCTGATTACGTCTTTCACACTTGTAAACTCAAAAGTGATGTATAAAAGGAGATGTAGTATATTACTCGCCTTTAACACTGTAGAGGGTTCACATTGTGTCTTGACTTTTGTGCATTTTATACAGTACAGTAATAAGTTTTCATTAGTTCGATAGCACTCCCCTTTTTACTCCCATGAACTTTTTAAGATCGACTTCATTGTTGCACAAATAGCAGAGTGGGCGTCATGGTTACTTTCACCATTTAATGCATCTAGAGGACTGTCATGACCCTAAACCACTGTTACTCTCAACCTGGGATCTCAAACATCCCAGATTATGTAGACGGTGGCAGTTAACTGGGATTTATGATAGAAAATCAGATATAATTACAACATAAAGAAAGCGGATTCCCCCATCTTCTCTCGCTTTGCTTCTCTCCTGAGTCCTGGCCTTTCTTTACCTCAATCTCCCTCAGCACATGGACCAATAACACTGCGACAGGCCAGTGTGCAGTATATTAACTGACAGAAGTTATGTCTGTCACACCCTTGCTCCATGTGTCTCTCTGAGAAGGGAGTTCAAGCGAAGTTCATGTTTCTTGGAGAGTTTTGGACTGAGCCGACGAAAATGAGTAAAGCAGAGGAGAGCGCGGCAGAGCAGAGGTTAGTCAATTACAAGGCTCTACTCTAGTAACAAACTTCTAACAAGCAAATTCTTTGCGTTTGTGTGTGTGTGTGTGTGTGTGTGTGTGTGTGTGTGTGTGTGTTTGTATGTGTGTGTGTGTGTGTGTGTGTGTGTGTGTGTGTGTGTGTGTGTGAGTGTGTGTTTGTATGGGTGTAGGAGACAGAAAGAGGGTAAAGAAAGCATATACGTGCATGAGGTCGTCTTGAACTATGTGTGTTTTTTGCATGCAGGGTATATGTTTTGTGTGTGATTTTGTATGAAATGTGGAGAGCAGAGTAAGGGACAACTGTTATTGAGATTTAAGTGCTGTCTTAAGTTGAAAAGTTGAAAACAAAGTTGAAAGTTGAAAAAAAAGTTGTTTTTGCTCTCATTTCCCCTCTTTCTCACTCCACTCTACTCTCCTTTTAATCCTCTGGGTCCTTTTGCCCAAAACATTTGGAATTCAAAGTTTATTGTTATCTTAAAAGCACAAATAGGACAGTTTTTAAACAACATGCTGAGAGAAATGCTGTGTAGAGGACATGCGTGGCTCTGATATCACTGAGATTGACTTTTAATATTTCCTCATACACTGTGTTACTGCATAATATATCGCTTTATCTTAATTCATGCTAATAATTCACAAAGCATACTCCCACACATTCTGTGCTGTAGATCTGATGTTTGTTGGACATTTCAGTGTGGGTAACACATGCATGTTATTAGAACAGAAAGTTGTTTCAATGTATTGTATCAGTGTCGCAATCCCCAACCTCAGTGTGGTTCTAATCAATTAACCCGTCTTTGCTGGGAATGAAAACATCCTGGGGCTGTGAGAACTGGCTTATTTTTGATGATCCTAATGATTCACAAAATGTACAGAGAAACTTGCCTAAAGGGAGGTGAAACTTCTCTGAGGATCCTTTAACAAAACAGGCACCAAAGTGGGATGCTAAACTTCTGATTTCTTTTTTTTTTGTTTTTGCCCTGGTGGATGGAAAAGAAAATATTTCTCGGGTTGTATTTTTTGGGAGAGGAAGAAAGTGGAAGAGCCATATTTGGCAGTGAGAGAGAAAAGGGAACTATCTGTTGTGTCAGAAGATGAATGTACCAAAGAATTTATGAGCACAATTAAACAAAATAAATAATTGAAAAAACAGCTCATTTTAACAGGGTCGCAATAATGTGGCTGATCTTCAATTTACTCACAATGAATATACTTCTATCATTCCACTCTTGGCAATTGTCATCAAAGAAAGGAAACAGAACAATAAAATAAAACTAAATCTGTTCCAAAGAGAAGAAAAACAACCACAATTACAGTATTATGAATTGTGTATTTTGTGTATGTTGGCACCCCAAACATTTAAGTATTTATTTTTCTTATTTTTTTCACCAATTCCCGAAAGTTAGTAGGGGTCTTACCCAAAACACTGATTTTACTCACTTATGAAAAGCCCTCATGGTGTAAGGTGCACATCACATGATCCTGATGTCCTGGATTTGAGCCCTCCTTAACTTCTTCTTCTTCACTACACACTACCTAATAAAGGCAAATACTTTCACAGATAAAAAAATATTGTCTCAACCCGCTGTGTTGCTATCTGCCACACATCAACAGTACAATACGGTACATGAAATCAAAATCTTGTAATCTGTGATGACCCATGTACACCTATGGTTTGCTTTTTAATCTGAGACCAAGAAACTGTCTCTGCACCAAGTTGAAAATGTACAGATTCTGTACGAAATGCAAATATCTGTACACACACACACACACACACACACACACACACACACACACACACACACACACACACACATACACTCACACATCAGCTTTGTTTAGAGGATGTAAGAAGTGCTTGTTTTCCTTACCGCCTCACTTACCCTTGGGCATCCCTAATTAGGGATGATTACAACATGTGTGCATGCTATTGTTATTTCAAAATGTTTGTGTGTGTCTGTGTGAACATTTGTGTGTGTGTGCGTGCGTGTATGTATGTATGTGTGTGTGTGTGTGTGTGTGTCTGTGTCTGTGTGTGTGTGTGTGTGTGCGTGTGTGTGTGTGTGTGTTAACATTTGTGTGTGTAATTCAACCAGGGAGGTATGTAAGGTAGCAGGCCCAGCCGATCCAAGAATGTGTTTACAAACTCTTATCGTCGCTTCGGCGCAAAATTGCCATATAAAGAACAGTTGGATAATTATATGGCTTACTAAGCTAAAAATGTCAATAAAATATCCTCTTTCTCTTTCTGACCCACAAAAACAGCACAGTAATGCTCACAAACAAGCACACACATACACACAACCTCAACATAAATGTTCCTATTGGCTGAA